>NW_023602073.1:136269234-136754064 GCF_014898055.3 Talpa occidentalis | reverse complement strand
TGGGTGTGGTTTCAGTATTCTCAGTAATAAATTTTTGCTCACAGGCAAAAATTAGTAATCATTACTTGGGATAGTAGGAAAGTCCTGAAGTGAAGCATTTATAAATAATGGTTATCATAAAACTTTTGTTATGGAAACATAGTAGCCATAAAGTAAGTCTTTTATGATGGAATCCTTTATACATTTAAGTTTTTCTGAAAAGCAAGTTATAATATTGATCAGGGATTTAAAACGATGGCCCAAAGGCCAAATCAAGCCCACCATCTATTTTTATAAATAAAGTTTTATAGGAACACATGTACATCCACTCACTTATTGTCAATGGCTACTTTCAAGCTATAATGGAAGAGTGGAGCAGTTGTCATAAAACTGTATGACCTATAAAGCTTAAAAAAGTGTACTTTGGGGGACTCCGATTGAGTGCTGGGTTGCGAAGCTGCCCGCAGCCTCTGCGGCACCGGTTCGATCCCTGGCTGCTCCCCAGCCACCGGAGGAGGGTCACGCATGGCGCACAGACCTCTCCTGCCGCCCGCTGCTCCCTCAGCAGTGTACTTCGGTCCTTCTGCCTGCTCTGCTCCCCACTCTGACTCTGGTGAATTCTCTCACCCTCCCGTGCTTCTGACTGTACCCAGTGCTTGTATAAATAAATAAATAAATCTTATTTTAAAAAAAAATTAAAATAAAAAGTGTACTTTCTGGCCATTTATAGAAGTGCTAGTTTTGATATAGAGCAACCGTTTTCACTGTTAACATATCCTCTAAAATAATAATCTGTGTGTTATATTTTCCTGGAATAAGTATAAATCTTAGCTTGGGAAAGCCCCTCTCCCCCATCCTGGTTTGACTGTAGGCAGTTTACATGGTAACTTAAAACTAGTTTTTGCTGACTTGGTTGAAAAAACTCTACTGATAATACCAAAAACATATCACTTAAGTGGCATAGATAATCACAGACAAAAAACTGTCAGTAATATTTGGAAATACCTAGCCTTTTAAGATGATTAAGTATTGTGTGTTAGGGAAGTAAGTGGATATTGGAGCCTTTAGAAAATCAATTGAATCATAAATAAATAAAATCATGGCTAAAGCCGCTGGGGTTCTTGCCTTGTCTGCAGGTGTCAACCTGGCCCAGGGTTTGTCTGCCCGGCGATCATAGTCAGGAGAATCGGTGACTTCAACGTACTCATTAAACCGCAGGATCCTTCGAGCTTGCAGTTCTGCCACGGTGGGTCTCAGGCTGAGCTGTGGGAGGATGGGGCAAAGACAAGTTCAGTAAATATTTGCAGCCTTGTGGTGGCAAGTTTTCCATACAAAACTTCAAAGTTATGGTTAAATAAGGTCACTTTCAGATATCAAAAAAAAAAAAAAAGGCAAGCAGCATCTTGGGAGTTCCTAATGAGAACTAGAAAGCAGTGTGTCCTAATTTTGAGACTATAAAAATCACCATCATTAGATAGGTCACAGTCTTTGACAGCCATCTGCATTATGCTATTTCCCCCACCACTTGCCTGGCATTGTGATAAAGACATCTGTCATCCCTGACACAGAGAAGATAGAGAGACACAGACACAAAAGTCCTCCAGATACAGGATGGTTGGTTGGGGGGATTGAATTATCAAGGTGAAAGTCCTGCAACTTTTAGAAATGAGAATAAAAGTCTCTGTCCCTATTAATATTAAACCTGTATATTCAGAAATTCACAAAGTTATAACAAAGAAATGATCCAGTGAAGCTGAGGCTGCGGCAGTCTCCCATGAGAGAATAAGTTTCAAGCCCTGATTTGACATTCACCTGGGGCTGTTAAAGCTAATGTGCAGGAACGAGGGAGATGTTACAGAACTGCCTGTCAGTGGTGCCAGGAGTGCTTAGAATCAGTGGCAACCACTAAGATGCTTCCCTTACCTGGGGTTTTGATCAAATTTAAACTTAGTTATGTTCGAATCTACCCAGTCCTGTGTGTATCTACTTTCCTTTCTCGGTCATTTCTCAAGCCCAAGAATAAGACAGAAATGGTGCTGACCAACTGGTCCCTTGTTTACAGGCATCTGTTACTCTCAGCTATTGAGGGTCACTCTATGTGCCCTGCATTAGAAATGTCACAATATTATCAGTCAGGTAGTCCCAGGCCTCTGTATACCCGGCAGGTCCATGTTCAGTATTATTTCTCTCTTACGTGCCCGGTGTATACAGCTAGACTTTCCACTGTTCAAGGGCTCTTCTTTGGAGGTGTTCCTTATTTGCATAGGCTAAAGGAAGTACACTGGGCTACATTCTGTGGTCAAAAACACCCCTTTGGTTTCATCCTGAGTAAAACCACAGGCTGAACTAAAATAGGTCTCTAACATTCAAAGCAGTCAAGAACTCTTAGAAGTCCTGGGTTGGCTCTGAGCCGACCTGCGCTGGGATATGGCAACTGCGGCTCCTTCCATCTTCCTGAAGCCCTGGGAGGCAATGGACAAAGGAAGGAATGAATCAGGTAGTTCTGCCATACTCTCAGTTGCTCTCCGATCTATTGCTAGCATCTTACTAACTTTCTGGGGCAGGGGACTAAGGAGGAAGAGAAACCATCTTGTCTAGGGACTGAGCAAAAGGCAGTGACCAGCTCAGACATTTTCAATCCAGACTTGTCTTTCAGGACTGAGCCAGTCACTGGCTAGCTATTAGTGCTCTGGTACTATGCGGGTAGATGCCAGGGCAGGGAAGGACAGGCGCTGTTGCCGCCTGTAGGCACCCAGCTGGATGGAGAGAAGACTATGCACGAAGGGCTGAGCCTGGAGCAGTGACAAAGGACTATAGCTAATCTATAGCTGCTAACTTAATGGCTACTGAAAGGGAGAAGAACCATCTCTAGAAATTCAGTTGACAAGCTTTTCAGCTTGTTATTTGACATTTTGGATCTCTGAGAAAAACAGAGATGAACTTTTTCTAAATATCAAAACCAAACACTCTCAAAATAGCCTCAATAACTCTTTCATGGGAATGGATTGCTTCTTCTGCCTGCCTTACAATGTTCTTGCTGTGGACTCCTCAGCCCAGAAAAATGTGGGGCAGTCCACTTCACTGCAAAGGTCATATTTTACTCATGATGCCCTCTTCCAGGTGTGAAGGTGTATCTGAAGAATTATTGAACAAGGATTTATAATGAAATATAAACTCTTGAGAGTGCTGAGTTTTCCCAAAGACTTATTTACACCTAGAGAAAAAAGGATGGTCCTGGTATCAGATTTTTATTTTCACAAGTGGGTGGAAACAGTTGTCTGAATTTTGGAAGTGAGCACTTTCTGAGTTTGGGTAGCACTGCATCTGGGAGGCTGGGTGATCAAGTGCACTTAATAAATTATTCACCCAGCTCAGATACTGAATAGTGGAGACTATTCATTAGTAAAGAAAGTGGGAAATAGTAGTAACAAAATATTTATTTAATACTTTCAAGACTACACTGAAAGGGTGAGCATTTAAAAAAACTACACCTTGAAGTGTTAATTATGGTTATCTCAGAATGGAAGACTTTTGTGTGATTTTCTTTTCTGTCCCATTTTTGTTTTGGGCTTCACTTTGCATTAAATTTTTTACACACAGATTATGTTATTTTCCTAACCAGTCAACGCAATTCAAAACTTTGACTAACTTTTCAAAACTAACATAACCATGCAATTGTAAGCATAAACATAATTCATATTGTGTACATTACATTGATTGTAATGTCTATGAATAGTTAGTCGGTTCACAGGAATAGTTAATCCTAAATATCAAATTTACATGAAGAGAGTTGCTGTGCATTTGAAAAATGTAGTATTTCTCAGAAAACACATGCTCATTAACATAGTTTCATCACCTTTCTGCTGAGTCTGCGTTTAAGTTCCATTTTTGCTTCTTGTTCTTCTTCTTCATTCTTTTCTGCTCATCAGTGGGAGGAAAAGGCATAAAGGCTTAATTATTACAAATTATTTTATAACCTTAAAGTAAATCCTGCAATTATTTGACCCTAACATATAATAATTGAATACTCCACTAACATCTTTAAAAAGTCATGTAAAGATTTTGCAGAAAAACAGATCATTTTCTCCATATAGGATTGGTTCATTATTAATTGTAAATCTTTCTGCTTCCTGATATCTTATTCTATTCTGAAAAAATCACGAGTGCCCATATACCCATATCCTTGTGAAAGCCTTTCATTGCTGATCATCACATGGGCTTATAAGCACAATTTATCAGAATTCAGAAAAAAAATATACTTCTGGATCTGGTATTCATGGGAAAATCTGAGACATATCAAAAGAACAAATTAGAACCATCTGATGCATGTCTGAGTTGCTGATTTTCATTCAAATCCAACCAAAATACTTGATTTGTCTGCTTTGGTTTCCATAGAAGCAGAATATAATCATTTCTTTGGCCTTTGCTTTCAAACCAGAATGTTCTCAAAGGGGTTATGGTGTACTATTGATGGAGATTATTTATTTTCTTGTGACTCGGCTTTCCAAAGTCATCTCTTTCTCTAGTGCTTTACCAAGTAGTACAATTTAATAGCCAACTTTAGTGAATGCTGTCCAAAAGACGGGATTAAGAGAAAAAAGTCCAGGAATTTAAAAGAAATAAATACCCCTTGAGATTTTAATGGTTGCTCATTTGATGAGTTTCTCTCTGTTGTTTCTTGTAGCTCATAATTTGTTCAATTAGTGAGCAAAGATTTTACTTTTTGGATACCAAGACTTAGGAAAGATTATCTTTTAGTGAAATATTCCTAGTGATTAAAAAAATATTCCATAGTTTAAAGGCTTACTAGAAAGAGTTGTTATGAATTCTAATGAAGGGAAAAAAATCACACCAGAAAAAGGCTCACCCTAAAGGTTGAAAATGAAAAGTCTCTTTAATGAAAGACAATTATTTGTATTTAAAAAAATCCAAATAGACTTCTTAGACTATTTTTCTCATGATTAAATATCAGTATTCAATATTTGCAATGTTTGTATGTGTTAGTTCAGTGTGCTAAATTTTCTATTTTCCTCATCTGGGCAGGGGAAAGTTCTAAATACTAATTTTAATACATAAGAAAGAGGATAATCAGTGTGCCTATTTAGACAAAGAGTGAACATAAATTGAATTCACCCTACAAAACAAGAAATAACTAGTTAGTGTGCTCTCACTGAGTGCCTGTGTCAATTAAATTTGGTTATAATTTAGATTTCTTTTTATGAAAATACTGTATGTTTTTTTTTTTAATTGCTTCACAAAATAGATATCCTTAAAATATATTCTTTGAGTAAAAAAAATATCTTACATGAGTTGGATAAAGCACATAGGTTGTAAATTATACATAATAGACAAACACCAAATTGCAGTTCATGTGATTCTAACTAGGACTTTATAAGGCCAGGCTTTGGATATGATTTATGAAAAGAAAATTGTAATTTTTAAAACATTTCAGTCAATACTTCATATATAGTGATTATGCTACATTTTAAAGATACTTTTCAGAGATAAGAAATTGGATCTCTAATAGGACTCAAAGCTAATAAATGCTCCAATTTCCCTGAAATACACAAAAGGTAATTTTCTTGAAGGAAATATTAGATAATTTTACCTTATTAGGCATATTGTACATCTAGGTGACAGCTAGTGATTTAAAAAAAAGAAGGTTCAATGGCAGTTGGGGGAGTTACACACACAGGATTTTACCATCTGGGAATTCATTTTTAACATCAGGAACTGTGTCCTTACATTTCCCATATTCAAAGTTGTGCTTCTGAAGAATTTAGAGGAGGAAGAGCGTGGAGGGAGGCAAAGTGGCTGTTCTTCTGAATCTTTGATAAGATTAGTCATTGTAAGATCTCTTCTAAAAAGTCAAGGTTAAACTTTAAACTTGGTTTAAAAAATATTCCCTGAATATTTCACATGTTCCCTTCATTGCTTGATTTGATAATATATACCTTTCTGGTCATTTTAAAAGACTTGGAGGGATATTCATGAAAAAGTGATGTGGTTCTTGGACAAATCTTGCCTCTATATGAAGCAGAGAGGCGGGCATTTTAAAATAGCCCCAGGAAGACTTTCCCATAAACATACAAATAACACATGTACTCTAACAGCAGTGGGCACCACAGGAAAAGTACTTGGTCAGCAAGTGTTGCCCAGAGCATTTTGTGGATGCACTAAAAGGAGAAGAAAAGATAGCACTGAAATACCAGCATCTGGAGTTTTATATTCTGGTATTATTCATTTAGATAACATGGGTTAAAAAAAAAGCCACATATTTTTTGTGGGTTTTTCTTTTTGCTACGCATTTTCTGTAGGTGTCTTTAACAAATGAAAGTACACATATAAAGTCACTTTAAAACACACTGAAAGAAATAAAATGGATCAGTACACAGATATATGATCAAACAAGATGTGATAACACAAGATGTTAATGGTAGAATATAGGTGGTATGTTTTTATTGTAAAATTCTTTCAACTTTTATGTATATTTAAAATGTTTCATGATAAAATGTTGGGGCAAAACACATGCAGAACTCAATGGCCTAATATATTTTTTCCTCTATTGAATATATAGCTGGAATTACAGTTATAGCTAAAGGGTAAGAGATGATCAGTATCATTTATCTCTGCCTTGTAAGGGCATTCTATACACATCACTTTTTCTGCTAAGTAAAAGTTGCCCTTTCAAGCACCAAAACTTGCTTTCTATTTAGAAAATTTAAGGAACTGGTTCTAAAATAAACAACTAACTACAACTTGTTAAATATATATATTTTTTAAAAACCCTAGATGTACTCAAATGGGTAAGAGATGAATTAAGATGTGATACTAAGAAATAAAATTGGTCCTGCATTCTCTAATTAAAGTGACTAGCATTGAATGCCATCTGAACCATGTTTATTAAACTAGTGATAGGCTCAGATATGAGAACTGCTTGGTGTTTTATGCTGTGAATTAGGCTCATGAAAAGATGACCCAGTTAAAAGTAAATGTCCTACTAATACGTGATATTGAATGATTCTTCATGTGCCCGTAGGCCATATGAACACCTTCCTTAGAAAAGTGTCTATTTAGGTCTATTGCCCATGTTTTGGATTGGGTTGTCTATTTTATTTTTTGTTGCATTGTATAAGCAGTTTATACATTTTAGAAATAGGGCTATTGTCAGGTGTGTGATATGCAGAAATCTTCCCCCAGTCTTCAAGCTGCCTTTTTGTTTTTCTGATGATTTCTTATACTAAGACTCTTATGTGCTCCTATGCTCAAAGCAGCACTTTGCACAATTACCAAGTCCTGGAACCATCTTAACTGCCCAACAACATATGACTGGACAAAGAAATTATGGACTATATACTTAGTGGAATATTACTCAGTTATTTAAAAAGATAAAATAGTACCTTTGGGGGCAAATTGGAAGGTCCTTGGTGAGTGTGCTAAGTGATATAAGTCAGAGTGAAAGACAGATATTGGGTCAGATGTCCCACTTGTCTGTGGCATATAAAACATATACTGGCAAAGCACAGCAAAAACAATTTTTAGACTCTATGAAAGAAACGCTGGTTACTGGAGAGAAGGCTGGGGGAGAGGGTAATGACCTGGAAGGTTTGGTGGAGGGTGCATGAAGCACATGTAGAACAGTAAAAATGTGTCCCCAGAGTTAAACAGACATGTTAACAATTGACATCTCAAAAATAAAAGTTAAAATAAGGGAAGAGTCTTTAAGAACCAGACCATGTCACACTGAGACTTTTCTTTGAAGAGACCATCATATTGCCTTTCAAAAGAGCTGGAGATGAAACATGAACAAAACAAGCACAATCTATGTAGCAGGACCTAGAGGCTGGTGGGGGCTGAATAAAGTGCCTTAAGTGAAGCCATTCAGACCCCTGGAATGGCTCACCCCACACAATGGATGCCCCCTCTACACTCCACTCTCCTCTCTGGTTCCCTTCACCATATAGTATTATGTCAGGAGATCACAAGCCAGTTATCAGTCTCTCCAGACTGGAAATGTGTCTTTTGTTTCCAGAATAAGCATGCTTAGAAAAACTAAAAAGGAAGTAAAAAAACGACTGGAGTGGAATCTGAAGTTGACTTTGGCGTTTTCACTCCTTCCTGAACCTTCAGGAAAATGGGGAATAAAAGCCAACACAGCACTTAAGATTAACATGCAATAAATTTCTAGACCTCTGAAACAGTTCCTCAAATAACCAAACACCAGCGTGGCTTGGCACTCAGTCTCACAGGAGCAGGAAAGAATTACCCAGAATGTGTGCTTCCTTTTTTTCTAGGTATTGCATCAGGCATCCAATAAGACACAGTCTCTGTGTTTTAGAAGTCTGCATCTGAAGCTCATCTACACTTTAATTCAACAAATACTTTTCAGGAGCCCATTATCAAAAGCCATCAGCCCTTTTGCTTTTGTTTTGATGTCAAAATCAGATGTTATTTTTGTCCTTCCTCAGAAAGCTAAAACACAATCTTTGTGTTTTTCTTTCTTAGCCATGACTTCCACCCGCCCTGTCAAAGGGCCCTTCCACACATGGATGGTCACTTAAATCCTTTTTTTGTGTTTTATTCCAGTTATGCTCACAGTCAGAGAAAACATTCCAAGGAAAAAATCCCATCGATTGGAGGTTCCTCTCACCGCTCAGGTTTCATTGTTGGGTTGTCTGAGTAATAGCAACTGTAGAATAAATATGCTATTAAAGTCTTTCTTCAGGAAAGAAAACAACACCGATTGCAGAATGAGGATCATCCAGACAGGAAAAGATTTCGCTAACGCCAGAGACTCATTACTATTGTAATATTATCTGGAGTTCTGCCCATCCCTCCTCTTTGATATTTCATCCCATCAAGCGCTCTTTTGAAAACGGGTTAATAATATATAAAACTGCAGCTAGGCTCAATTTAAAATATCCATTACTTAACTCACTGTGGTTAGTAACCACATCACTACAGGGTAGCACAACACACTGGGCTTCTCTTAGTTTTATGGCTTTGACATAGGAACTCCAAAAACAAATTCTACTGGGCTGGCAAGTAACAAATAAAGTCAAAGAAAATAGAATGGGAAATAAAGTAGGAAAATGAATGAAGAACATCTTAAGAGCCGAGAAATTACAAACTCAGAGAGAAACAGAGTTATCATAACAAAGGAAAATGAAGTGGATTGAAAGATCCCTTTTACCATCATTCTGTTTTAAAGTTAGACATTTGTTAAGCCTGGCAACAATATGTATGATTAGTAATAATATAGGAATGTTCGGTTTATTTCCCTGTGGATTCCTCAGTCTTTTCCTTGACATTTATTTGTAAACACACTACAGCACTTTCTTCCATTTAATATCTGGGTGAAAGAATACCTGGCATATATTTCGTCTTTCTTAAAAACAATTGTCACAGCTGCAACTCTGGTCTAGGGGATATTAGGCTCAAAACTGCAAAATGTAGTATAAACACCAAGAAATTATTTTTAAAATTATATAAATAATTACATATGTACTATAAATGGGCCATTTCAATCACTTGTGAATAAATATATTAAGGTTTCCTACTGATAAATGCATGGTGTCTACAGGGAGCTTGATATGGCTATACAAGGAATCTGTACAACATAGGATACTCACGTTTTAAGATATTTCTCTGCTCTAATTCTTCAGTTGTTGGCCTCTGGCTAAGTCTCCTATGGTGACAAAAAGGATATAAACAACATTTATACACAGCAGGTTACAGGCAAGGCCTCCTCTAGTGGGAGATACAAAATAAAACAATAATGCTGTATTTTGTCCATTTTGAGAAACAAAAATCAAATTTTAAACCTACAAAATAAAAGTCCCCTTTTCATTAGGAGGTTGTGGTTTAGACCGTGAACTACCCCCCGTTATCCATTGTCCCTTTTTTCTTTTAGAAACAGAACCTCTTTTGTGCATTAGCTATAATTCCCAGCTACAGACTTCTGCCTAGTAGCAGCCATGGGTGGTTTGTGATTGAGTTCTTTGCTAAAGGATATGAGCAGAAGTGAGGTTTTTAAAACTTCTGATTTCTACATTTAAAATGCTTGGGTTTGTGTTGCCTTCTTCCTTTTTTCTTTTTCTACAGACTGGAACATAAACATGGCCATGTGAACCAGCTTGGAACATTCCAAAGTTACTATCCATGGAGATAGGAGAGCATCAAGACAGAAGGAACCTGGGTGCCTAACTGACAGCAGGGAGCAGGGTTCACCACTCATGCTGGACAGACCAGCTCTTTCTGAATGTTATGTGAAAAAGAAAGAAACATGTAAAGTGCCTTGCTCGGACCTTCCCCTTTCTGGTCTATTAAAGCATCTGAGTCAATGACTTAATCAATATAGTGATGATTAGACTCTTAAAAAAACCCTGTTGCTCAAAATTTTATACCAACTCAGAAATAATCAATCTACACTACAGTGTGTTAAGTGAAATGTTGTTTTCATGACCTTGAGTGAGTTTATAACACAAATATAAAGTTATCTGGAGAAAGCTAGCTCCTTCCCACCTACCTTCAGAAAAAGCCAAGCTCCTTTGTGATAAAGTAGCTCTTTTCACACAAGAGCTGAATGCTCTAATAACTCTGTTTATTAATTACCCTTTATAACTCTGTTCTTGGACTTGTTTATATTATTAATCTGCTGCTAATCACAAACAAAAATTTCCTCTGGGGCCTCCCCGGTGGCGCAGCGGTTGAGCGATGGCTTGCGATGCTGTCCGCAGCCTCTGCAGCGCCGGTTCGATCCCCGGCCACCGGGTGAGGGTCCCATATGGCGCGCAGACCTCTCCTGCCGCCCACTGCTCCCCTCAGCAGTGTATTTTGTCAGTCTGTTCTGCTCCCCGCTCTGACTCTGGTGAATTCTCTCACCTTCCTGCGCTTCTGACTGTACCCAGTGCTTGTGTAAATAAATAAATAAATCTTAAAAAAAAAAAATTTCCTCTGGAAGAAGGTGGAGTTTGTGCAAAGGAAATCTTAATGTAAGGTCATCTTAATGTAAAAGGTAATCTTAATGTACGGTTTTAAATGCTTATGGCTATAACACAATGGTACAAAGAATTAAAATCAATAACATTTAAGGTAGTTCATTAAAATTTTTGTTAAAGTTTAATCTTCATCAGAACTACCTTGAAATTAACTTAATAGGGCTCATTGAAGAACCCAGTGCATGATCATGCCAGTCAGGTTTTATTCTGTGTCACCACGTACACGTCTATAATTTATCATCCCCCAAAGACATCATTCTTCCTTTGTTTATGCAGTTTCTTCCCTCTGGAATGCCCTTCTCTCTGCCACCTACAGAAATCTTACAAATGACTTAAAGAGTGACTTTAAATTGGGTGTCTTGCAAGTGAGACTAAAAGGCTCCTGACTCTTTGCCCCTCTATAGTGGTTATACATAAATTATACATCCATTGAAGAGCTTGCCACACAGATTATAACAAAGACAATAATCACAGCTGTCATTAATTCATAATTCTAAAGTCAAGGTACCATGCTAGGTGCTTTATTTACATTATCGTGAATCCTCAAAACAATTAAGCCAGATAGCAATCAGTTTTCCGTTTTTCAGATGAAACAATGTGAGATTAATTCATTGTCTAAGATAAAACACTGGCGGATGTTACAGCCCGGACTCCTACCGGTTCTCTTGACTGAGATGTCTGTGCTGGTCATATGATCCCTTTATGCAATATACAACCCTGCCTCTCCTGCTAGACATGGGCTTCCCAAAGGCAGAGCTCTGATTTACCTTTGACAATGATCAGATTTTATAAAATTGACATAGTTCTTTTTTTTTTTTTAAAGATTTATTTATTTATACAAGCACTGGGTATAGTCAGACGCGTGGGAGGGTGAGAGAATTCACCAGAGAATTCACCAGAGCAGGGAACAGAACAGGCAGACTGACTGAGGGGAAATACACTGCTGAGGGGAGCAGAGGGCGCAGGAGAGGTCTGCGCATCATGTGGGACACTCGCCAGTGGCCGGGGATCGAACTGGTGCTGCAGAGGCTGCGGGCAGCTTCGCAGCCCAGTGCTCAACCGCTGTGCCACCATGGGAGGCCCAAAATTGACACATTTCTAACACCAAACACTACTCCAGTAAAATTTTGTGTAGATATGGTCTACCTGTGTTTACAGAGACTCTCAAACTTTGGGCATTGGAATTCCTTCATAAAACGGACAGAAGAGTCGCTGTTCCAGCTGATGGTTAGAATTGTGATAGTGTCCCCTTGCATCCCACCCTAAAAACACACCTACACTTTCCTGACTCTCCCAATAGAAGGCTGAGTATCATCTTTGGGAAATCCTAGAGGAGGCAGTTAGAAAACCACTGCTCTGTGGTTACTTCACAACAGCAACTTCTTACAGTGTTCTTCATGGTCCCTTTTTTTGAAAGTTTGGTTTGTTTTAATTTGTAGCTAAAGTGAACATCTTGTAAAATAGTGAGTTTTTCTCTCCCTCTTTGGATAATTTTACTCTTTTACAGTCTCCCAAATGGAATTACCATGTAAAGAAATAGACTGCTTTATAGCTATTTTTTTTTCATGCAGTTAAGTTGTTCTTCAGAAATATTGAACAAGAGCAAAGTATAGGGGCCCCATTTTCTCATAAAGTTGCCAAATTGGGTCTAACTTTTAAAAGTATTTTACTAATTTAAGAAATGTAAAATAGGGCCTCCCCAGTGGCGCAGGGGGTTGAGTGCAGCGCTGTGAAGCTGTCCGCAGCCTCCACAGTGCCTGTTCAATTCCTGGCTGGCCAGGGAGAATCCCACATGGAGAGGCAGACCTCTCCTGTCTCACTCACTGCTCCCCTCAGCCATGCTTTCGGTCCATCTGCCTGTTCTCCTCCCCGCTCTGTCTCTGGTGAATCCTCTCACCCTCCTGCGACTCTAGCCTGTACCCCCAGCTCTTGTACAAACAAAAAATAAAAATTAAAAAAAGTAAAATAATTTAAAGTAATAATGAAAAATATTTAATCTTATTAAATGCTTGCTATGATCGAAGGCACTAAGGTACTTTTGACAGACAATCTCATTTATTTCCCATAACCCCCCACTCAACCCCACCTACAAAACATACAATGGCCTCCAGAAGTCCTACAGGCCTATTCTGTGCTGTACTGCACTCATGAAAGCCTTCCACTCCCAAACCCTGCTCTGGCTTTCCAGACTATTCCCTTCCCCCAATTTATTCATCCTATTACTTATGCAGAAAAGAGAAGGTAGGTAAAAACCTAATACTTAAATATGCTTAACTAGTGATCAAAATGAGAGCATCAGCCCTCTTTCTATTAAAATTGCCAGCTAATGGACTTACAAAATCATTAGTGGCAAAACTAGAATTCAGATAATGATGACCATTGATTGACGTTAAAAGGGGGATTTTAGGTAGGGAGCTCCAGTTAACTGAGATGGAAGCAGTCCTGAATCTAAGTAGTGTTTTTAACATTTCATAACCCACAGAAGAGAACTTCATGATAATCACAGAAATGCTGGAGGGTCCATGACACAAGTCTACTGCCAATTTGGTTGAATAGTTTTATTGGAACATAGCCAACAAAGCCTATAATGTTTACTAAGTAATCCTTTATAGAAAAAGCCTGTAGATGCTTGGACCAGGCCAGTTGGTGACCTCAGAGCCACTGGGTTACTGGACCAAAGAGCAAGTTCTTGGATCAGGTCATTAACCAAGACCAACTTTAAAGGACCAGGCAGATAGGCCAGTTGTGCCCTAACTCATGGAATTCACAACCATCGTTGGTAGGTAGGGCACTGCAGGAGAGAGAAGAGCATGAATTGTCAGCACTGTACTGAAATTTCAGCAATTACCTGACCAGCTTGGTTCCGATCTGTTGTCGGATTTCCTGCCTCTCTTCCTCAGACGTACGTTGCAAGATGTTTTTGTCCTCCAATTCTTTCTTAGATGGTCTGTTGCCAAGTTTGATAGCAAGGGTATCCCTTCGTCGTATTTTACTTGCCAAAGCACCTGAGGATTGGAAGAGGCAGAAATGCACACAGAGGCTTTAGGAGGCAGCGCTCAGGTTATACATGCTGTGGACTTGACACAGAGTCCAGACGAAACTCTTTATCCACATGCAAGAGTGGAATTTTAATTAATCTAAGGGGGAAAAGTTGTGAGTTGGATGTGGTTCATTTTGAAAACTGACGAACTGTTTTTAGAAATGTTCTGAAAAATGTTGGGGCACCATGAAAAACCTTGCAAGTATCACCTCATCATTTCAAAAGTGATCTTTGAAATTGGTTCTGCTGAGAAGGCAGGTCATGGAAATTACTGATTGCATAATGTCTTTTCTTTCTTTTTCAAGTTGTAAAAACTTAGCCCCTTTACTTCTACTGTGCAGTAAATTTTTGCTTTCTTTTTTCCTTATTCAGAAACCACGTGGAATAAAGTCTACCTTTGATACGAGTGTTTTAAGCCAAAATTACCCCAGACTCCTTGATACCTCACCAGTTGATTGTTAATACCAGCTGATAAAATTTACTTTTGTTGTTCAGTAAAACTAGGAGTTTGACAAAGTGTTGCTTAATGATTAATATACCAGTGACTTTTTATAATCTGTAAGTTCAATTCTAGAGTTAATCGCTCCCAAGTCATCCTGCTCGGAAGGTTAAAAAACACTAGCATTTTCCACTTCCCTAATTTATACATCAATGGTTAGCTTTATCTACTTTGCTATCATTCTTCCCTAGAAGGAAGAGAGGCTGTTTATAAATCTTTTTTTTTGTTTGTTTGTTTATAAATCTTAACAGATGTTTGTCATTTTTGATTCATTTCTCCCTCTCTCTAAACTCTAGTATAAAAGTGAGTGGAACTCTCAAACACCTCCAACAAGTACTTCAGCAAATCCTGCACTGATACTCTTTATTCAAGAACTGGACCTGACTATAGTTTCCACAAGTGCCCGAGGACAGATGAGTGGATAAAGAAGAGGTATATACAAAAAATATAATACTACTCAGAAGGACAAACTAGCCATTTGCAGCAACATGAATGGAAGGGATTATGCTAAGTGAAATACGTCAGAAGGAGAAAGTCAAATACCAGATGACTTCACTCTTACATGGAACATAAAGAAATAAAGCAAAGGAGCAGATAAAAGCCATCCAATACAAACCCCAGAAATCTGACAGTGGAACTGAAGTTACTAGACGAGAAGGGGGTCCAACAGTCTATGGTGGAGGATTACAGGGCTTTGGTGGAGGGCGTGGTGTGGTAACGTACATCTGAACAAGTTGTGAACCTGTACCCCTAAATCACATACTAAATCATACACAGTATTGTAAGCCAACATTACCCCAATAAACATGCATGCATACACAGACACATAAAGTGTTTTTACTAGCTGGAGTGGGGGGCGTGGCCCCAGGTGGAAGTCCATCTTTGATCATGCCAAAAAAGGCCTCACTCAGCTTTGACTCTTTGTACAAATACAAATATTCATGTCAGCTTCACAGACTCAGGACCAACCCTCCCATCTGTGGAATCATCTGGAAGGTCTGTTATTGAAACCTAAATCTTATAAGGTGGTAGTTATTGACACTGGCACTTTGCTGGAGGCAAGCCGAACATGTGCACAGGTTGAGGGGTGAAGTTCTACCCCTCAGGTTCTATAGTTTTGTAAACAAAGGGCAATTCAATACAGTTCGATGTAAAGAAGTTAATAGTTAGAGAATCTGCGAAGGGAAGAGGAAGGGCAGGAAAACAGCAGGTGTCTGGTTCCTGATGAGACTTTATTGCTTTACAAAATACAGCTGATCCTGCCCACCACCACCTTCCTCCCTGCGCTGGCTTACTTTCTCCACTGCCATCCTCGTCCTCATCGTCTTCTTCATCGTCATCATCAGTGTACAAGATAGGGCCATCGGAGTCAGAGTCATTGGCCTGGTATTCCCTTTGGCCTTCGTCCTCCGGGGCACTGAAGGATTCGGAAGATTCTCCCATCAGCCCAGGGGTCAGCAGCTGTGCTGTGGCAGTCCCCAGCTCATCTTTGGTTGGGAAACTGTTGAAGGCAAAGAAACACAGGGTGGTGTGAAGCTCTGAGCACCCGTCAGGCATAGGGGGTGGACGCAGGCACCATAAGGATAGCTGTAGTTAGGTGAGCACCGTTTAGGCTGGAGAAAGGAGCAGGCAGGCAAGCAAAAGTCACAGAAATGGAAAACAGTGCTATACTACTGACACTTCACTCCCAAGGTTTTAGATTTTTCATCAGCACAGTGAAAAGGATTGGCTAGAGAGTGTCTGATTTATTTAGTACATGAATTTGGTAAAACTATGCTTTGTCAATAAATTTTCCCAAAGCAATGGGTGTGTGTGTGGGGGGGTGGGAGTTGGTGCCCAAAGCAATGGGCCAGAAGCTCCTGGATACTTGACTCTGTCCAGACTTTTATTTTGACCTGTAACTACTTATCCTTCAAGTATTAGTTAAAGTCTTAGTGCTTTCAGGAATCTCACCCCAGTTCCTTGCCTACTTCCCTGCTCCCCTGGTGACCTGAAGATTCCACAGGACTAACTATTATTAGTCTGCCTTCCCATCCCTCAAAGCTCCTTGATAAATAAGACTCATATTGTTTGGAAGCTTGGCACCTAAAAGGGCAGTCACACAGAAAAGTACATATTCTTTAACTGATATATGAATTAATCCCATTTTCACCATAGCCAGTATATGTCAATAGTCAGTCCCTCTATTTGTAAAATTGCCTCTCAGAACTAAATTAATACAAGATAAAAAAGGTGAAAGTTAAAGGAAATCTTTAGAAGAAAGGTGACATATAAGAATGCAATAATTTTCTATTATTTAACCTGTGTCTGGCTTAAAGTTACTGTACACATACAAAGCTTGCCAATTTTCACAGATTAGAATAAGAACACACTTTACATTGAAAACACATGCTATCAAATACAAGGCAATCTTCAAGTTAAGACACAGAAGAATTTCCAAATTGCTTTTTGATATAAATAGGAGAATCTAAATAGGGATGTCACACTTCTGAAAGGCCGTTGAGTGCAAAACATGTGCTTGCTATTCTTACTAACTAAAAAAACCAAACAACAGTTCTTTGAATAATAAAAACAGGTAAATTTTGTCAGTATCTGTGGTACTGAAATTTCTGCTCTGTGGTTACAAGCCAAAGTGCTGTCAAAATTTTCTATTTTTTGTTTATCAGAAAAATTCAATAGCTAAAATTCTTGTTTTCAAAGGGGTAATGGGAAATTTCATATTTTCTTGTGCAAAATGTACATAGTTTAACACTTACCATTTTAACCATTCCAAGCACACATTCAGTCACATTAAGCACAGACACACTGCTGGGCAATCACCCCACCATCATCTCCAGAACTTTTCCATCTTGCCAAACTGAAAATCTGTCCCCATTAAACAATGACTCTCTGCTTCTTCCTCCTCACCACTCTACATTCTGTATTTATAAATTTTTACTATTTTAAGTGCTTCATGTAAGTGAAATTAACACTATTTGCCCTTTTGTGTCCTTTTGTGTCTGGAATCAATTCACTTAGCAAGTCTTCAATGTCCATCCATATTACAGCAGCATCAAAATTTCCTTCCTTTTTAATAATGAATGGGATTCCATTATATGCACATACTACATTTTATTTAACCATCCATCAGCTGATGGACAGTTAGACTGTTTTGGTGATTGTCAATAAGGCTGCTATGAATATTGGTGTACAAATATCAGTGCAAGTAGCTGCTTTCAATTTTTTTTTTCATGATAGACACAGAAGTGGAATTCCACAGAGGTGGGAACCATAGATCATATGGTAATTCTGTGTTTAATTTTTTAAGGAACCACCATACTATTTCCATAGTGTGAAATCTCATTTTAAATAATATTTTATGGGAAAACCTTTGCAGAGTCTGGATTTCTAACTCATGGCCACTGGAGGCCATTCTTGATTGAATAGTTTTCCATTATGGGTGACTGCACTAAGTTTTAAAAAATATGCCAATTAATACCACATTCTGAAGAGCAGAACAAAAGTTACTTCAGGATTGAGTCCTGGTATTTGTTCATGCCATTGTTCAATAATTTATTACATGGATTTTCATTTTAATCTCATTATTTGTGTTTCATAATGTCTTGCGGGTTTCAAAGACTTCTGCATACAATTATAAATTACAACTGTTCTACAGTAGGAGGGCAGATAATTTATAGTTCATGGATCTCAAGAGGATCAGGGTGAGTTGTCCAACCAAAGTGGCAAGCCCAGTGTAGAACCTGAATTAATACTCTTAGTCTACCTATTAAATGTTATGTAATATTATACAGTATTTCATACTTAACATGCTATATAATATATATCAATATTATATTATAGCTTATAATTAACCTAATATTAAATAGTATAGTTCAAATTTTTAAAAAGCAGCTCTCATCTTGGCTCTCATTTATTCCCTAAGGTTCTTGTGCATGTTGTACAATACTGTGCACTCCATAAAAGTTTATGGAAATACACTAGAGTCCAGCTCTTTTTTGATATGGGCAGCACAGAGGATTTTTAGTTTCTGCCTTAAATTATACCAGATATATATATGATATATATATACATATATATTACTTATGAAGCTGCCAATGACTAGAAATCTCCCAAATAGTTACTACTCTGCAATATTGGAACAAAGGTAGATATTTTTACACATGAACACTTGTCTTCTTTAAAGTTTTAATATTTGTATTCCAAACAGAAGTTTCTTCATAAGATGACAGGATTTTCACACATTCGTTGGCTAAACATAACCAAGGGAGAGTTCTAAGTAAAGAAAGTGACTAAGAGCCAGAAATTCTAATTGAAATATCCACTTAAAAATGGAAGAAAGAATCTGGAAGGAAACTTAAGAGACAATATAGTCCAAGCTCATTACCTCAAGAACAAACAAACCACCCCTGTGGGATGATTTGTAATTTAAATTTTCAATTTTGAAGAATATATAGGAAAAAAAATCTCTATGCCCTCTTCTAGGAAAGCATTATAGTTAGTGACTGACAGAAAAATCTATTATAACTACCATGATATCCTCAACACACTGTCTCTGATCATGGTCCCAGTGGAATGGAGAACTGTGTTCACCTTTTTCGCTTGGCAATCTCGCACACACAGTTGAAGACTGAGGTTAAGACTCCATATGAGGTACAGAGTTTATCACAATACAATGTCCCCCAACATGTTTGTGAAACTTGACTGGACAAAATGAGGTCACAGTTTCATATGGGTTGTGTCAGTTGCTTTTAAGACTAGGGACCCACTTTCTGTGTTGCATCTTATTCTTTAGTATATTAAACAATGAATACTCGGTCTTTTTCTCTAAATTCAGACCTTATCTTAAACCTCTGTCCTGGACATGTTGGACATTATTTTGACAAAAACTGATCTTAACTGTTTTTTTTTTTTCTTGCTCATTGTTATATCTTTGGTGCTTGGCATATTGCCCAGTACATAAAAGGAAACAAAAAATATGTACAAAAGATATATATATATATATATATATATATATATATATATATATATGAATGACTTTTCATTCAAATGTTTTGAATTGACCGCAATGCTGGAAAACACTCACTGTAATAAAATAAAGGCATTTTCTTTGTGCTGGAAGGACACCATAACCACTGATTTCAGTATCTTCTTTTCCTGCATCTTTGATGAAAATGTCCAACAGACAAAATAACTTGTAATTTAACACTTATCTTTCCTTTGAATCATCATACTTAAAAAAATAAAGAAAGAAACACAAGAAATACAGAAGTAGCAGAAGCAGCTGTTCTGGAAAGTAATGACAGTATGGCATTTAGTGTAGTCAGTGTTTGCTTGCTTGTTCTGCCACTCACCAATTGGGTGATCTTGGGCAAGCTACTCTAATTCTCTAATGTCAGTTTTGTTGTCTATTAAGTAGATATTTCACAGAAGACTTAATTAAATAACTGATAGTTTCTGACATTAGTTACTTAAAAAATGGAGATATATATTTTTTTAAATTTATTTATTTATACAAGCACTGGGCACAGTCAGAAGCGCGGGAGGGTGAGAGAATTCACCAGAGTCAGAGCGGGGAGCAGAACAGGCAGACTGACGAAGTACACTGCTGAGGGGAGCAGCGGGCGGCAGGAGAGGTCTGCGCGCCATGCGGGACCCTCAGCCGGTGGCCGGGGATCAAACTGGCGCTGCAGAGGCTGTGGGCAGCCTCGCAACCCAGCGCTCAACCGCCGCGCCACCAGGGAGGCCCAAAAATGGAGATATTTTTATCCGAATTTGAGAAGCTACTACTGATATTTTGTGTCTTGAGCCAAGTCAACTTATTAATGTACTAGGTTGTCCAGCCTTTCTAGCATGACAATGTTTTTTTTTTTTTTTTGAAAGAGAAAATATTAAATTAAATAATTTGATGGGCAATTTTTGGTTTTATTTCTAGAAACAGGAGAGAAAAGACTGGATTTAAGAATTCCAAGGCTTTCCTAGACAGAACCAGTATTGAGTCTCTGAGACTGACTGCACCACCTTCATCCCTGTGTGGAACAGGAAAGCTCCTATTAAATAGAAAATATACAAAATTTTGGCCTCCCTGGTGGTGTAAGGGTTAAGTCTCAGTGCCATCACTGCCATGGCCTGAGTTCAATCCCCAGCAGGGAGGTGACCCACACATGGAGCACAGACGTCTCCTGTCTCGCCTGCTGCTCCCCTCAGCAGTGTATTTCAGTGGATCCGCCTGTTCTGTCCCCACTCTGTCCCTGGTGAATCCTCTCACCCCCTGCACCTCTTGCCTACACTCCAGTTCCTCTATGTGCAAAAAAAGAAAATATACAGAACTTCATGAGCGATTAGATACAGGGAACAAAGGAGGTTGAGAATCCTAGAATATGACTCCCAAGTCTCTGGCTTGGCTTACTGTCATAGGTGATTCTATATTGGTCGTGGGGGTATAGAATTAAATAAATCCTGTGGTTAGCTCTGTCACGCATTTAGGGAAAAGGGCTGTCAGAATATAATACATTTAATCACCAATCCTGTCTAGATGAGTGAAAGCCTTCACAGAGAAGCTGGTAGGGAATTGAGAAAGCAAAACAGAGAGCCACTCTAAGGTTGGGAGAAAGGGAGTTGGAATTTGAAAGAGTTCTGACAGTCTTCATTTTCCTGGAGAAGGAGAGGCTAAATAACTGGTTGAAATGAAGGGGGACAAGAGCGGGGGAGCAATCTAGACACAAGAGCTAGAAATTTAAAAGTGGAAGAAGGGAACTTGCTTGGAAGGACTGCTGAGCAGTGACAAATAGGCTTGAAATATTCCGAAAAGCCAGAGCTCTGCAGGGCTATCTGTCATGAGGACCAATGTCATATCCCCCAGCAGGCCGAGACATTCCAGGGCAGGGCTGGGAAGATCCAGTGGTTGGATTAGATGCACGCTCACCTAACATTCACTAGGTTAAATCATAAAAGAAGCCACAGCTGGGTCCTTTGCTTCCAGGAAGGTGGCCAGCTCCTATGGAATGTAGATGGAATACGGAGAGTGTGCCCCGACTCACCATTTTGTATTGTCTCTGCTAATACTTAAGCCGGTGCCTGAGTGGATAGTGGTTCTATCTGTTGGCTCTTCAGTCCAGAGAAGCTGACTTGGGTCTAAGACAGGGACGGGCAGGTCGGCTCCATTGCTGACCAGGACAACAGGAGTGTCTGAGGCAACAAAGCTCTGCTCTCCAAGAGGAAGAGGAGGGGCAGGGGGTGGGGGTGGCGGAGTCACGGGGTGTGGAGGGATGTCAGACTTGGGTTTGCCTGCGGTCTGCTCCTCGGTGCCAGAGACAGTGGGCTCGGGGTGGAGACTCTCCTCCATGGTCTCTGGAGGTTCTCCTTTCGCGTCAGATGCGGCAGAAGGGGTTGCATCAGAGGACGGTCGAGACGTTGGCTGCTTGCCAGTCTTTTTCTTGCCCTTTGTGATTCCCACTGTCCCAGTTTTGCTAGAAACTGTCTCCTTGGAAGCTTTGGGACGAGATGAGGTGGAGGAAGTAGATGGTGATGCTGATGCTTTGGAGCCAGTTGTTTTTTTGGGATGAGAGGAACCAGCTAAAACAGAGAGATTTCACATTAATAGTCAAAGGAACCGGCTGCAAATGACAATGACAACATTCCCTTCACATTTTAAAATGTGTTGACTAAATGAATAAAAGAAAATTGGCAACTAATTACAATGGTTTTGCTTTCTGCCCTTCCTGCCTCCCATTCAGGAGGAAACAACTAATGCTTTAGGAAAAACCCAAGGGACAAGAGTCCCTGTCTTTTCCTTGCTTTATCTAGTCTTTAGCCGGTTCAGTCAAAGGGAAAATTCTTAGTGCCTTGTCCTGTGAGTCACCATGGAAAGTCCGCATATGTCCACAGTGGGGGCCTTTCAGCATGTAGAAAACAGAGACCAGCACTATCTAGGTGCACAAGGCCAGGGGCATGACAAATTATATATGTCCCGAGGTGTCCTCTTGGTGGGAAGGAGTAGCCCATATTCCAAAGAGGCTACGGGATACGTGACAGTTCCTTTTTGGGATAAAAGCAAATGTACTCATTTTACCACTCAAAACAATAATCCTCAAGGCCCCAGCGATAGAAGTCTCCACACTGGCCTGCACCTCCACCTTCCATGGTGATGGGGAAAGGCGCATGGCCCATTTCTTTCTATCACATTGGGAAATGCATTCAAACTCCCATGAGAAAACTCTTGCTTCATCAGTCACCAGGTATAAATGTCTCCCCATTGCTTCTTCCTTGATGTTACAAGTTCCTCCTGTTCTCACAGCGGGTTAAACTACCTTTCACAGAAATACGGGGCTTGACCTTGTTTGTACTGTGAAGTCTGTCCACAGTGTATATAGACGTGACTGCAACTTACCTCCAGTTATAACTTTACTGAAGTCATTTGGAAAGGTTGAGAGATAAAGAGCAAATAAAGGAATAGAAAATGAGACTTAAGGCTTTGATGCTGAAATACTGAAAAAAAAAAAAAAAAAAAAAAAAAAGCCAGTCTTGTTTGGTGACAAGATCCAGGCTTAAAAGAAGTCTCTCTGACTGGGGGCTTTTTTGTTTTAGATTTAAACAATAACTAGATTTGTCCTCCTCCAAATCTGGCCTGTTAATACTTTTTAAATTTAACAATCCTCACTTGTAACTAAGGCAAACTCATTCAACATACTTCTAATCTAAGTCCATTCTAAATTTACTTTCCACAACAGAGATGCTAAGGATTTTGTGCCTAAACATAATATCCAATTATTTTCCTAGGTAAGTTGAACATCACCCCTACCACATGTCAACTCTGTATTTTTTTTCTAACATTCTTCATTTTCTAACAGCAAAGTTAACTTTAGACTGGTTTAAGGAATATTTTTTTTTTCAATGCCTGGGGAGCATATTCAAGCCATGTTATCATAATGTACTGAAGTGTCTTCAAAAATGACAGAATATTGTTGAAATCAACCATATTGCTTATATCACCTTGAAATGAGCCATGACTGAAACAGTGATGCTATCTCACCTCTGAAGTACTTTTGTTAATAGAGTATGCAGCAATGAGAAAAAAAAAAATTAGGAAGATTTACACCTTCCCCACCAGCAAAGCAGTCGAATGTGCTAAACAGGTATCTGCTTTTCTGGAGGTCTATATTAACTTAATCAATACCAGAAGAATCTTAAGTCATAGCATTTAAATTTTTTTAAATGAATTTAATCATCTGATTGGAAATCAGGAGTTGCCTTTATTAAAGTAACTTTCCAGAAGGCCAACATTATTCAAATACAACAAAGTTGCCAGGTAGAAAGTCCTAAATAGCTACAAATAGAACATCAGTAGGATTTTCAAGTCATATTATCAATATTTGATAAAAGGGTCCTTGCTGGATGTTTGGTTGGTAGACTTCAATGCACCCTTTGTTTCTCTGAGATAACCCAGAAAACAGCAACTGTCTTATTTACACTCCAAAGGCCAGCAGGGCCTCTTACGACAGTGGTTAACATGACTATTCTCTTAGGAATATTGTGTCTATAAATAAAATAAATCTTCAAATAAGAGAACTGGAAATAACTCAAAATTGCTCGTGGAAGCTGTTCCCAGCCCTGAGAGAAGTAAGAGAGAGTCCCAACCAAGTCAACTGTTAGCTGCTACCATGTGAAAAGTGACATGAAAAGTGAGAGTCTGTGCAAGGCAGGCTCTGAAGTCCCAAGGACAGGACAATAGTTTGGGGTTTTTCTCTAAGAAGTGGATCAGTGCCCACCTCACTTCAAGCACAGCTCCCAGAGCTTGCCAGGCAGCCTGGAAAACACACACAGATACCAATGAGACCGGACACTGACATGGGAGGGCAGCTGGTCCCTGAGGATGTGGCCTTGGGCATTGTTGGCACAGGGATCTGAAACGCTTCATTTGTGAGCTGATTAGAAAAGACCCAGAAACTCAAGGTCAAGGAAGAGAGAAACAGGGGTAGAGACACCTGTTTGCATTCAGAGGTCTTTCTGTCAACACTGTCAACTAAGACCGTCTCTGAATTTGAGCACTGTCGGCATAAGTGATAGGGGGAAAATGATGCAGACCAGGGCATCTCCTGGTTGGCAATTGTAGGGAAGCTGCTGCCAGTTTTAGGAAATTTAGGTCTGCTATAACACAGAATTGTTACGGATGTGTTAATGGGGAAAGTCACTCAGCAAGTGTACTAGAAAGAATGTCCTTTTAAAAGCTGGATGACATGACAGGCTTCCTCATTCCTCTTCATCAGAAGGACGGAAGGGTGACTTTGCAGTAGGACATGTGGCTTGAAAGGAAAGCTGGATATACAGTCCACATACACGTGTATACACACAGCTAAGCATCTTGTCCCTGGTGATAAGCAATAGTGAACTGTGACCGCATCATTGGGATGCTTTTCCTCCTAAACTGAAGTCTGTGGGGGAAAAGCAAGAGGGCAGGCAGCACAGAACTTGTAGCTTTCAACTCTGCTGAAGTAATGTGACCTCAGTAGAAAGATTTCAGACATCAAGCTCTAGCAGCTATGTCAAAGATATGTACACAGTCTCACATGCAAAAGTAAGACAAGGTAAAAAGCCACCCAAAAACTCAAATAGGGGGAAAGTCAGTCAACTTCTAAATAATGTCCTATCAGATCTTTGCTTTTCATCAGACAAACTACTCCCTGAGTCCTACCATGGTGTCTCGGGCAGAGACCAGATACTCAGGAAGAAAGAGGTCTAGTCATCCAAAAACTCATCCGGTCCATGAATTAACTGGTTGACTTTCCTTCGCTTGAGCTGCAACAAAGGAATCTCCTGGGCATTCTCTGTGTCAAAACTGAGGGTACATACTGACACACCAGACACCAAAAGAGGATCGTTCCTGGAGGAAGTAAGACGCCCACCCCAGGCCGAGCACCCTGGACTCACCCCGAGGGGGGCATACTCACCAGTCTCTCGGGTCGTGTTTCGGCTTGTTGGCTTGGGTGGAGGAACGGGGGCCTGCTTACCAGGAGCCTTGATATTTTTTTTACTAGGAGGCACTTCGTCACCCTTGGGGCTGGCCCCAGCAGCAGCCCTCTTGGAGGCACTGGTGTTTTTTTGGGCTTAGGTTTGGGTTTAGGCTTAGGAAGAACCGGAGGAGGTGGAGCAGGAGCTGCCGGTGTTTCAGAGTGGTTTTCAGTGTTCTCTACAAATGAGAAAGTGAACAGAAGCAGACTGATACAGACACACACCATGTAAATAGAAGGAGCAGGACACGGCAACAGATAGACACGAGGCTGCTTGGCCCTTGGGAACAGCGTGCAGTTAGTTCTGCAGCAGAGGCAGCAAAGTTTGCAGTAAAAACCCAGGCTGAGAGCCCAACTATGGGTGTCCCCCAGGTGCAGTCATCACCCCTGGGATCAAGCAGGCTGACAAGCTACAGTGATGACGTGACACTGGGGAGGAGTGTAGATGTCCACAGTAGGGGCCACTCCAGCCTCCAGCCGGTGGTTGGAGGATAATGTCACGGGCATGAGTGTTAAATTTCAAGTTAACAATATTAACGATTGGACAACATTGAGGGACCTTCTGGAGTGGCAGATTGGTGTGACACAGCCTGCCATGGAGTGAGGATAGACAGCCCAGCTTGACCACACTGACAGTTTGTCTCCAAGCTGAGGAACTTTCTTTTCCACAGGAGAACTCAAGCCCCATCAGCAAGAAAGAGGTTTGGGCTCGGTCGCCTTGTAGTCAAACCCCATTATTCTCTAAGCTAAGGGAGATGCTGCAGAATCTCCTACGTGAGGGGCAATGCACGAAGAATGAACTACTTTCTACTATGACAGTCTTCTCAAGTCTCCCTGGGCGCTGGGGCAGCTGTTTTGCCGGCAACTTCCTCTGACCTCTGCAAATAGTAAAGCCACTATAGGTACAGAGGGCCCAAAATCCCCCATATTAAATAAACCACCAAGTTTGTTTTGCAATGTAAACACAAACAGCCATTTCTGAAAAGACAGCAGTTCAAGTTCATACAAAAAATTCATACCTAAGAACAGAAGCCTCTCACAAGGTTTTGTGTAACTAGAGGAGAAATAGTGTTAGTCTGTCATTACTGAACATGGGGGTGCTGAATACCACATTTTTTCTAACAGTGACCTATTGAAATGAAAATAAATTAAAATACATTTTATGTTCCAAAGAACTAAGCAGCATTTCTTTAAAAATGGAACAAAATAAAACACATCAGACAGTGTTAAGACAAGACTAAGCCTTTACTGGATGTGTTCTCCCCCTACTGAATAACTTAAAAAAGGTTTTTACTATTATTTCTTTCATTTCATTTCTTATCCTAATGAGGGTATAGTAAGGACTGTCTTCCCCCTCATTTTTTTTTTTTTGTGGGACCCTCGCCGGTGGCCAGGGATTGAACTGGTGCTTCAGAGGATGCGGGCAGCCTCGCAACCCAGCGCTCAACTGCTGCGCCACCAGGGGAGGACCCCCTCATTTTTGACCCCAATCCCCATCAATCCAAGAGATAGCATTAAAAATTATGTTACAGGAGGTAATTAACATAACTTTTCGCTTTCCTCAGGCATGACACCCACCCTAAGTGACCCCAACTTCCTCTGACCCTGTCCAAGCCTCATTCAACACTTTATCAGAGACTACTTTATACATTCGCCTGTTTGTACATCTTGTCTCAACGAAGCTGCTTATTACCTATCATAGAGTAATAGCTCTCCTAAGGCACCTGGTCTGAACCAGAAAGTCACCAAACCACCAAAGTCCCCTAGGGTTGAGAACAATGCAGGCGAATGCACATCGAAACATTACATTTTAACATAAAACATATCAATAAGCAGTAGCCTGCTAGTTGTTTTGATTCCTACCCAGTTTGAAAATGGAAACACTGCAGGCAAACTCAAGGTCCACTCCTCCTTCTTCTGCAAAATCTATTAATGACCTATCTATTGGAGACCACCAGTGTTGATGTTACTAGTGGTGATTCCTAAAGGGTGTGTGTGTGTGTGTGTGTGTGTGTGTGTGTGTGCATTTATGCACACATTTGTGCTCACAAATTGTAGCTTTTTGCCTAATTATAATAAACTCCTTTTTTCTAAAATCAGTCCAACACAACGTATTAAATATTATGTCTATTAGGTGACATAATATTTCAACATGATTGGTTTGCTGAAAATTAACACGTTAGCAGAAGACAAACGCTTCACTTCTATCTGGAGGTAATAAATTATCAAGTTCTATTTTTTGCTATTCCTTGCGATCTGAAGACTTGATATAAACTGATAGTGCAAAGGAGTATTATTCTTTCAAGAGGAGGTTAAGAAAGGCTGCCTGTTGACTCTGTCCTGATACAGATACTCTACAATATAGTCTGGAGAAGCACAGCAGCACTGGAGGGGTTCAGTTCAGTAATACTGAGAGCAAGTCAGAGACTGCATGTGATCTTTATGCCCTTCCTCTCCTTTCCCTCACCACCTCCTTCTCGCCTTCTCCAGGCCTCAGTTTGGAACTATCAGTTTGGATTTTGACCCCCACTGCAAACTTCCCTGGCTAACTGCACTCAACCCTCCCAGAAATACTTGGCATTGTCTATTGCAATAGCCAGTTTGCATGCTGGTCTCCTCATCAGTCACCATCAACCTGAGAGCAAAGCCACTTCTCATTTACCACTCTTTACCTGGTCCCATAACAGTCTCATGTGTGGCAAACTTCATTATTATTTGTGGAACAAATGCATGCAAATCACTTGTTGCTTCATTGAAAGCCCTCTATAATAACTCATATAGTATCAAATAGTTCTGAAATTTCTCATATGCTATGGTAAGCTATATTAAATAAACTGCAGATCAGTTTTTCTCCCTCATACTTGTAATGGCACTCACTGAGAAAGAATAATGAGAGACCAAGAGCTCTGCAGTCCTCAAGGGAAAAGTTGCAAGTGTTGGCCCAAGTCCACTGAACCAACTCTAGGGTCAGGTGCCTTCAGGAGCCCATGAACACACTGTCCTGGGTGGATCCCACCCGCAGAGCCAGTGCAAAGAGCATCGTTTGGTTAAACCAACCTCACCTGCCATTTGTTTTGTTTTCTTTGACACTGATACTTCAAATATCAAAGTAGTAACACGTCTTAAAATGAGATACAGGGATACGTGGCTTTCAAGGCATGTGATAGGTTTTGCAAATATAACGAATCAATACATGAAATAAAGCTCTTTGACACTGGGAGAGGAGTGGGGGCAGTAAGAACAGAGGTAGTGAGCTCAAGTTAGGAGCACATCAGAAGTGAGGCAGAGGTCAAAGTGAATCTTGGGTGGTGGTGGGGGTTTTTTGGGGGGTGGGAGAGGATTAAATGGTATCTTTGCAGAAACATAAACAACCACCTTTATTTGTAAGATATTCCACATCTAACATAATGAAATGCCATGTGGTGATGAATGACAAGTCTCTTAACTCTCAGGAAGTGGCTTTCATACTGATCTCTTCCCCTTGCTCTCATGGGGATCCAGTGGGTGCTCAGTCCATAGGGTGAGAGGGAGGCCACAATGTCGTTTTAGTGCTGGGGCAGCCTTTCCAGCACATCTATCTCCTGTGTACAGGCGAGCCAAGCACAATGCTATCTTGAAACTTATTTGACCGCAAAGAACTGAATGTACTAATTATAAGTAAAGAATAAATAAACAAATACCACTCCCCCCCAAAATGTTCATAGATCTACGTGGTCTGCCATTTTCTTTTTAGAACATCAAAACCTGCTGGTTTAATTATCATAAAACTGTCAGCAACCTTTAATAAGTTGATAAGGGAAATAATTCCTTTGAAGTCTGGCCATTTCACTGATGGACATCCCACACAGACCTGGCCAGCACTAAGGATGGCACTGTTACATAATGAAGGGTATGATTATTGAACGTGAAAAGACTGTACCAGGGACAAACCACAGATGGATTTGAAATTTAACAGCTTGACAAAACAAAACAGTTGGACAAAAAAAAAAAAAAAAAAAAAAAATCACAATTTAACATTAATACTTTCGATTGGATCCCCTTAAAGTTGATTGAGGTCTATTTTCATCTCTATATTCCAGGAATACTATCATTAAATATATTTGTTAATTTCTCATTGTCAGTACTGATAAACTAACAACAGTCCTTAAATGGAAGAAAACTGAGTAAAGTCCCAGGAATACTGAATAAAGAAAAATAATAAACTTCCAATAGATTAATAAAGACTCCTAAATTTTTTAAAAATTAAAGGATACGCAAATAAACTGGGGCTGTGGACTTCCAAAGGAGATGATTTTAAGTTACGATGTCTACCCAATGATCTTTTGTTCTCTTTGTCTTTGGAGAATGAAGTTTGTTTTTAGTAGTTTTTCTAGGAGTTCCCAAAATGCCTACAGAACCCAAACTAGATTTGACAAATTTCTGGCATCCAACTTAGAGGCAGATATCAAAGAGCTGGAGATAGCCTATTTCTCTACTTTTTTACTTCGAGGAACCAAGGAGAATCTCCCAACAAAACTTTACCTTCTAGGAGTTTCAGTTTAGGTTTGCATAGTAGGAGGCGTGGAGTTGGTTCCTGCATTTGACAGCAATGTGTGGAGATGTGATCAGTCAAGTGTTGGGCAGGAACAGGGACCATTTAGTGACCAGGAATCTGAGAATGCCTTCAGGGGTCTTAGTAGACATGTCTTTGGCCGGTATCTCAACCTACCACAGCATATTCACACTAGAAATCAAGGTCTCTAAAGAAGCCATTGGGGAACAGCATAATTGTCTCTAGCACATTTTGAAATTTCCAACTGTGCAGAGAAATCATAGAAAATTCTTCTTGGTGTCTCTCAGAAATGGCTAGAACCTGGATTAGAACCTTTAGTCCTGGCTGACAGAGCCACCCTGGTTTTGCTATTCCTTCATCCTCAGTTGCTCACAAGCCCAGTTCTAACCAGCAGAGAAAGATATTCAGGTTGCTGGCATGTTTTTTAGAAAAAATACTAAGAAAAAGCTCCCAAGGAAAGGATAACATTCCCAGATATTTCTAAGAATTGACGAAGCCACCCCTTCTGATCATTACTGCAAGTTAGACCTCTATAATAAAAGTTAAATGATCTGCGTGTAAAGTAGATGTTATCTATTGAGGAAATCATGTTATTTCTTTTCACTAGTTATCATTTCTCTCACCTTTGTGTTGCTAACCACTCTAGTGGTCTGGACTTACTATTTGGAGCCTAAGAGCCGGTTCTGAACATCGAGATGTATGGAAGTAAAAGAATATGGGGTTTCTTTTGATTTTACCTTTCTTATCTTCTGCCTTTTCCTCCAGAGGTGGTGCTTTTTCAGCTACAAAGCCATTACCTTCTTCAGATTTTACTACATTTTCCTCTCGGGTAGATTCCTCTCCGATGGGTATCATGTGCCCGTTTGAATTTTCAAAGTTAACTGTTACATCTCCATCTAAAATGGGGAAAGAAACACCTAGATGTCTAACTTGATGGCTTTCTTAAACCCCAGTGTTTCAGTTCCTAGTATTATAGGGTTCAGGGTCTCAGTCCCTGTAAGGCTTCATTCACCATGTTTTATGGAATAACTCATTCAAATGAAAGAGCTAGAAAATCCTTAGTCTTGGGGTACAGCTAACTATTCAGGTGCCATTTCAAGAGAGCAGGAATGGATACACTAGTTAGACAACACCCCCAGGCAACGAGGTCCTTTTTCTCGTGCTTGGGTTTCTGAAGTCAATACCTAAGAGTCTCTTTGTCACCCAGAAACTGAGGGTAAAAGGAGAAATCTAAAGAATGGAATAAACATTTTAATAACACCAAAAACACAAATTGAATGCAAATACACAAATAACATGAAGTGTAATTACACATACAAATGATTAATGGAAGAATATGAACATTTCCAAGCACCACTGTCTCCGGAACATTATTTCTATGATATGTTAACTTTACACAGTAATATATTTGCTACTCTATATTCAAGGAAAAGATGATAAGAAGGCTAATTTTATTTTTATTTTCTTTACTTATGAAAATGTTAAAATATAGTCAAGTGATTACTATATTCAACTGGCCAATAAGTTTTTAAGTTGACTAAATAATCTGAAAATATCAGAGGAAAAATGTAGAAAAAAATTGCAAGAGAAATTTTTAAAAATTTAAAAATAAAATTTTGAATGTGTTATCTAGATCATAAATAATTTTAACTCGAGCTTTCATAATTCTGTGGAATTTCTAAAGTGAAAGACAATTACAGAAATGCTTATTTCAGTGACATTTGAAAAGATTAACCCTAATTCATATCTGGAAATTTTTAAGAGGCTTTGCTACCATTGGAAAAGAAAAATTAATAAATTCTAGTTCTGACTTAGCAAACTTGAAGAAATTCATGATTAGAGCTGTTTTATGTAATTTTTGATTAATCTTATTTTTGCAATCATGAAACAAAGACCATCTCCAAAATTTTCATTAAATATGATTGAACTGCTTTGCCTCCAAAATAAAATTCACCAGGCTTTTTGATAAAAACAGCCATGACATTTCAATAATTAAAATACATATGATGGAGTTATGTCATGGTCAAAAGAACAATTGCTACTTTGTCTTATAACTTCTAAGTGCCTAAAAATCTGATTCCTGTGGAAAGCTAAAATAGACAATAATTAAAGAAATGCCATTCTAAGTAAATATCAACTATTTCAATAAAATTAAGGTAATAATATTTTAAAGAATGTATGTTAAACCAAGAGACTCTTTTCTTATTACTGGATCCCAAGAATTTGCTCAAAAAAAAGAGGGAGGAGAGACAATATAAAATCTAAATATGAGACTCAGGAAAAATTAAAACTAATGTAAGAATGGAAAATTCTACACAAAATAGAAAACCACTTATTTATATAAAAGTCTTGGTTTTAAGGAAACCAAATTATAAATTTACCTTTGTTTTCTCTAATATTAATTGGTAACAAAAATATGTTGAAGTCATGTTAGTGATGTTTAATTCTATCTTAACCATTACTCTATTAAAATCCTTTAGTAGGTTAAATAAATGATTAAAAATTTTTAGAACAAAAATGCTGGAAAGAACATTAAATAGTTGAGGCACAAGAAGAAATTGGATTATTAGCACATGGTAGAAAGTCAACAAGTGAAAAGATACTTATGGTGAATATAAAAATAACTAGGAAAAGGAGACAAGTTGGTGATAAATAGGAAATTCAAGAGTAAAACAGAGACTTGAAGTAATTCACAATTAACTGGTATATGTATTGAAAAGGCTTTTTAGTTTCGTGTTATTTTAAAATTAAAATAAATCCTTAGTACAGTCTCTGTATGTCTGTTAAATACAAGCTCGGGACAGGTAGGAGGGAGAGCCTGAGCTGACTGCAGGGTGCAGTAAGTGGTCCACTCCCAGTCCATCCAAGCCCAAAGAGAAAACTCAGAGTCATCAGCTAGAGTAAACCAAGAGATAAAGCACACCCGAAAATAACTGGTTAAGAAAGTAGTATGCCAGCATTTGAGAGATTTTCCCCTTCATAATAAACAGATGTATTTGGGAAAGAGGTTAATAGAGGTACAGAGACAAGAAGAAAAATTTGAATAACCAAAAGATGAGTGACTCCAAGAAGGTTAAAAAGCACTGGCATGGGGGAAGGAGGCTGGCAGGCAGGCAAAAACATCCACATATCTTCTTGTTAAAGCCGAGGGAAAAGATGGAAGAAAAGAACCAACTGATGAGGAAGGAACTTGGACTAGACCATGGATGTAAAAAACATAATCTAGAAAGAATAATAAAAGTAGCTGGGAGTGAAGGCATGTGGTGGGACAAGGTCAAATCCAGGCGAGCAGGATGTGTTGAAAAAGTCTACTGGCTCTCTGAATAAAGATGTAGCTGATAAGCATGTCAAGAGCCCAGGTAACATCAAGGAAGATATAGGCAAAGAATTGGCAGATTCTTTCACTGGCAGAAGGGAGGAGGCTGTCACCAAGCACAGCAGCTTCCAGGCTCTGGCTAGAGCTAAAAACAGACCGAAATTCTTAAGATAGTGGTTTTGGGAAAAATATCTGAAAACAATTTTCTCCAACACCTGATTGAAAAGAGGAAGGACTCTTTTTACAATAGGCATCACCAGGAACTTACAAATATTGGGTGATTTCTATACTTCTATATTGGGATCTTGCAAAAAGATGGAAAGAAAACTTCAGCAATCTAGTGCCTTCCAAAATAAGTAACCTATGACATTACCTTTAGGTTAAAAATTGTCATTTATGTTCTGACAGTTTTCATATTTAGGCAGCAAAAGTTTAAAATAGGTCAAATACAGTCAGCTTTTTTGAAAATAAAGAGATGAAATTATCATGCAAATAGTTCAACAGAACTGGCATGATAAAAACCAAGCACTATTAAGCAGAGGTTCTTTAAATTGATCATTGCCATGCTTTTAGAACAAATAAATGCTTTTCTACTTAGTCTTTTTTTTTTTTTTTTTTTATAGAGGCATGTTTTTATTTATTTATTTATTATATTTGTTTGTCTTGTTTATACATGCACTGGGTACAGTCAGAAGCGCGGGAGGGTGAGAGAATTCACCAGAGCCAGAGCGGGGAGCAGAGCAGGCAGAAGGGCTGAAGTACACTGCTGAGGGGAGCAGCGGGTGGCAGGAGAGGTCTGCGCACCATGTGGGATCCTCCTCCGGTGGCCGGGGAGCAGCCGGGGATCGAACCGGCGCCGCAGAGGCCGCGGGCAGCTTCGCAACCCAGCGCTCAACCGCTGCGCCACCGGGGAGGCCCTTTTCTACTTAGTCTTTAACTGAGATTTTAAAAAGGGCCTGTATTCTTTATTTTAATACTCATTTACAGTTTCACCTATAAATTTTTCAATTTTTTTCCTTCAAAATATTTCTAAAAATACCACTGACAAGACAGGAGACACATTTTGGTACTGTAAGACCACCTTCAACTAAAAAAACAGTTAGGGATGTGCATTTTTTTAGTTTTAAAAGTTTCAGGAAATAAGTAGCTTCCAGTAATAGAAAATTAAGGAAGACATAAAGTTCATTCATAAAATAGAGTGAGAAAAGTATTTGAAGTACCTAACTGTGAGGGCACAAGAAAAAAAAAAAGGTATTTTATTCACCACAGATGTCTCTATTTTCTTTGAAGTAGGATTAAAACAGTAAAGCATTTCCCAGCTCCCTGCTGGAATTATTCAGAGGTTGGGCAAGTTGGATTATTTGGATTTGTAAATAGTGAATGCCAAAAAATGTTAAGTTCCTTGCAAAGAACATGTATCAGGAAAAGAGAAGTATTATTACTTCAATTCCAAATGAATAGCATTTTATTTGCTCCCATAAAAATACTATAATAATATTTATCTCAGTAAATGTTGAGGGGAAATGCTGCAACAATTTCCTTTCATTTCAACAGCATGGGGAACAGGGAAGTCATTCAGTATTTAATTTGGAGGAGTAACCTATATTGGTGTCTTTTTTTGAGGTTTTGTGTCAGTTTATATCCAATCCTTATCTTTTTGAGTGAGAGCATCCCTTGGAAGGATAGAAGGGAAAAAGGAGGAAGAAGATTAGAGGTAGAAAATCAATCTTGGAAATTATAATTGTTAGTGAAAAGATGAGAGACAACTAACTAGACTCAGAAAAAGGAAAAGAAAACAATATTGGGGAGATGAAAGAGAATGCAGAAAGCAGATGAAGTTCATTTCTCCGCTCATATCTTATTGACTGTACATTTGAGCATATTATGGAGTATTAAGGACAAGAGATACATTTACTATCTCTTTTTTCTCTCTTTTCTTTTATGGGTAGCTTTAAGAAATCAAAAGATCAAGCTGAAACTTTGTATTTACTCCAGCAATTGAGTAAACTTGTACAGAACAACTGAAATGCAAGAATATAGAGGGAGTCCTGTGTGCGTTTGTACATGATCTGTATCTCCAGCCACAGTGTATCTTTGCAGAGCTTTAGGGTTAGAATGACATACAGTGAAGGACTCACCAAAAAGGTCATTGGATTTCTTTTTTAATTTATTTTAATTTATTTGTTTATTTGTTTTATTTATTTATTTATATTTATTTATTTATTTATTTATTTATTTTTATTTATTTATGTTAGAATGACATACAGTGAAGGACTCACCAAAAAGGTCATTGGATTTCTTTTTTAATTTATTTGTTTATTTATTTATTTATTTATTTATTTTTTTAATTTCATTTATTTATTTTTATTTATTTATGTTAGAATGACATACAGTGAATGACTCACCAAAAAGGTCATTGGATTTCTTTTTTAATTTATTTATTTTTAAAAAGATTTATTTTTATTTATTTATATAAGCACTGGGTACAGTCAGAAGCGGGGGAGGGTGAGAGAATTCACCAGAGCCAGAGCGGGGAGCAGAGCAGGCAGAAGGACCGAGGTACACTGCTGAGGGGAGCAGCGGGCGGCAGGAGAGGTCTGCGCGCCATGTGGGACCCTCCTCCGGTGGCTGGGGAGCAGCCGGGGATCGAACCGGTGCTGCAGGGGCTGCGGGCAGCTTCGCAACCCAGCGCTCAACCGCTGCACCACCGGGGAGGCCCTCATTGGATTTCTTTTCTAAAATAGCTCAGATTCTCTACAATTCACAAAGGCATATGAATAAAAGCAAGATTTTGGGAGTACAGTACTTAACTGCTTTATCTCCCAAAGACCGCGGTCACCTTAAATTTCCAAAGAAAATTAAAGAAAGACCAAAGAACGAAGGATCAAATTATTTTAAATGTATGATTAATTTCCTCACCTTGATCAGGCAATTCCTTAAGAACTCCCCTTCTTATCAGCTCCTCTCTACTTTGTCTTGTAGATATCTTCCTTTCCAAAACTTTTAAAAAGAATAAGCACAAGTAAGAATCAAGTCATGACTTATACAATTATTATAAAAAACATTCCAAGTAGAACTGAGCACAGTTATTCTGTCCATTCAGGATCAAAGGTTATTTTTCTAGACACGCAGCAACATATGTGACTGGAGACCACATAATCAAGACAGGAGCAAGCGGCTCCAGCCTATCACCAGCCACTGTACCTGCTCTTTCAAATGATGATGTTTGACCAAGAATTCAGACACATTTCCTACTATCTATTGAACACAAAGTCTGCTTCTCAGTTTGAAACATTACTTTCTTTAGTATAGTAGTCCCCAATTATAGAACACCAAGATCCAGGGATACTTGACATTTGAACCTTATTTAAACTATTTTTTCCTATACATATATACCATAAAGTTTAATTTATAAATTAAGCACAACAAGAGATTAACCACAATAATAATATAGCAGAACAATTTTAACAATACATTGTAATAAAAATTATGTTATTGTGATCTCTCTCTCAAAATGTCCATTTGTGTGTAGTATCTTCTTACTATGGCTGGTGGCTGGTAACTCTAAGCATGGAATGCAAAACTGGATAAGGAGTAGTATACTGTAACAATGCACTCTCAAACACAGGCTTCCATGCATACATGGTGTATGTAGAGGATATGTATGTTTACATTAAAAACAAACTCATGAACAAATAAACTTTCAATATATATTCAAGTAACTCAACTGAATCCGAGAGAAGGGACTATTTTTGCAGTGTTTCCTTACTCACACCATCTATTAAAAAGTGCAACACGTCGGATTTCTATAACTTTTTTTCTTGCCCAGGCTCACAAGTTCTAGAATTTCTAGAGTATAGACTTAGGAGGAAGGAGCTAATTCATCCTTTCAGAGCATGTAAAGAAATGGGCATCTAACACTGATTTTTTTATTTCTGGAAGAAGTCTAAATTCCTGTTACAACTTCAGAATGGCGCTTAAGAGCTCAAGGGTAGAATTTCAGTCTGATTTATCTTAATGAGTGCACATATATACTAAGCCCTACATGTCTACATAGCTGCTAGCTCCATTCCCCACTCTTGGGGGCCAAGAAGGTGTGTAAAATAAATACGAATTACACCATACTAAGCCTTTGAGTAAATATCCCCCGGGTGCATGCTGCAGAACTGTTCCTTCAAGATGCCCCATTCCAAAAAGTACTCTGACGTAGCAAAAAAGGGCCAGAGAGGGAACTCTTCAGGGAGAAGGAAAGGCCCATTGACAGAGACTGGGTAGTCACAGCAGGAGATTTCTGAATCCTACTTGCCCAAGATTCCTATTCTTGTTCTCAAATTGCAAATCCTGGAGTCATCCTGGACAGCGTATTTTTCAAGACCCAAACTAAACCCTGTAACCCAATGTCATGCCCTGACATGTAAAAACACAGCTTATGAAAACTCAGAACACTGGCTGGAGTGGGGAGAGACTCCAGGTGCCCAGAAACAAGAACTCACTGAAGGCAGAGAGGTAGAGGGAGGGCGAGCCTTGGGCTGGCAGTTTTGTATTAAGCCATGGAAGTCCTCAATAAGTGTTTAGCAATGGCATAAGCCCAAGAAGAGCAACATTTAGTCTCTCTTGAAGCAACTGGAATCGTCCCCCTTTTGATAACTAGGAATTGTGTCTTCCTTTTTTATCCTGGTTGCCAGAATGGTCAGAGTAAAACTTGATATTTAACATAGATTTCATATGACAATGCGTGGATGAGATCTGTTTCTGCCTCTGTAGTGGCCTGACTTCATTTATATTTTGTTTATAACATATATATGCACTTTGTTCTAAGTTTAGTCAAACATTTCTGGAGAGGGCCTCCCCAGTGGCACAGTGGGTTGAGCGAAGTGCTGTGAAGCTGTCTGCAGCCTCTGCAGCGCCGGTTCGATCCCGGCCGGCGAGGGTCCCACATGGCGTGGCAGACCTCTCCTGTCACACCCGCTGCTCCCCTCAGCAGTGTATTTTGCCCTACTGTTCTGTTCCCCGCTCTGTCTTTGGTGAATTCTCTCACCCCCACACCTCTGGCTTGTACCCCAGTTCTTGTATAAAAATAAATAAATCTTTTTTTTTTTAATTTTTTGGAGAGAATCATAATGGAAGCAAACAAGAAAATGAATCAATGAATAGCCAAAAGAATGATAATTAAGATCTTAATAGTTTCATTTTAAAATTTTTATTAAAGCAACAGTGCATTTAACATTATTTTTATTAAAGCAACAGTGCATTATGTTGGATTTAACATCATGCAAGTTTCAGATGTGTGTCACTGCAAATCAAGACATGTCTACACCACATTAAGTTCATCACTACAAGTCCAATTCTACCCTTCACCATAGAGTTGACCCGCTGGACTCTTCTCCTGTCCCTTCCTTTCTGGTAACCATTAATTTGATCTTACAGGTTAAAAGTTTATTTCACTTAGTTTATTCATTCATTATTTCTTTATGTACCACTCCTGAGTGAAATCATATGCCTTATTTCAGTAAGGTCTACCCACATTGTCGAAATAGCAAGGTTTCGCCTTTATAACATCTTACTGGTTTAAATGGAAGCACAGAGGGATCCCTCCTCTCTTCCTTCAGGTTACCTTGTGTTCCCACCCTCACTTCCAGAAGCAGGTAACAATAGCTCACTGAAATGCTGGTGAAGATTTCAGTGGACAAATTAACTGGGTGTGGGAGGACCCAGGGAGCTGTTCTTTCATGGGAGTTCTTTTCTGTAAAAGGAGGATTGTTATTTAAATACCACTTCAATTTCCTCAGACTTTTGTAATAAAGGAGATACCCTGGGGCCTTCCTGGTGGTGCAAGTGGTTAAGTCTCAGCACTATTAAGTGATGTTGACAGCCACTGTAGCAGGAGTTTGATACCCAGCCAGGGAGCTGACCCACAGGGCCCAGCAGACCTCTCCTGTCTCGCATGCTGCTCCCCTCAGCAGTGTATTTCAGTCGATCTGCCTGTTCTGCTCCCCATTCTGTCTCTGGTGAATCCTCTCTCACACACACCATCCACCCCCCTGCACCTCTGGCCTACACCCCAGTTCTTGTATGCATAAGTAAGTAAATCTTTTTTTTTTTTTAAAGGAGACACCCTGGTGAGTATAGGAAGTCAAACTTTGTGCACAAAGTCACTGTGGCCACTGCTGAGCCCATGCAGGTGGGTCAGAAGGGTCCAGGCAGGCAGCCTTCCAGACCCTTGCAAACCCATCCAGGTGGGACTGGGGCTCCGTGGGAGGTGCTGCTGAGGACCTCTCACGGGGTTCCCAGTCGCTGGGCCTGTTGGTGGGCCCAAAGATTCCAGGTTGTTTTGCACCACACTTCAGGATGGCGGTGGCAACCCCAAGAGCAGGGACCCACTGGCCCTGAACAGGTCACATGGTGGGAAACTGAATGCATCCCCACTTATTAAATAGTCAGCAGTGTTTCTGATCTTCGAGGAAACAGACCTTTTAATAGTTTGCTTCTTTAAAGCAGCCTAAAATACAAAATAGTTGTCAGGGGTTCTGGATTCTGGTCCCAAAACTTCCACGATCAGATGAGTGACGTCAGGCAGGCCCTTTGGGTTCCAGCACCTCTAATCAGCTCTCTGGAAACTGAGGGACAAGGCCACCCAGCTCACCAGTCATGCTCACTGCGTCACCCATCCATCCAGACCATTCTGCCACCTCTGCGTTAGTGCTAACTTTCACCCTTGCACTGAAGTATCACCCGAGAACTTGGAATATTTTCTGCTTCCCAGAAGATGCTTTAGTTCAGAATGGCATTTTCTGTGGCTTTAAGTGTAACTGAATCACAGCTAAAAATCCTTCCTCTCTCTTCCTTGTAAACTCTGCAGCTCTGAAGCAGCAGCTGGCGTCCTGTCAAAAATCAAAAGCAACAGCTTTGTTCTTTTGCTCTACCTCCTATAAACAGGCCCTAATAGGAAAATGCCGTTGGCTATTTGTTTGGTCTTTGGCTGGGCACATTTTGAACACATAATGCAGATAAGTGTGTACCGAGCCAAGGAGAACAAACTGCAGGCGACTAAGCCTGGGAGGTATGTCCCAGGGCCCAGAGTTCCAACCACCGCACTCCTGGGAGAACAAGTATCTCACTCTTCATCTTTTAAAATATTTGCCTCATGTTTATATAGCGTCTGTATGTTTGCAGAACACATGCCCTGGGAGCTTTTTCATAGGCTCGAACGGGCTCTGCCCTGGTATGAATCTGAGAGGTCATTCTAGTCCAACAGGCCGCACACAGCAGGAGTCATTTCAGGAACGTTCCAGAGAAGTGCTCACCTGCTTGCAAACATTCACAGGCTTCGACCGTTCAGTTATCATCACCCTCACGCGGAGGGTGTTAGTCCTCACAGGAGTTCAAATCACAGTGGCTGGTTTTCTGTACGCACAGGGAGCGCCCACGCCCCACAGCTCCAGACTAGAGTAAGCCCTTTGTGTGTGGGAAACAGCAGGAGCTTGCTGTGTGTTCCCTGAGAGCAAAGCGGTTATTGAAGCCTCCTAGAATCTGACCCCAGTACCCCACCAGCTGCTCTTTGACTTTGAAGCTCCCACAAATCTGGACAACGGCAGTAATTTGAGGGGCCTCACTCGCCCTTGCAGTTGAAGCAAATAAATGCTGGGGAAGAGACTGAGCTGGGCCACACACCAGATGAAGTAGCCAGATCTCTCCCAGAAAAGTGGAGTCACCAGTTGAGAGAATGGTTTGCTCACTTTTATCCCAGTTGAAAAAGCATGAGTGATTTTTTTCCCCACCAAAGGCAAGTAAAGCTGTGATTTCTGTTTCATTCTTTGCCCTGGGTGCAGATTCAAGTTCTGGGAGTTCACTCCTGATTCTAACAACTCACTTTCTGCACTTTCTTCTTTCTGAGAAGCGAGGTGAAGGGAGCCTTCTGCCCCATCTTCCTCACTTCATGCTTCCGCTCAGGTTTCTCAAGTACTAGGAAGCAATCATCTGAAGACTTCCCAGCGCTGTCCATCTCGAAATAGCTCAGCAGCTTACCTTGGCCTCTCGAAGACCCCCTAAGCTGATCTCCTGGTCTCATCTCCCTGACGCCTCTCCTAACCACTCTCTCTGGCTTCCCAGTACTCCATTGCTTCTGGTGCCTGCAGCTTCTCACCTGAGGCAGGTCCCTGCAAGGAGGTCTTTATGCTCCCCAGATAATGATTCTCCCAGGCCCCTCTCATAACTCACCCCATCCCCTGTTGTAAGGGAGGCTTCAATAACCCCATCTCTGTTCAGTGGTCACCTTATAAAAATCTCTTCCCTGCATACTTTGCTCCCTTTCTTGTCTCTATCCATTTTCTTACCCTACAAAATATACCATCACCTACAGACCTGGGACGTACGACTTTGTCACTTATACTCTTGATAAGAACCAAGACTGCTTTGTTTACGGCTGCAGGCCCAAACGGGTCTTGCAGGCGTGGGTATTCAGAAAGGATGTGTATTTGTTGCAGAAATGAATGAAGGAAAATAGGCTAAAAGTGATAATGGTCTTGTTTTCTGCCGGGTCACCAGTTCCACTCTAGGAGAGAGCAACTAAGGCTTAGGGCAAAACTCTAAGAACAAGAGTCTTCTGTCTCCTCTCTCCTCAACTCCTTGGCTGGGCTCAGCTCTCTGTCGTACAGCTCATCTGAAAAAGTCTCTGTATGTGCTGAAGAAGGGAGGTCATAGTATGCAGAGGACAAACACCCGCCAACGAGCTGGGTGTAGCAACGATTGGGCTCATCATAAATTACAAGTGATTTATGATGTCCTTCTGGGCATGGAGCCTGCATTCAGGAGGGGAGGCTGGGGCACAGGCCACCAGCTCCTTTCTGTGGATGCACGGCCAGGATTTTATATTACTCTGGAAGTCTCAGTGAGAGTAAATCTTGCAGTCAACAAGTCACTTGTGTTTTCTTTTGGCGAGGAAAGAGAGTCCTAATTCTCAATTCTAACACTGTTTAATGATGGAACAAAATAGAAGAGCAAACAGGAGACCATTAAATAAACGTGCCATGTTATCTTCTTGGTGCGCAGTACTGAATGGCCTTACTGTAAAACTGATGGAAACAGAAAACCACTTGTCTTATGCTGAAAATGTGCTATAAGAGCCTGGCTTTTTTTTAACCTCTTCTCAATGGTAGTTAACAGAAAACAGAATGTCAAGTAATGGTCTCCTTTCTAAAAGACACTTCAGTAAGGCCGCACTAAATCATTTATGGAATCAACCACCAAAATGCCACCCAACAGGACATTTGCAAAAACCTTCCAAAACATCCCAAGAATGTAAGGCAGAGAAAAAAGCCAACATCCCCACCTAAAAACACGCAGGGGTCTGGCATTTTCTTGTTTATCCTCGCCACTCCCCTACTCAAAAATCCTACAGTCTACAGAACAACTCAAACTCCTCAGAACAGCAGCCAAGCTTCACAACTGGTCCCAAGTAGCCATTTTCCCGCTCACTTCTCTCCCTCCATCTCTTTTCTATAAGTCCACCGTTAAAGTCAAACTTCACTTCTTGCCAATTTTCTAGAGATTTTCTGCACCCCTTTATCTCCATTCTTTCATTTATAGTTTCTGCCTCCTAGAATCAGACTTCCCCGCCCTCAGGTGAAATGCTCCTTGAAATTTCAACCTGCTTCAAACAGCGCCCCCTGGAGGCGATCTCACTAACCCAGCTCTGGAATTAATAACTATGCCCCTAAAACACCTTTAAGTTACTTTCCTGTGCTTCAGCTTTCTCATCTACAAAATGGGGTAACAATACCCTTCTGGCTCTCTTGGAGATTAAATGAGTTAAAACACTTCAAATGAGTTAAGTGCTTTGGCCACTATCTAGAATCTAGATAGTATTCAGTAAATGTTACCTATTACTATTAGTTCTACTATAGCACTACATTTTTTTTAAAGATTTATTTATTCATGCATACAAGAACCAGGGTACAGGCCAGATGTGCGGGAGGGTGAGAAGATTCACCAGAGACAGAGCAGGAAACAGAACAGGCAGACTGACTGAAATACACTGCTGACTGGAGCAGTGGGTGAGACAGGAGAGGTCTGCCGCGCCATGTGGGTATCTTGCCAGCCGGCGGGGATGGAACCCACACTGCAGAGGCTGCGGACAGCTTCACAGTGCTGCGCTGACTGCCTGCGCCACCAGGGGACATTACTACATTTGTCATTGCTATGTGCAGCTTATATTCACACGACTCTAGTTTAAGTCCTATGAGGCATGTCTTGTTATTCTGCCCCATAATGTAAAAAAAAAAAAAAAAAAAAAAAAATCATTTCACAGAGTAGATATTGTGTACCTAAATGTATGTGGGGGGTGGAGGGAGCAGGACAGCAGGTCTAGCATTCCTTTCTACTTCTTTCAGAAACAACTCTTTTGATTTTCAGCCTTTGAGAAACCACCTTCCCCCTTCCTTAATCTAGGTGTCCTTGATTTTTGTGTGAGGCTAATCCCATCCCTGAGTGCTAGGGAGCTCAGGTTTCTCCAATGAAAGCCCAGTATCTCTCTGGCACTAGGGATTGGTTCAGCGAGACACACGTGTTTAAGTTGCACCAATGAGATCCCCTGCGGGAATTATAGGACAGGAAGGTTTTTCCCTCTCTCGTGAAGTTGTTCAAACTAACTGAATATGAGCTCTTAGTAGCCACTTTGTCTCCACAAGCTTAACAACAATAAAAAAAAAAATCAGTATAGATGCACATAGACTCCAAAGAAGATGGCAGATTCCTAATCATAAATCTAAGTACCTGGATCCAGTCCATGGGCTTTTTTGTTATGTGAACCAATCAATTCCCTGTGTGCTTAAATTTGTTATTCATTAGCAGTGAAGAGCTCTGATTAGTCAAAAAAGATATTCAATAGATGTTTTTAAATTGTATTTTCTTCTAACAGAGGATAAGATTTCTTTAGGCTTCAAGATAAAAAAAGTGAAAATACTATGGAGGACCTCTTCTTCCCCCACTTTTTTTTTTTTAAATAAATTTATTTATTTATTTATTTATACAAGCACTGGGTACAGTCAGACGCGCGGGAGGGTGAGAGAATTCACCAGAGCCAGAGCGGGGAGCAGAGCAGGCAGAAGGACCGAAGTACACTGCTGAGGGGAGCAGCGGGCGGCAGGAGAGGTCTGCGCGCCATGTGGGACCCTCCTCCGGTGGCCGGGGAGCAGCCGGGGATCAAACCGGCGCTGCAGAGGTTGTGGGCAGCTTCACAAACCAGCGCTCAACCGCTGCGCCACTGGATTCTCCCCCCACTCTTAAGCTTGAAATTTGACTGGACCTTAAGAAAGAGGAAGATGGGGAGAAACAGGTCCCTTCCGACTCTTAGGAAATCAGTCACAACTTCCTCCAGAAACCTGATAGTAATCATCCATTTATTTGGTGGTTAGACAACATTTTTATATTTATTTTCTCATCAGCCCGCCCAGCCTTCCTTAAAGAAAGGCTAAGCAATTATTTCTGTTTCCCTTGACTAGATAAGGCTATTCAGATTTAAAGAAACAAAGCATATTTTCTAGGTACAAACGTAGAATCTGGCTGAACCTGCTCCAAGTGAACCCCACTTTTGCTTCACAAGCAAATAGCTACTTTTAGCAGGTCTGGTATATCCTTTCAGACCTTCACAGGCAAACATGCATTTTAGTTTTCCCATTTTTACATAAAAGATATGATGTTTTACAAACTGTTGCATATCATGCTTTTTCAATGAACACTATAAGTAAGTTTTTTAAACTTGCAGGTGGTAGAGGTGACAGAAAAGGTTGAGAGAGAAGGGAAGAAGGGGAGATGGTATTTGCCGGTGCAAACAGCTAAAATCACTGGTGTTCCCCAAAGGGGCTGGGAACACTCTTGGAAGATCAATCCAAAGGGGACTTGGTGGCTTTTATTCCCAAGGGATAAAGGTTCAGGACTTAAACAATGAGCAAGTCCCTGATTCCAGATGGGCCAGGAAGTACAAGTAATCTCAGGAGAGTAATTAGAGGCCAGGATTTGTGAACTACGTGAAACACAGCTTGTCCTTCCTTTTTCCAGTCTTACTCTTGCAAACATACGAGAAACACAAATGAATAAGACAGGTGCCTTTGGATTCATCCAGTTCGATGGAAAGTCTCTGGGTTTCCATTTCTTGCTTCTTAAACATAAAAAATAGTAAACCCAAGACAGATGAGACCATGAAAGCCAAAGACGTTTGAAATAATGAATGATAATTATCTTTAGAGTAATTAAATTCTAAGCTCACACTAAGAACAGGCTAGAGAACTGATATAAAAATGAATCAGCTCCCACTGTTGAAGAGGTTTTCAAACCAGATCACAAGTCATCTCTATTAAAGAAGCTGGTGAAGCTGAATCATAGCTCTAACAATCCTCCCCTTAATCTTCTGTAGAAGTATCTGCCAGACACATTCAGGGACTGCCCTTTTGATTGAGATGGGGTAATGCCTCATTTCATCACTGATCAGGAGTCAAATGACAAGCAAGAGTAGATCTAGAAGAGACCTGAGTGATATTAAACGTTCCTAAATTAAGGTATTCCAACTTGTTTAAATATCTATCATCCAGGATTAAAGGCATCTAAAATTGTTCATATCTTAGGTCAAATGTTTTTGAGGGGGTTAATGTATATTCTCTAAAAGCCCACTTTTATTTATCCAAGGTATGAACAGTAAAAATTAAAACATCACCAATTCAAACTAAAAGGTGTGAGTAGTCTAAATTAGTAATAAGATTGAGTAATAAGAATAAACATAAATAATGTTTATTATTTTTTGTGTTTGTTTGTGTGTGTGTGTGTGTGTACAAGTTTTCTTAAGATGACAAACTAAAATGTTTGTTTTCTATAGTATGGAGCTTCTTCAAAAACTAAAAATATACCTGCCATGCGATCCACCAATTCTACTAGTAAGTATCTATCTTAGGGATATAAAACCTTGAATTCAAAAAAATGTATGCACCCCCATATTCATTACAGCATTATCCACAAAAGCCAAGATCTGGAAATAGCTTATATGCACATCAAGGGTGATATTACTTGGCTATTTAAAAAAAGAGAGAGAGAGAGAGAGAAACCTTGCCAACTTTGACAACATGGATGTAACTGGGGGTGATTATACTAAGTGAAATAAGTCAGGAGAAAGAGAAATTTGAACGATTTCACTCATATATGGACTGTAAAGAAATAAAGCAAAGAAACAGACCCCCCCCCAAAAAAAAATCCCCAAACAAACCCTGGATTCTGATTGTAGAACTGAGATGATCAGAGGGGAGGGAAAGGATGGAGGGGTTCAAGGGCTGGTGGAGGAGGATCATGGGTACCTTGGTGGTGGGTGTGGTGGGGTGGGGTAACACACCAGCAAGTGTGAACCTGTACTTCCAAAGTAGCTACTATGCTGTAAACCAATGTTACCTTGCTAATAATAAGATTTTGTTTTCTTGAGAATTTTCAACATTGCCCCCCTCTACCTACCATTTTATGTACACAATGGAATGTACAGTATTTGAAAGAATAGTAATTTTTTGGCAAAACTAGTCCAAATCTAGACTAAACCAGAAGGAGTAAACATCCCTGTTTGGCCCAGCTTTGATAGGGTAAGTCCATGAAAGTTTTTATATTCCAAGACAAAACACCAAAAAAATGTTTGGGGCTTGGGCAAACATGCCTTTTCATCATAAGTGATACAACAAACAGTCCCCAGCTTCACGGTAGTGCAACTTACAATTTTTCAACTTGACCACCAAGTGGAAGTAGAAGGCACTGATTAGAATCACACTTCAAGTCGTTTGTGTTAATGCCCCACCCCATGCCTTCTACTAGTTATTTTCAATTCTCATCAGAAGAGGGAGAAATGGATGAGGCCCTTGCTGTAGCATCCCCATCATCCAAGGATTATTTTAGTTCACACTTTCTTCAAACCCGCTGTGCTTTCTGCTTTGTACGTCAATGGTCAGAACCCACAAGATATTCTGTTTTTCTCTTTGCAGTACAACACTCAACTACCTGAGATATACAGGCTTTGTGTTAGATGACTTTGCTCAACTGTAAGCTAAGGTGTTTGGAACACACTTAAGGCTGGGCAGAGCTATGAAGTTCAGTTGGTTAGGGATATTAAATGCATTTTTGACTTACCGATGTTTTCAACATATAATGGGTCTCTTGGGACATAACCTCATCGTGAATTGTGTAAGACCTGTGAAATGCTTCAAGTTTGATAGCATCGTCACCTTTCTATCTTCACATAATGCTCACTTTCTGCAGTTTCCCTTTTCTACATTCTGTTTAAAAATTTTATCATTACTGAGGTCTCATTAGTCTTCTTGAAGATTGAAAAAGGTTAGAAAATAGAAAATGGATTAGGAAGTGTATATTCTAGACCTTTTCAATTTATATTCTAACATTGTGCAAAAATGAAAAATGATGTAAGAATTATATAAAATATTTAAAAAAATGGTATTTTACTGTCACAGTTTGACACAGATAAGTGACATATACTTGCATATATCCATAGTAATGCTTTCTCACTGAAATTAAGGTTTTTGCTTATAAACTTTGATACTATTTACATATATGCTCAGAGTAATGTAAATCAATAAAGTTCTGATTTTAATATCAGTTTAAGAAAATAAAAGAAAATAAAGTGTATATTCTAGCCCTTGTCCCCTGTGGCTCGCTCCCAGGAGCTGGGGAGGTCAGGAAGGGGGAGCCTTTTAAACTCCCAGGGATTTTAGATGTTGAAAGCATCTCCTGTGCATGAGATTCAATATTCCATGGTTCATTAGGATCTGTTAAGGCTGGCCTAGAAAATTTTTTGTTAACTGGTAGGATTAGAAAATCCTGTGGTGTTGGAGTAGAGGATTTATGGTGGTGACTTTAGAATACTGGTTCCTTTGTAGGTATATTTATGCAACACTAAGAATCCAGAAAAGAACTGCCAGAGAAGGAATTAAAAATAAGATTTTATATGGAAGTAGCCACCCTTATCCTGAAAGAAAACAAACCAATGGCAAAAGCAGCAGCTGAACTGTCTCCAGCATAAAACTCCAAATACAACCCACTGTAGTCAACGTGGACTAAACTGAGAGAAATGATACAAAACCTTTTACGAACCATATGACTTTCAATCAAATAAACTGTAGGTAAATTATAGTCTTTTATTGTTCAAATATGCTTATATGAATTTAAATATTACACATGTATTCTGGTCCTGTATATTTATTGCCACTATGGTGTATGATGTGAATCTGTCATACTTAAAATAAGCCTAGTATTTCACATTCTTAGAATGACAGCATTTCAAGAAATAAAATCTTTTCCAGTTGGATTTTTTAAATGAGGGAATAATTCCTGGTCTCTAAAGTCAATGCTTTTGCAAAAATACTTAAAACTAATGGATCGTCACTTTGCAAATTGTAATTTTAAATATGTACCTGTTACTTGACATTATTCTTTCATTTCTTACAACAGGTTGCATCACCTCCCCAAAAGTTCTAAAAGTTAGAAGCTTTTAACGTCTCTATTTTTCGGAAGTGTGAAGGTTCAAGATTTTTAAATATATGGGCCTTGGTGGCCTAGAGGTTAGGTCTCAGTGCTATCACCACTATGGCCTGAATTCTATCCCTAGCCAGGAAACTAACTCACATGTGGCACAGCAGACCTCTCCTGTCTCACCCTCTGCTCCCCTTAGCAGTGTATTTCAGTAGGTCTCACTGTTCTGCTCCCCACGCTGTCTCTGGTGAAACCTCACAGCCCTCCCCCAACCCCCGTACCTCTGGCCTACACCCCAGTTCTTCTGTGCAAAACATTTTTTAAAATTTAATCAAAAATTTAAATGCATAGGGCCTCCCCAGTGGCGCAGCGGGTTGAGTGCAGCGCTGTGAAACTGTCTGCAGCCTCTGCAGTGCAGGTTCAATCCTGGCCAGCCAGCAAGAACCCCACATGGCGCAGCAGACCTCTCCTGTCATGCCCACTGCTTCCCTCAGCAGTGTATTTCGGGCGTCTGCCTGTTCTTCTCCCTGCTTTGTCTCTGGTGAATCCTCTCACCCTCCCACGCCTCTGGGCTGTACCCCAGCTCTTGTATAAAAATAAATAAGTCTTTTAAAAAATTTTAAATATAATTACTTTCGAATTTAAATACAAAAGATATGTACATGTGTTCAAACCCAGACCTTGAAACAAATTAGCAGAGATCACAGGCCCTGAAAACTCTACATGCCTTCCTTTCTGCATATGAAAACACATAAAAGTACTAAAACCTAACTTTGATGGACGAGTAGAACATCTTGTAAAGTGTTTGACACAAAGTAGTGACCACTTTCCATTTTCTCCTGTATACATATGTGTATCCCTTTGATAAGATCCTACTGGTATTTTTACCTCGATGTGCTTATTGATCTAGAAGGCAGCATAGTGAAGGGGTTAAGAATGAAGCTTCTGGGATTTAAATGCAGGCTGTGTTATACCCAAGTCATGGACCCAAGGCAAATTATTTAACTTTTCCATAATGCATTTTTATCTATTAGTGAAATGGGTCTTTTAATAGCAAGCTAATTCACATAGTAATGGGGAGGATTACAAGCATTTAAAACAGCTTCTGGCATAGAATAAAATCTCAGTAAGTGCTGGTTATTGTTACTCTCAATATTTGCATATCTTGCTTCTATTTTGTTTAATCCCAAGACTTCAAATGTGCAAAGGAAATAGTTACTTTTATTTTTTTTTAAGATTTATTTATTCATGCATACAAGAACTGGGGTACAAGGCCAGATGTGCAGGAGGGTGAGAGGATTCACCAGAGACAGAGAGGGGAACAGACTATTTTGTTTAATCCCAAGACTTCAAATGTGCAAAAGAAATAGTTACTTTTATTTTTTTTAAGGTTTATTTATTCATGCATACAAGAACCGGGGTACAGGCCAGATGTGCAGGAGGGTGAGAGGATTCACCAGAGACAGAGAGGGGAACAGAAGAGGCAGACTGACGAAATACACTACTGAGGGGAGCAGCGGGTAAGACAGGAGAGGTCTGCCGCCTCATGGGTATCTCCATAGCTGGCTGGAATCGAATCTGCACAGCAGAGGCTGCAGACAGCTCCACAGCGCTGGGCTCAACCGCCTGCGCCACCAGGGAGGCCCAGAAATGGTTACTTTTAAACATCTACTTAAAATATACTTTAAAGATTTTTTTTTTATTTATTTATACAAAAAAATAAAATATACTTTATTTATTATGTTGCCTATGTAGCAAATTACACAAATTATTAAAAGGGAACATGTTTCAAGCCTCCTGAGGTGGTACTAAATTCAACATTTTAGATTGAATTGATAAATTCAGCAAAAAGAAAGGACTACATAATGTTAGCAACATGTCAACATCAGATTGAAATGGGTCATTAAATTTTAGTTGGTATTACTAATGCTTTGCACTTGATCCACCGAAAGATTTTTAGAAACTAATTATGGGGAACAGGCAGGGTAGAGGAAATGGGGAATAATTATTTAATGGGTATAGAGTTTAAGTTTTACGAGACACAAGGTTCTGGAGATCTGTTGCACAACAATGTAAATACACGACATTGCTGAACTGTACACTTAAATATGGCCTAATATGGAAACTATTATGTATTTCCTACCAGGATTTAAAAAAATATATTGTGATATTTTTGACCACATTAATTCTGAGAGTCATCCAAAATAGATCAGAAGGAATTTTCAAAGACATGTAACCACACTGATGTATAATGTGTTCACTGTTGCCCAGTAGCCAATCTTTTCTCCAACCATGCTTTTTATCCTGTTACATGTTTCAGAGCTAACTGTTTGTGCCCTGTCTTATAATAGGTCCTAAGTAAATGCACTGTTGAAGAAAGGGAACTTCAACACTATACACTTAGGGAATCTGGGTCTGGGAAAGCAGTAGAAAACTTGGGACAAAAAATGTTGTAAGCCCAAACTCCTTTCACTTAACAAAAGAAAATAAGAATTAACATTGCAATTTATATTCCAAGTGGAAAACAAATCAGGAAAATATATAAGCCAAAAAATAGTTACTTTCCAGGACTTAGCCCTTAGTGATAAAGACCGGATTTGTATCACAGGGCGAAAAAACCAAAACAAAACCACAAAGGGAAATAATATGCAAAGGAAATAAAATAATGGACTTTCCTGACATTAGTGCTCTGACCTAGGCAAGAAGGAGTTCTGCAGCACCTCTAAAAGTGTTTAAAAGTGGCAACATTCCAAAGGCAAATGAAATTAGGAAATTATCCACCCAAGTGAGGCATATAAACAATCAGCTCCACTCTTAAAGCAATATACCCTCACTATATCTCATCCCGATGAAAGCCTTTTTTATTAAGGGATGCAAGGGAACATTGTTCCTTTTCTCTATATCCCCCTTAGGATTTAACTGTGGCTAAGAAAAAAAGAAATGAGCGTTAACAATTCTTCATTTTCATTCTAGTGGGTGTGGTTCCTTAAAAAATGTCATCTATAATGAGAAATCAGCAAAATCTGTAACCCCCATGGCTCATGTGAGAATGTTTTCAAGGGATGAGCCAGGAAAATGCCTGGCTTATCTGAGTTTCCTTCTAGGGAAGAACTTAATGCCTCCTGGGAAGGGCTGGAGACCTGAGATACTAGTCAGTTGTGCAGCTCAATAACTTTTACCCTGAAACTCAGTTTGTCTTAAACAAGCAATGTTGCATTTTCTAAAATATACAGGAAGCAAGGGAGTCTCCTCAACTTCATTTAGCAGTAAGATTTTTAACCAAAACAAATGCTAGACATCTGACAGTAGAACTGAGGCTACCAAAAAGGCTGGGGGGAAGGTAAGGAGCAAAGTAGGGAGTGGGGGCCCCAATGGACTGTGGTGGAGGATTAGGGAGATGTGTTGGTGGTGGGTGTGGGGTGTCCACATACATCTGAATAAATGTGAGCTTACACCCCTAAATCACATAGAGTTGTAAAATCAATGTTATCTCAATAAAAATACAACAAAAAAATAGAGATAAGATGTTAAGGTTTCTATTCATCCATAGCAGATGGGTTCTTATGGTTTGACCATTCATTGTGTACTTAACCCCACCATGGAAAGTTTTCACAATTACGAAACTACCGATCTCAATTGTAAAATGAACAATAATTTAGCACTCATATTACTCTTTCCTATGAATGGCTTTTACCCCCAGAATAGACCTATAATGAATAATAAATGCTCCATAAATGAAAAGGTGGACTCATAATGGTTCTTTCCATCCACCTAAGTGTAAAAAGATTGAACCAAGAACAAATTCATTCCACTGGGAGAACAAACTGAAGAGTAAAATATTTAGTCTCCTTTATATTTAATGCATAAAGAGGAAATTTGTTTTAATACCATCATATATCTTTAGGAAAACAGTAAAACAACAATTTAAGAAAGTATATATGGCAAAATGATTGTCAGCTCTTTTGTGCACAGACTTTTAACACTCATTTTGGTCTGATTAGTTTAGATATAAAATACTCATACACAAATATTTGAACCAACACCCAACCTCCCACCCAATTTCCTTTTTGTGTCAGTGAGACCCCACATTGACCTTTGAATGGTCCTTGCCTTAGAGAGCAGACAGTAACCATTACTTAAGTTCATTATCCATTCACGAGGGACTGGGTGCCCCCACCACCCATTAAATTGAGTGAAATACTCATTCTGTCTATTGTGGCTTGACAAGACACCTCAGGATGTAAACACCACAGAAGAGTGAAAAAGGGTATTCTTTTCACCCCCCAACCCCACAAATCCAGCACTTTCCCAGTCAAAGGTTCACTTGTAAACATCAACATAGAGGATGGGATAAAGCCCATCAAGAGCCTTTCATTCATTAATTCAATCAACACAATGCTTCACACAAGCCAGGCACTATTCTAATTGTTTGGGGTTCTATCAGAAAAGAAATTAAAACTCCTCATCTTCATGGAATTTATAATTTAATGTGAAGGGTGATTAAATAATAAATAATAGAAATATAAATGCTGGAAGGTAAAGTCTACTATGGAAAATGAAGAGTGTGACAGAAAGACAGGAACCAAGAGTGACAGGGACCTACTTTACACTCACTGTGGTGATAATTAAAGACAGAGACTAACAAACATTGCCAGAGTGTGGAGAACTGGAACCCTTGCGCACTGTTGGTGGGAATATAAAATGGTGCAGCTGCTTTGGAAAACAGTCTTGGCAGTTCCTCAAAACTTTAAACATTGAATTACCATATGACTCAGCAATTCCATTTCTAGGTATATAACCAAGAGAAGTGAAAACATGTGTTCATGCAAAACTTGCACACAAATGTTCACAGCAGCATTATTCATAACAGGCTAAAGTAGAATCAATCCAAATGCCCATCAACTGATGGAATAAATAAAATGTGGTATACTCATACAATGGAATATTATAGATAGTAAAATGAATTTAAGTACTGATACATACTACAGCATGGATGAAACTTGAAAACATTATGCTAAGTGAAAGGAGCCAGTCATATAAAGATCAGACTTAATAAATGATTCTCTTTATATGAAACACCAAACCTATTGACAGAAACACCAAACCTATAGACAGGAAAGAGCTGAGATTTTTGAAGGGTAATTGGGCATGATTGCTAATGGGTATGGGGCTTCTTTTAAGGATGATGAAAATATTTAAAATTGATTCTTATGATGGTGGTACAGTGTGTGAAACTTACTAAAACACATTGAATTATACATTAAATGGGTGAAGAGTAGAGTATATGAATTATATTTCAAAGAACCTGCTTACAAAAGAATGCTGATCTATTTACAAGAGTGAAGAACTTGAAACAATCTAAATACCTATCAACTGGCAAATGGATAAAGATGTGATGTGTGTGTGTGTGTGTGTGTGTATACATATATATAATGGAATACTATTTAGCTATTAAAAAAGATGAAATACTGTTATTTATAACAACATGGATGGAACTGGATGGAATTATGCTTAGTGAAATAATCCTGACAGAGAAACATGGTATGATTTCACTCATATGAGCGATGGAGCAAAATCAAACAGGTAAACTAAATAAAATCAAAATAAACTTTTTGACTATAAGACCAATTAGTGGTTACCAGAGAGAAAAGGAAAGGCAGGGTGGTCATGTCAGGGGGAAAGATACCATGGCTGGCAAAGGATAGATTTGGACTTCTCAGGGTGAAATGAATGTAGTTTATACACATGCTGATTTTTAAAAATGCATACCTAAAACTTATATAATACTGTAATGCAATGTTACTTCAACTACAAAAAAAAAAAAAAAAAAAAAAAAAAGAGCACTGGGGACGAGGAGAGATTCTATTCAGAATGATTAAGGTAGACCTCACTGAGAAGTTACCATTTGAACATGGGCTTCATTGGAGAACAGCTAACCATAAATAAATCTGGAGGAACAGAGCAGTGGAGGAGGAACAGAGCAGTGGGTGCTAGTGGGCAGGAGCTAGGAGAAGCGTGGGAGCATAGAAGCCTAGCATGAGGGCCTTTCTGGTGTTGTAAGGGGTTAAGCACCACACTATGAAGCAATCCATAGCCTCTACAGCATGAGTTCGATCCCCGGGTGGCCAGGGAACAACCCACATGGTGAAGCAGACCTCTCTTGACTCGTCCACTGCTCCCCTCAGCAGTGTACTTCGGTCAATCTACCTGTTCTGTTCCGCATTCCGTCTCTGGTAAATCCTCTTACCCCCCGCATCTCTGGCCTGTACCCCAGCTCTTGTATGCATAAATAAGTAAATCTTAAAAAAAAAAAAAAGCCTAGCATGACGGAGATGTGGGGAGTGATGGAGATTCCACGTAGTCTGATGATGACAGTTACACAAAACGACACGTATATTAAAATTCTTAGAACTGTACATGCACCAAAAAGAATGGTCTATGACCATGGAAATGACCTGATTTGAAAAAGTCATTGTCACAAATGTGGTGACAGGGAAGTAATTAGTGGTTCCATTTGTATATTTGCCTCCCACAAAAGCAAGCCACAGTGACTTCTAGGAAACTCTCAGGAGTCTACATCACAGTTGTCAGGATGAATAACTATCTTCCCGTGGGTTGTATGATCCTTGGCCTATGGCCACAGTCAAAGAGAAAGGCAGGGCAGGGAGAAGATTTGGAAAAATCAAATGCCTATTTGTGTTTTCAAAAAGGGCAAAGGGCTGACACTGCAGGCACTCAGCAGTGTTCGGGGAAAAGCCTCATTCCATTCCGAGGGGGGATTTGCTGGAGGAGGCTTTCAGGAACTGTTTCCAAGAGGGGCTGCCAAATAATGACCACAGGCAACCTTGGGACCCTGAGGTCTGGACCGTGCAGAAATCATCCCAGGGAAAGCTCAGCTGTGACCTCGGTTTTTCTTCTTTGGAGAGGAGCCACCAAGAGGCAAGTCATTAATATAAACCAGTTTTCACACGAAAGGGGAGGTAAGGGGAATTGGGGAATATCTCCCTTTTCTCTGGTCTGGTAAAAGGTAAAAGATATCTAAGGAAAAGATAAAAGGTTTCTAGAAGGAAGGGAAAAATAATGCAATTAAAGGTGTTACAAAGAAAAATGTTTTAAGAAAAAAAGAATCAAAACTACAGTGAAGAGATTGACAAGAGACCAGAAGGTGACATAAAGGGGGGAAGCTGACACTGTGGGATCTGGGGTGGGGGCAGCAGGTGAGAGCAGAAGAGAGGGGCTCAACAGATACAGCAAAACAAAGAGCCAAGGTTGAGGTTCTCGAGCCTGGGAACTTTACCTTTTGTGAACTAGGGTATCCCCCAGTGCACAGAACAGCATCTGGGCTGATGGCAGGGGATCAGTGGAGATTTGCTCAGTGCATATTTGCTGTATGAAGGAACAAGGGAGAGTCCAAGAGCGGTCACAGGGAGCCAGAGCTGATGTGCCTGAGACCACAGCACTCCCTCAACACATTTCTTAGGACGTGAAGGAGGACACACCAAGACTTCACAAACCTCCTCTGCTGGATTTTTAAAGTAGAAATAATTGACTTGCCCTGGGCATGGAACAGAAAGGAGGGGAAGGTTGAGTGTAGGTCTCTTCTCTTCTAGCTGAAGGTCATGATACACAAAAGTGGATGAACAAAATGAAAGGCTGCTTGAACCAATGATACCAAAGACAAGGCCTGATCTTCTGCACTGGTTACTGGCACAATCATGCTAGGCCTTGCAAGGCTTGGGGTCCACGCCACAAAAATAGAAATGACATACTGGGGAGACACCGACAGGAAAGACCTATTGAAGAGAACCTTTAAAGTTGAAATAGGGAGGGAGGAAAAACACCCAGGTAATAGTACAAAATCAGATGTCATGGAAGAGAGCAGTTAGGCCAGAGAATAAAACAGCAGGCTGGGCCCTCAAGAAAAACGAACTGAATAATCCAGATAATTTTAGTATGATCCCATGGTGAGAAACTAAAAATCAAAAATAGATCCAGGGGATGAAAGAGATTGAAGAAAAAACTTTTAGAGAATTTATTTCAGAGAAAATGCCCCCAAAGATTAGAGTTGGGTATTAGGAGTTCAGAGAGAAGTTGAATGATTTATGTTATCACTGGGGATTCCTGACCTGGAGACAGAAGTAAATGACTGGTAAATTCCTTAACAATCCTATTTCAATCGAAAACTCAAGAAGTGTTTTACTGTAGTAACAATAGTGTTTGACTATAACTGTATCTGATGAGTCTTCATAATACCAAGCTTCAGGTGTAATGTGGTTTAAACTGAGTTTTGTAAAATAATATGGGAACACACTGATCATTCCAAGTAATCTAACAAAGCAGCACTGGGGACACCATTTGCATGCCTGGTAGGGACTATTTGGAGATGAAGAACGTGTGGTTATTTCTCCTCAGCAAGGCATTCTCTGCAGGACTTGACACTAGGCTTGGATTCCATGGAGGTGGTTTTCCAAGGTCCTGTTAGAATTTGGCTCTTGGATTTGAATTTAAGAAAGGAAGTCATAAGAAAACATTTATATGAGAGTTAAATCCCTTTCCCGGATTCCTGGTCCTCTTCTAGTAGGGTTTAATGACATGATTTATTAGAGTAAAATTACATGACTTATTAGAAGTCATGGTGCCAGCAAATAGGTATGAAGATTAATCATGAGGTTCATGAAGGTAAGGTATTTTAGCTGCTAAATTATTAGGCAAAGTTGATAACGGACTATATTTGCAGTGGGATGGTGTTGGCCAACGAGACGGGAGATGAATCTACCTCTGACTTTTGTCATGACTTAGTGGAATTTCTCTGAGCTTTCTTCCTCCCTTCCTTTTGGCTTTGCTCAAATGTTCCCTCTCTGGTAAAGTCTCTCTGACCACCCTATTTTGAAGTGTAACTTCCCCATTCTTTATTTTTCTCTTTTAGCTTTCTAAAATATTGTCTAACTTACTGGGTTCACATTCTGCCTCCTACCCTCACTAGAATGTAAGCCCCAATAATTCTCTGACATATAACAAGGAGTCATATAGGGACATGGCTGTGAGCACGCTTGACTAGTTTTGTGCCTTCTCTTTGTCACAGTAAATTAGGAAAAAAGAGATTCTCTTCCCTGTCAGTGAGAATGTAAATTGTTGCAATCTCTATGGAAAATGGTGTGGAGATTCCCTAAAAAAACTAGAAATGGAGGGTCTCCCCTGGTGGCGCAGCGGTTGAGCACTGGGCTGCAAAGCTGCCCGCAGCCTCTGCAGTGCCAGTTTGATCCCCGGCTGCCGGCGAGGGTCCCAATGGCGCGCAGACCTCTCCTGCCGCGTCCGCTGCTCCCCTCAGCAGTGTATTTTGTCAGTCTGCCTGTTTTGTTCCCCTCTCTGGCTCTGGTGAATTCTCTCACCCTCCACCACTTCTGACTGTACCCAGTGCTTATATAAATAAATAAATACATAAATCTTTTAAAAGAAAAAAAAAAAACTAAACTAGCAATGGAAATCCCATAGGCTCCAGTAATACCACTTCTAGATATTACCAGCTTTCTACAGCTGGTAAAACTAACACCTAAGTATAGCAAAGAGGCAACACTGTAAGAGTGAGACAGAGACAAATAAGGACCAGACATGGGGGATTAGGAGGAAAAGGTGATAGAGACCCTTCTTAATGCTACTGTCCATAGTTCTACTCCCAGCTTGGGTTTCCATGGTAATTGGAAGAGCCACTAGCAGGAAATAAACCAAAAGTTGTAGAAACCAATAAAATGCAAAAGATGGTTAAGAGGCCAGAAAAGCCAAAGAACACCCTGGTTCAAAGTCTTGAGGCCAAGGAGAGCTGTGCCTATAACGGAAGGACAGCTGCGGCTGGCAAGAGACCTGCTTTGGTTTGGAACCTATTTGTACACAGCACTTTTCCACACCTGCCTCCCTCACTATCTGTGCTGATTCAGAGCATTTATTAGCACTTTTTTTCCTCCATAAAATGAAAGCCCTAGGAGGCCAGGAAACTCACTCACTTTTTTTGCTACAGAATAGCCAGCTCCTAGAACAGTGCCTGGCATGGACTATGTGGGTAGAGGTAGACAGTATGAGTGGATTTTGAGTTAACATCAGTCCTCATCAGGTGCTTGGGTAGATGTTCCCAGCCTTAGCTGGCATCTGAGCCAGTCTGAGAGATGTGGGTACAGAGAAGAGAGACCTTATCAGGAAGGGTAAGGAAGGCACATTCAAATAAAGAGAAGGGCTAAGGCATGTGCCAAACCTCCCTCAAGGGGGAAATGAGAAGGGGAAGAGATAGAGCAAGAGAGAAAGAGAAGTCAGACAACCAAGATAACCACACTTTTTATACATCAAGGAAGAGTCATTCAGTAAGTTAAGGAAAGACTAATTAGTAAGGGCAAAGGTTGTAGAGAATTAAATGGATGAAATTGAGAGCATAACACTGAACTGTGGGATTAGCAGGCTTGGAATAACTTATGGAGTGGTGGATGCAGGGGCAGGCTGAAGTGGGGTGGGGGTGGGGTGTATGGAGGGAAGTAGAAGTAGCAGACATGGGAGATTTTCAAAACATTTGGTCTTGACAGTAATAAAATAGACTGTGTAGAATTTAGAGGAATAACTGGGTTCCGATGGGATGTTTGCTTGTATTCTTAGGTTTGGGAGATGAAAGCATATTTAGAGATCCAGAAAGAGGAACCTCAGCCCCTGTCTCCCCAAAGAAAATATCGTGGGAGAAATAATTATGTAGGAATTATGGGTAAATGACATTTTGAGCACTTACGAAGGGGAAGGTATAGAACCTAGAGCTCAAACAGGATAAAGACAGCAATGAGAAAAGTGAAGAAAGAGGGGCCTGATCTAAGTCAAGCGGAAAGAGGGCTGTTATCCAGCCATAGAACCTAACAGCCAATGGACCAGATAGACCAGGGTTGAAGATATAAGGAACTTTCTAGTTTAGAACAAGGCCAGAGAACTAGAATTCAGAGCATAGACCCAACCTGCCTTCTAGGACAAGATGGTCTTCGACTTTGGAAGCAACATTCCCAAATGTAGTAGACTCAAAGGTCACCAAAACAGGCAGAGGACAGGCCCCTGCTCAACTCCCACCAGAGTAAACATGATTATGAAGGCTTTCGTTACTGTGGCATTACTGAATCAGTGTTACATCCTACCTACCACCAGTTAAAAATCCAGCAGAAAACCAAATTAGAGCAGTTGGTATTAATTGCCCTGTGGCAAAACATAGCAAGAGTCATGGTCACTTGTGTATAAAGCCGGAAGTTTAAGAGAAGGAAAAAGAGCAGAGTTACTATTCCCAGAAGAAATTCATCTTCTTTCATATACCAACATATCGTGGTCACGCCTAAGGCATTTATAGTTTGCCAGACAGCACATGACCTTGGATCTACACAAACAGCCAGATTTCACAGCTTGAGATAATTCATTAAAGAAGAAAACACCTTTCTCTTGGTTATTTCCAAGTACATCCATTTTCTTCTAGACATGACATTTTTTTTTTACTCAATAAGAAGAAAACACCTAGCCCACCATTTCTGCCTCTCTGTTTTAGTCTTTGCTGATACAGTCCACAATGCTCAGCAGAAATTTAAGCCTTAAAATAAACATAAACATCAGCGATGACAAAACACCTTACAATGCGACAGTTAATAATGTCTTACAAAACTCAAGTACAACATTAATAATAATAAGACTTTCCAAAGACCCGATGCAAGCAGATGGAGCTGACAAATTCACGAAAAATGTGAATACATCTTCCTGGCTTGTTTTTATCCTATTACTTTGCAATTTTGTTGCCAAAAATGCAATATATAATAACTTTTTCAGGTTTTTCATACAATGTGGTAGTCTTTAGGAACAGGGATATGGTATTCACCAGAATCTTCTTATAGCTAAACATGTAAAAATCCTTTGTGAATATGAGAAGGAAATAGAATTCAAAGGCTAGGGTATCCTCAAGAAATAGGAAAGAACATAAAATAACACTTCAAGCTGTTCAGAATAACTTTTATTATATATCCTGAGTTGGTGGAAATATGTTATAGTTTCCCTACTGTTAAAAAAATTAAAAAGAGGTGACAAGGAAAAATAAAGGGGGAGATCTTTATCACTGTTGTTTTTCTGCTTTAGGGAAAGAGGAGTTGGTAGCCCAGGTTCAGGCGAAGGGTAAAAGAGATCACCACAGAGGCGGCCATCCTTCCTTCTCAATATCTTCTTACTGCTACTGACCACAGCTCTACTCCCAGTTTGGGTTTGCATGGAACTGGAAGTGCAGATCCTCCCACTGAACCATGAGAGGGGGCATTAGGAGGCCAATGTGGTCCCACTCACAACTGAAGAACAGGGAAACAAAGGTACAAAGCCAGGGGCTGGAAGGAGTTGAGAACAAGGAATCTTAGCCGAAAGCAACTTACTATTCAGCCTGCTTAGCTCAAGGTTGCGGAGCGCTACTACTAGAACCCGGATGTCCTCACTCAACCAGCACTACAAGCCACTTCCTGCTGCCTCCTGACCCAGGAAGCCAATGAGGCACTAATGAGAAGTCAATATCCCAGTTATGTACTTCCCCCTAACTCTAGTCTCTTTCTTTTTTCTTTCTTTTTATTATGGAAATGTTCCAACATCTGTAAGTAGAGAGATGAGGATAATAATCCCCATGTACCCATTACCTAACTTAAAGGATTACTAAGTCATGACCAGTCTTCTTTCATTTATACTCACCCTTCCTCCAGGATTATCTGGAAATGTCTTTGATGTCTTATTATTTCTTCTAAAATTTTAAATGTTTAAAGAAATCAAAAGCTTCAAATGCCTCGGGAGTACTGGTATCTCCATTCCATACCCTTGTGCTGTGTGTGTTATCTTCTATTTGATTTCACAGCTCTAGAACTAAGGCATGCTCTGATCTCAGCAAAGACCAGTAAGATATGCTCTGTGTCCCTGTTCATACACTGACAACATTAGACTGTGGTGTGTAGAGAATTTTGATGAAGGGATTAGTTTGGACAGTTATCATGGAGAAAGCTGAACCTCTATCAAGAGACAAACCTTTCTATCTTAAACAAAATACCACTGGCATAGGACCCTTGTTTAATTTAAAGCCAACTCCAGAAGAAAGGCACTTACTAATATAATCCTTAAGACTTAACAACTTAAAATATCAAAAAATTTCAAAACCATCGTTATAACTACCATAGGACAGATACCATATATATATGTTTTAAGGACACAAATTTTAAATACCAAATATGACAATTTAAATAACAAATATGGCAGCTCTTTCCATTCATACAGCCATTCAAATCTTTCTCACGGAACAAATACATTTAAAAAGACATTTTAAAATGTTTTAATTAACAAATAGGCTAGGGCTAACCCAAACTAGGTAGGTAGGTAGGTATGAGTACCTATGTGTGTGGGTGAGTTTGCAAAGGCTCTCTGTAGCTGCAATGTCAATGACAATTTTTTAATTTTAAACTCCCTCTCCTTACATGTTGCATTCGTATGTGCATTTACAAGAATATATTAGGAAGCTCAAGTGAGTAAAAAAAGAAGGCAGATAAGAACTCTCTAAGTTGTTTCATTCTTCAGTAAAATAATTGCATTTCAAATGGGGAATATTATTTCTAAGGGAAAAAATACCTACAAGGCACATTTTTGTTATCTTTTGAAAAATTTGATAATCGTTCTCTTCTACAAGATGATGCTAGTCATACCTGCTGAAGTTTCTCTAAATTTGTCACTGGTCTTCTTTTTCCTCCATTTCCATGGCTTAAAGATTTTACCAATGGTGGACAGTTTCCCCTTTCTCTTGAAGGGAGGTGTTTGGGAACCTGCCGTTGGTCCATCTGAGTTTGCTATAGAAGCTTTGTCCAGTCCATCAACTGTACGAAGGAAAATAAAGAGAAAAGTTGTCATAAAAGCTTGAAACCACATTATCTCTTTCTTGCATTACTAACAGTAAACATACCCACTTTAATTGAAATATCACATAAAGTTTATTTTGTCCTATTTCCCAGCTGGCAGAACTTTCCCGATAGCAATCAGTAAACCAATCAATCAGAAATTATAGTCCCCTTAGGTAATCATTTTGGGGAAATAGAAAAGCAAGAGACTTACATAATAGGTAGGGCCAGACAAATAAAGATCTGCCAAACACAGCTGAATCCATCTGCAGCAACATCAATATTTTGTGCAGGAAAATAGAGTATTCTAAGTATTCCTGAAATAGGATGTTCCTCCAGAGGCTAGTTTGGCATTCTCAGTAATAAATATTACAGTTATGATGTAGCTAAAACCATGGTTTCTCCTTCACAAAATAAAATTTAGTGCCAAGAAGCTAAATTATAATCTTTACAATGCTAAAAGTAACTTTTACTTTTATTACAAGAAAGTTTTCAGCTTCAAATATACTTATAGCTAGCACTAATGACAAGAAATGTGGATAATGTGGGTATTGTGTGTTCTAGAACATGTCATGATGTGCATTAGCCATTTCATGAATAAGAAAAAAGACCCAAAACCTTGAGTTGCCCTATACTGTGTTCAAAACAGAAGGAAGATAGCAATGGCTTATACTACCCCAGCTACCAAACGTCAAATGGTAATGGGCAAACACTGGGAGCAGTGCAGAATGGATCATCTATAGCATTATTTGTGCAGTGAATTGGGAGGAAGACGTGCACACGTGCACGTGCGCGCGTGTACACACAGAGAGAGAGAAAGAAAGAGAACATTAAAGCATCTTTAAAACATTATGCTGGAGAAAGCCATGCACAAGAGATACATATTGTGTAGTTCTATTTATATGAAGTTTTAAAAGTGGCAAAATAAATTTATGGCAAAAAAATTACCAGAACAGTAGTTATTCCTTAGAATGAGGTGGAGAAATGAATTAACTGACAAGGGGCTTGAGGGAACTCTTGAAGGGATAGGAATGGTCTCACTAAAGGATGGATTATACAAAACTCATCAAATGGTATTTAAAATTATGTATCCACTTTATGTAAGGTCACCTTTAAAAAACACTATGAATAATTAGTGAAGTCCAATTATTGACTGCTGATGTGTTTAGGGGTGAAGTGTACTAATGTCCATCCAAATTAATAAATGGACAGATGGATAAAACTACAATAAAATAAAAAAAAGCAAAATGTTAAGTGTTGAATGGGGAGGGGGTGGTTAATTGTATAATTCTTCCATCTTCAAAACTTTAATAACAATATAGAAGGAAAAGACAAAACAAAACAAAAATGGATTGGCAAGGACTTCTGCTTCCAGGAAGATGAAGCAGACATAGGATTTCCTATTCTTCCTAATACAACTGAAAGATCCTGGCTGTTACATGTAACAAATATAGGAAGACTCTGCGAGGTAACCAGAAAGTAGTTCAGCCTGGGGACCTCAGAACCCAGGAAACAATATGGAAGTGAGATCCCTTGGCTTTCTTTTCGTTCTGTACAGAGCAGACTTGTAGCTGAAGTCAGCAACCTGGAGACCCAGAAATAGAATGGGCACATACCCAAAAAGCCTCTTTCTCTAGCCAAAGGGGCAGAAAAGGACAGTCTGGAAAGGACATAAAATTTTTAGAAACAAACACCACTGAAGAAACTATGACCATGAATGCCAGCAAAGGCTAAGTGGGGAGACTAGTCTTCCATCCTCACTTGGCTCTAACAAGGAGACCTAACACCCCTGGCCAGGGTGGCGTCAGAGAAGACTAAGGGGCCATGCCTTCATGCCTGCCTGGTAATGAGGCATTCTCTACAGTCTGAGTGGGACCATGTGGGAGGGACCCTGGGCTTCCACTCCTACCCACCGTGACGAGGTGTCTCTCTTCCTCCCTTCCCCCAATACCAGGGTGGTACCACACCATGGCGCAGTGGGAACAAGACTACTCCGACCCCACTCTGGTGTCAGTGGAAACCATGTGGGAATCTGAAATCCTACTGTGTCTAACAGTAACGAGGAGCCCCCACCCCACTCCATCTCACCACGAGGTATTGACACAGGACAAACGGGGATTTGGAACTTTACCCCCATCTATCAGTAATGAGTCCCCCTTGCTTCCCTTGCTGGAGGGGTGTCAAACAAAATCAATTAAAGGGAAAGGTTTCGATGAGATGTGGATAATCACAATATAAAATGTGCAGGTTTCTATCAAAAATCACTTGATAGATCAAGAACCAGGACATTTTTAACTGAATGAAAAAAGACAACAGTTGCCAAGACCCAAATCCTCATGAGCAGGCCTCCAAACAAGCCTGATAAATCTAATGCCCCACACATGGAGTCAGTTCTTCAGGTGGAAATGCAACTCCTGCAGACAGACTCTTCTGTACTTGGTTCCTAACCCTACTTTACACTTTACCCCTCCTGTGTTGGTCATAGTGCAACAGGCAGGGAGAGATACAAGACAGATTTTGAAGGTAAGCCAGAGTCAAAAAGTAAATTCCCTATTTACTTCACATCCACGCCAATGCAGCTGCCTTCCTTGAACGAGGGGCCAACCGGGAGGAACTGAGTGTCTGGAGTTTCTTCTTCCTTGAGACTGCATGCTGAAGGGCTTAATTTTGAAATTTCAATGTTGTGAAATATTAAGGACTTGACTATTACACCGTGGGAACTCATGTTTCCATTTCACATTCACTTTTGAAGCTATAGACATTCATCTAGTTCTCATTTTCACTCAAGCTGCATGTCCAGTTTTCCAACACTCCATAAAATTCTGCTCTTGATCCCACCCTTGGACAACAGTCTACTTTTCTCATGAAAACAAAAATAAACAAACAAAACCAAAACTTAAATAATTCCCCAGGTGACAGATGGGAAGATTGCATGAGGAAGTTGAGTGAAAAATACAAGATTTTAATGTTAAATTCATAGCTACATAAAAAATAACCTGCCATTATCTTTCTTAATTATGCATTTATGGTCCTAGTCTGTTTCTCTGCTCTGGAAAGTGCCTGTGTCAGTGCCAGTGGTCACAGAGAACCCTCTTCCCCAACACACATAAGCACCCCCCTTCCCCAATATGTATATAATTTTTTTCCTCTGACTGGATAAACCCAACATTAATTTTCTAATGGTTGGGCGATTACAGAAAGCCACCCTTGCAATTAGAGACTGTATACTGGCACAGGTGACCAAATTGTCATTGCACATCTCTTAAATCATGAACAGGAAGGGGACTATCCACAACTTTTGAGTAGTATGGCCAGAGCATTAGCTCTTTCCTCCAGCATATAATAACCAGGGCAAGTGATGTATTTATCCTTTTTTTTTTTTTTTTTTTTGGGACCAATTTATCATTAAAATCCATTTGGAACTTTCCAAAAAATTTTTTGCAAGCCTAGTGAATTCTGCAGAGATAAGAGCAGATTGCTACATAAATCCCAGCTGAAAGCCTAACTTTCCTAACTCTTTTAAATGCTACTTTTGGTTCTCTTTGATTATGCTATCAAGAGTGATCTGCTGTTCATCAAAACTTTGGTTTTCATACTTGGTAAACATTTTTAAATATTATCAAAATATTTAAGTATTTTGAAATACAATCTTTAGCTGTTTGCATGCAGATATTATAAATGGCACAACTCAGTCAATTTTCCCACCCACAGAGGCCCACACCACCAATTGGTAAGAACTCAGAGAAAAAGGGCAGGTTTTATTTTGTATTTAAACAGGAATTTATCCACTCAGCAGTCACAGTACAAATACGACCACAGAAGCCAAAATTAAATGAGGCAAGACAACTATTATATTAAATAAATGGTAGATTTGGACAGTCTTCCTTTTGCCATCTGAGAATTGAATGACAAGGATTCTTGAAAAATTAAATCTATGTACTTAAAAGGAGTTTGTAAGATTTTTATATTATTTGATAGTTATGTAATATACTCAGACATCAATTTTAGATTTTTCTCCAAACATAATTATTTCAGTCACTGAGAAAGTGAGACAAATGTGGTAGAGTATCCACTTCATACATTTTGTAGGTAAAAGATCATTTAGAAAAGAACCCTAATTTTAAAAAAATCCTGGTACTGATTCCATAGAAGCTGAAAGTCGTTATGTAAACAAAGTAAGTGGCAAAGTTGATTTCAATTTTCCTCAAATATACTGTATTCCAAAATATCTGTTGGTTAATGAGAATATATTTTTGAAGACTAATAATAACAAAAACAATGAGAGACAGCACATGTAGTTTAAAAAAATGCCTTGATAATTCTCTGCTATATAATAACACTTATATTATCAGTAACATAAGAAGTATATAGCACTACTTATAATATTTCTTGTAGGTATTTTGTTGTGCCAAAGAAGAACAGATTCATTAAAAGGGCATCAAACAAAGACATCTGATGTTTAAAAACCAAGAACTTAAAGGAAGTAAAACAAATAAATCAACCTTAAAATATGATTTCTAGGCCATTTTCTTTGGTCTTTTGCAATTTATAATGCTAATATAATATTATTATCATTGTGTATTTTAAATTTCTATTACAGTTTTTATGCTTCCATTGTAATTCTGTCACCCAAAGGTCACAGGACATATGGCAAGGAAACAGCAGTACATAGGGAAGACTTAACTTTACTTCCTACACTTACGTGAGGCTTCTCTCCCATCTGAAACACTGACTTAGAGTTTGTGCTATCATCCATAGGAAATGCAGACAGGTTTTGGGTACAGAACCACGTAGATAGCAAGGTGAGAGTGAAATGATTTTATAAGCCATCACAAATGAGACTGGGTAATGGTTTGCAAGGAAGCAAAGTAGCTATCCTTGTCCTGTGTTGTCTAAAGGCGCACCATATTCTCTTGCAAACCAAAGTTTACACTGGGTTGAATCAAATCTCTTCCTTCTGGAGGGTAAGATGAATGACATGAGGAAGGAAAGATGAAATGAGAAGAAGAATCAAGTGTGTGGCATTACCCAGGGTAGAGTTAACCCTAAAATGGATTAACATAACCTTGGGATAGAACAAAAAGACCAAATGAACAGTAAATGATGGTTTCTCACTGTTGAAAAGGGAGGTTACAAATAAACAAAATGGTGGCAGGGGCTAGAATGAATCTAAAAATGGTCATGTTAGGCCAGATAGACAGACAGACAATAGTTATGTGTGTATATATGACTCACTATACACACATGTATTTTCTGGTGTGATTTGTTCAGAGAGGATGGATGGAACTAATGATACCGGATAAACAAACCAAACACTCAGGTCATAGGTTTCTCTCCAATAAAGGAAATCAAATCTCAACTTCTAGGAATGAGGCAAGGAAAATACTACCTGAGCATCCATGAGTAAAATTTCAGACAAAACCAAACTAAGGGACATTTACAAATTACCTGAACAATATACTTCAAAACTGTCCAAATCATTTTAAACAAGAAAAGAAAAAGGACAGAAAAAAGACATTTTGGAGAAAACTAGTGTAATTCTAATGAAATGTGGAGTTTAGTTAATAGCACTGTTTCTTGTTTGGCGATTCCATCAGGGGGCTCCCATTACTCATATATACCCTGGATTCGAGAACAGTCTGTCTCTATTGGGGAAGGTCGTGCTCTTGCACCAACCACACAGCCTCAGGGGACACATATGTGGTGGTGCAGGCAGAAGGGACAGCCACCTTGCACATTAGATCAGCTGAGTCAACCTTGGCCATCAATGGGGTGATGGATATCACAGACTGATTGATTGGCCTCAGATCTGTATATTTCTTGGTTGTAACAAAAGCTTCATTGTCATTTAAGAAATGAACAATAGAGGGTTTATGAGAACTTTCCACCAGATCTAAACCTATTCTGAAGACACTCCTGATAACAACGCACAATGGTGGTACCTGTGTATGGCTGAGGAGGGAAGCAGGCCACACAACCTAGGAATTGTGTAGGTACATTCTATACCATTCCCATGATTCAGAACTGCCTGAAACCTTTTCAGAGGTATCCTTGTCTTAAGCGACTTGGGACTGTCAAAAATGTCATTTTCTAAAATGTGGCACTCACTAGCATGGAGTTAAGTCCATGGAGGTTGAAGATGTAGGAGATTCTTAGGGAAGAAGATGACAGCCCCAGAGAGAGACCTCAGAAGGTATGACTTTTATCAACAGTAGATATTTCAGTTCAAAGCAATTTAAGGAAATAATATGCTTTAGAACTGTCCATCTTTCTCTCTCAGTTCTTCCTCATTAGTAAGTTTAATTTCCAGTATTTTATCACTAAGAGAATACTTACAGATCATCAAATTGCTGTTCCCACATGTCTAAGCTACTTCAACAACATTAACATTATAGGTCCAAATAATGTTAGCATTAGAAAAGACCTTAGTTGGTACAAAAGAAAATTGCTTTTCATCTGCTGATAGTTCCTTGATTTTAAAATGAAAATATGGAAACATTTTTAAAAATGCAGCATTAAGGGAATATGGCTATAAATCTTTTAAAAATGATTTAGCCACCAACCTAAATCCAGCATGAGTGAAAAAAGTATAATATAAACAAAAAAGCAAATTTAAGGGAAAAAAGGAACAGAATGTAAAAAAATCTGCATAGTAGAGAAAACTGAAGGAATTTTTGTTCCCCTAAAAGAAGATAGCTTTGCTAACTTGCCTCCAAACTTTGCCAGTTTCCATCGGTCACTTGAAAGAAACTATAAAATTCCAAGAGGAACTTGGGACAGTACTTCCCACTGTCATTAAAATGAGCACCATGGATCTTTGGGGAAAAAAATGTACAGGTTTAAAATACATACAGAAATAAAATACATACAGAAAGTAAATGATTTTTAACATGCAATCACCACCCACATCAAGGACAAGTTCATTTCCAGGCACAGAAATATTCTCTGGGCTTCTTCTCAATCAACACCTATTACTCCCATATATTCTCCCAAATAACCAGTGATTTGTTCTGCCTGTTCTCAAACTTCAACTTGCTGAGATGACACAGCATGCTCTTTTGCGTCTGTCTTCATTCACAGCACATTTTTGTCTGTGAGATTCATCTAAACATACAAGTATTTCAAAGCAAAATTACCTAGTTACAAAATGAAAGCATGAGGTCTTAGTGAGACCTTAGCTCATAAAGTACTTGAAAATGATAAACTTCATGCACAGCTCTTTCTTTTAGGAAGGACATCATTACTATGTTCTTGGAAAATGCACATAATAAACATCTCCTTTCTCTCAGCAGGTTTTGGGGAAAGTTAATCTACCTTTCTCTGATCCTTTGAGGTTGCCCTAAAGCTGAGCTGAATTACAAGCTCGCCTAAAGAAGCGTAAAGGTGGAGAAGCAGTTTCTGCTCTGTGAATATATAAACAGCTTTATATTTATTCTTATTTTCTCTGCATGTTAGAGCAGGCAGCAGTTCTGAAGAGAGTCATTCACAGAAACACAGAGAAGGATGTTGTCCATATGGGAATAACCTTCCCATTAAATACAGTTCTACATTATACCACACACGAGCTAAGTGAGACCCAAGTAGGCTGCGTGGCTTTCCAAATCATTAACTAATGGCAAAAACATAGTTTCCATTATCTGATTCCAATCAGAACCTTTCCCCACTCTTAAAGGATCTCCCCATTAGAACAAGAGAGCTAAATTCATAATGACCAGCAGCACCTCCTGGTGACACCAAAACACCGATAAGACTCCATAGAGCAAAAAGCAAAGACAACATTGCGTAATCAGGACAGGCAACACATCTGGGTTAATGTTCTGGGTTATGACAATCCAACTGGGAGAGCTAACTGTAAGCCAAGAAGAGAGCTGAGTCCCAGACCCAACATGGTTACTTATCTAGTCCTGTAACCTTGAGCAAGGACCCTAATCTTCCACTGCTGAAATGAGGGGACTAGGTTAAATGATCTCTAGGCTCCTTTTCTGTTTTGCGCTGAGTCTAAGAGTTTTGTAGGTCACATTAAGACCTGTTCTAAGTGCTGTGAGAACCTCATTAATGTCATAACCCTATGAAGAAGGTGTGATTAGCATTCCCATTTTATAAGTGAGGAAGCTGAAGCCAACAGAAACCCAGGTACTTGACCAAGGTCACGCAGTTGGTAAATGGGATTTAAACTCAACAATTTGCCTCCAGAGTGTCCTTTACACAAAATGGGTCAGAAGGTCCTGGTTGGGAGTGATGTTCTATTTTAAGAGAAGGCAAGACATCAACTCTAATGAATAACTCAATCCCAACCCCTACCACTCCCTTGGACTAATCTAAAAAGTTAGCCCAGGTACTGTTTTGCTTTCTGAAAAAATGCCCAGCGTCATCCCAGTGAAGTTCGCGCTGGCTGCACAGTACTCTTCACCCCTACTGACAGAGGTCTCCCATTGACAACGGTTACTTGATTGCCCGAAATTCTTATCAACCATAGAATTAAACTTAGAAATTTTACAGTATCAGATTTTTAACTTGTTTTTCTAACGAAAGCAGTCATTATTTTTAAACCCCTGAAGGGAAAAGCTACTAAAGACTTCCATCTGTCTGTGAGTACTGACAGAGAACTTCAGAATTTAAACTCGTGGCTGATAGCTCTGCAGAATGAGTATGTTTGTGCAGCTGTAGGACATCCTGATGCACTGACATGAGCAACATCCCCTAGACGTGCTACAGGACATTTAACAGATTAAATAATGTCACTGTCATCTGCGACTTCAGGAAACTGATTGAGGGGAGAGGGCCACTTTACAAATGAAACATTGATTTAAATGTAAACAGAAGCATTTTAAGTTTTTAACACTGTTATGGACATTATTAGCAAAGGGTCTATGGACAAATATATAATGGTTGTACTTAAAAATAGCAAGAAGATTGCTAGAGAGATGAAAAAAACTAGAAGGGAGGCAATTGGTATGTATGTGGAGGTTGTTTTGTGTTTGTGAAAATGAAAAAAAGTAGACACATCTCCATTGTAGAAATATGAAGAAAAATAATTTCACCTGCTCTATATTAAAATGACCACTTGGTTTACATTGAACATGCGCAGGAGGATAAAACTTTAGGGGTGAAGCTGACAGACTTTACATGTGCATTGTAAAATCAAATCAAATGAATTTCACGATTTTTAATTAAGAGGCTAAATTTTGCCTCACAAAGATTATGAAAAATTTCCCAAAGAGGATGAATGTACCATAAGTCTTATTAAAATACCATTAAATCTGGACTAAATATCTTTAGGGCAAAAGAATGGTGGATTAAGAAGAGGCACGAGAACTGCATATAACGCAACTAAAGCTGTCTGTGGTCCGACAGTCCCCTGGCAGCCACACCAAGTTCCCAAGGCTGAAATCTGGGAAGAGAGTAATGGCCACATGTACAATTCTGGGCTATCTCCCCAAGGCAGAAACAAAACCTACAGGCTGATACAATGGAAAGCAGGATGCAGGGAGAAGAATTTATGTCAATTAGTCATAAAGAGTCCCCAAGGCACCTAGATTTATATCCTTGTCATTCAGTTAAGAGGTGAGTGCAATAACCCAGGCATCTGAACTTGGACAGGAGCAATGAAAATGGACTAGAAATGATGAATGGGTCCAAGGGACACTGAGGAACAGTTTGGAGAACTCCCAGAGAACTCATGGCCTGAATCTCTCCAGGGATATGGCAGAATGTCAAGAGGAGAAGACTTGGAGGAGAGACCTATGGCTTGGGTTCAGGCTCCATGAACTTCAGGTGTTGGCAGGACATTCAAGGGCAGATGTCCAGCAGACAGTCAGAAATACATTATTGGCGCACTAGCAAGAAGTCCATGTTGAAGTTATTTGGGAGAGTCTTCCAAAGAAAAGAAGCAATTGAGGGCCAGAGGTAAACTCACAGAGAATGATCATATTTAGGAGGCCACAGGTCTATTCAATAAAGAACTCTGGACTTCTTTTGCACTGAGAATCATCAGGTAAAGGAACAAGTCTTGCTAATCATTTAAAATCACTGAGTATGTAGGATAAGTAACCAAGTTTATGGGGGTTCAGGGGAAAGAGTCTGAAGGGAGGGAGAGACTGAAAACCCAAGAGAACAGACTAGCCATGCGGGGTTGGATTCACTCAAGGTGGGAGGAGAATCTGGACCTCATCTGGTGAACACAAGGGAGGTGCAGCTGAGATGGGAAGAGAAGTTCGGCAGGATGGCATACTTCAAATGAGAAAACAGTCGATACTGAGTCAAAATGGGTATGAAATGCTGTAGGGAGTGGAATGGTGATGGTGATGGATGAAGGAGAGAGAACAGAGCCTCCCTTAAAGAAAGACAGTGCCCAGAAAAGGAGTGCCCCCCAAAAGGCAAGGGTTCCAGACACCACAGGCAGAGGAGAAAGGAGTTCCCAAAAAGATGAGGATGCAGAAAAACTGCTTACTGTAGAACAGTCATGCATTCATTCATAATTAATCGAGAAACTAATATAGGACTGGTAATGCATTGGGGCTGCAACAGTGAGCAAAAATGGAGGCTGATATTCTAGCGACCATTCATTTCAATATGGAAATCCCTCACGCAGGGTGAGCTCAGGGGATGTGGGTGGCTGGAGACACTCAGATGGCAGGTGGCAGAGCACAGGCACTTGTGACAGGTGAGCCGTGATGGGGTCTCCAAGCTTGCAGTTAAAATTCAGGAGAAAGTTGTCAGAGGGTTACAGAGATTTAGTCTAGTTTCACAATGTTGCTTAAAAGTTGAAAACGCCCTGTTCAAATGAAACAGGCGGCCAGCTAAAAGTTACTGAAAAGCAAAGGATTAACATTCCTTAGTTTGTACATCTAATTCTCTAGACTTGGGGGTGGGGGGGTTGTTTGTAGAGTGAATGAGGGAAGGGAGCAGAAATTTGGGAGGGGGATATGCCACTAGCTGTTACTTTAAAAAAGACTTTTATAATAATGATATATTGATGCCTTAAGGGTTAATTTTAATTTTTTTCCAATATAGTCATTAAGGAGATCCCACTTACAAGATGTTCTATTTTGGTTTCTTTCTTTAAAATGACATGTGTGTCAGGCACGCATTCCAGAGAACGAACTGTACCCGCAGGACTTGGGTATAACACCACATGGAGAGTCTCTGAATCCAATTAGGGCACTATCAAACCAACCCAGCTTATTCCAAAATTCTTTTCTGATATAATTTTTATGAAAATTTTCAATACAGAAGGCCTCAAGGAACATCAACAGTGTGTGTACTAGAAGGATGAAGAAAGCCCATCAATGAACTTCAGAAGTAGCTAGTTGCAAGTCACAAGCTTTGTCAGAAGCTATAAAAATAGTTTTTACTTGTTATTGAATGTGTGTGGGACATGAGGGAAGGGAGGCTGCCCCTGAGAAGCAAGTACATGATGAAGTAATAGTCCTTCCTACTAGATCAAGAGACCCCTGAGGACAGGGACCCAAAAAGTCTTATTTTATTTCTGGTGGTGCCCCCACCCTGTACCCAGGCTCCCAGAAGGTACTTAATAAATATTTACAAAATGAACAAGTAAGTCATGGACAAATGTTTGGCAATAATGTACAACTTGGCCTTACTAGGCTATGATTTATTTTAGCAGGTCTTTAGATTTTTCACACAGAGGAAATAGTTTCCAACAGTGCCTTCCTGTAGAATTCCAAATATTTTGAAAGATAATATAACAAACACTAAAGTTTGAAATTGAGAAAATATCCAAGCCGGCAGGAAAGATGATTAACACTCATAAGTATGGTACAGACATTGTTGACAAATTTTTCAGGTGAACAAACACTTAATCCATCAAAGACAAATAACTGAAAAAACAGTTGGAATAATTTATGTGTGAAATAGTCTTTAAAGAACTTTCTATTTTCACACAGCGATGAGTGGTGAAAATTAATTTTTTCAAGAACTATGCCTCCACACACAAACCACACTGACATTTCCTTCTTCCTTCTCCAAATACTCTAAAGACAGAAGGCATCTTAGTCCATGCTTTCTTTCTCCTGGCTGGGGAAGTCAGAAAAGCAATTTAGTTTCATGGTAAATGAAACTAGGAAATTATCTGACTAAATTGGAACTAAATCCCAATCGCATTTTTTTCCATTCTTTTTAGGCATCTCAGAAAACTGAGACTATACAGAAAACCATAAATCCATAACTCTAACCTAAAATCAAGTTCTTTCATAATGTACATTATGACGGATGTCTAGCTCTATATTGATACTTCAGATTTCTGATCCACAAAATACATGAAGAATGGGTAAATTTTGAAGGTCTTTTTATAGTGACTTAGCTTTGTGGTGGCAGATACCTGCCTCTGTAACATAACTTGCTCAATTCCCAGAAATCTTTCTTTGAGACTGGCACCAGCTTCTAGTTTTTGCTCCAGTCTAAACAGAAAACACCACCTCGCCTATCTCACCTGAGGAGATTGAGGAGAGCTAGAGGCATGCTTTATTTATTGTTTGCTGGTTTGTTTGTTGTTTTGTTTATACATGCACTGGTACAGTCAGAAGCGCTCACCAGAGCCAGAGCGGGGAGCAGAGCAGGCAGAAGGACCGAAGTACACTGCTGAGGGGAGCACAGGAGAGGTCTGCACGCCATGTGGGACCCTCCTCCGGTGGCCGGGGAGCAGCCGGGGATCGAACCGGCGCCGCAGAGGCCGCGGGCAGCTTCGCAACCCAGCGCTCAACCGCTGCGCCACCGGGGAGGCCCGAGAATATCTCCTCTTAAGCAGTATCTGAAAGGGAGCAGATATAAATGGATAGAAGACTGACACTTAGGTTGCTCTAATTTCTAGAGAAGTAAGGAACATTTGGTTGAATTCTTTAGTTTATTTGGCACCCTGGCATACCCCATGTACACTTGAAAAAAAAGAGAAGGAATTGACTCTTCTAAATGACTAATTAGTCATTTAGTCATTTTAAGTATAAAAACAGACCTATAAGTAGCACAGAAGAAAAACATGGGTTTGGGGGCCAGAAAGACTCGAATTCAACAATCTCTTCTTCCACTTTCTTGCAGATAATCTTGGGCAAGTCATTCAACCTTTCAGCATCTCTTCCTTGTCCGCAGAATGAGCAAACACCATCTTCCTTTTGGATTGTTTTCAGGGTTAACAGAGGCATTGCATGTAAAGGGTCACATTGCTTTATCAATATTCAAGAAACTCAACGCCTTCCTCTACTTCTCGTATTCTTCCATCATCCCCAACAAGTGGGATGGGGACTATTACAAAGTTTGGAAGTGAAAAATGATTGAAAGTAGGTAATTTACAATCTGGAGCAAGTGAGGTAGTGAAATTTCTTTGAGAGATATTTTTCTGGTCTTCTAGAGGTTTCCAGGAAAACAAAAACATCCCCCAAAATAGATTCCTGCATAAAGCCACCTGCGTTCACATTGGTCTCAGGACAATTGCTGGGAATCAACTCACACTCAAGGGAAATCATCAGTATTCTATAACACAAATGCTCTGGACTAAGGAAAGGAACAAAAAACAAGAATGAGAGAGGGTAGCTAGAATGAGACTTGGCTCTATTTCCCAACAGCTGGGACACTCTGCAATTTATTTTTACACTTGTACCTGCAAAAAAAATAAAGTTAAACACTACTACGCACACAGACACCTATTTCCTTTTTAATTTTTACTTAAAAAACTGGTAGCTCACTTGGTTAATACAGCACTTAGTGAATCGTGTTGAAAATCCAGTTATGAAACTGTTTTACATCAAGTCGGGTTACAAGTTGTTGTTGTTTTGGATTTTGGAAAAGTCTGCACTATACGTGTTGCTATAGCTGCCAAACACAGGAAATTGCATTTTATTCCTGTTTCCAAATATGCTTAATGTCAAAATCTAGAAACAACAAAGTTCCGTCTTATGATTCTATTAACCTCAGAGCCTTTATAGTTAAGGACACCTTTATATTCAATACAGTTACCTAACTCCTGGGGGACTCTTGTTTACTGAAATCATTATCCACTGTTCTGTCTAAGGAATTACCATCAAAGGGATCTTTCTTTTTTGATATCTAACAGGAATCTGGTGCTCCTTCTCCTGGTCCCCAAGACCAGAGTACCCAGCAATAAAAACAAATTGGACTGATATTGCAAAACCACAAGCAATTGCTAATTAAATCCTTATCAGTTATTTTCATTGCATATAGTAAGACTTCATTTTTAGGCCATAAGATATTGAATTTTCACTCTGAAATAGCAGGGTCTTGGATCCAAGTGAGTATTCTCCCTGGGAAGAAGACCGATGTTCTGTAACTTTTAACCTTTCTTAAACTGAGTGCTCAGCAGATTCTAATCTACAAAATGCCTTAAAAAACTAAAGTGACAGAGTCACAACTAGAGGGTGTAGAGGCTTGGCTAAAAGTTTGTGCACACACCCTAGGCCCTCACCCAATCAATATTTGGATTCAGATCAGCGCCCAAGAGAATTGGGTCTTACACGGAGCTTTTTTGAAATGTCTTGTATTGAAATATCTTAGTATCTTTGGGTCTAACTTCTACAAAACTCTTGGTTCAAAAAAATACCTATAATATTAAATAATTTATGAGACTATTGGAGAGTTTCCAATCCTTTTAAGAGAGGATCTACGATTGCAAGATTCTGATGTATCCGTTTTACTTGTGTGCTGAAAGACTTGAGACACCTTTTCTGCTTTAAATTAAGGAATTTCGAACCTCAAGGAGGTAGGTCTGTTTTTAAAGCACTATCTTCATGTCTGTTAAAATACTATCTTGTCATGTCTTAAGACAAGAAAGTTGACTCAAATGGTCCATTCCAATGAAGAGATTCCTAAGAAATTTAACAACAAATAGGAAGCCCTCATCCAAAGTATGCAGGGTGTTTTGCAATGTGTATGGAATATAATACAAATGTCACACAGGAATCAACTTTGAATGGCCAACTTCACTCAATGGATCTCCTGCATTTTCTGGCAAGAACATTCTTGTTCTGGCGTTCCTTTGACAGGTGTTTAAACACTATCTTTCTTAAGCATCCCTATTCACATTCTTATTTTAGCAGCTCTTTGTGAAGAGACATGTCACGCTGCTGGATATCAAACACAGTTAAGACAATGAAAGCATACAGAGCAAGAAAATCAAGTCCAGGAAAGAAAAAAATACATGGAGATGTAGTGACATTTGGGAACAAAACATTTCTCTAAATAGAATACCTCACACTCAGGGATCTCAAAGGAGATTATAAAACTGGTCAGGTGGCACAAATGTAGTTGCTGATTACACCAGGACTGGAATCTTGATAAGCATTTCCCCCCCTTCAGCATTACTCAATTTAACGCTCCAATCACAAGATATTGGTAATTACAGCTTACATAATTATATAATGTTCACATAGAACATCTTCTAATTTTACCTCAGATACGCTACATGGCACGAGTCACTTCCTAAGTGGTCCTGCCTAGCTGATTCCCTTTACTGACAAATCACCTGCAATGCATCCTCTTACTCAAGTTGTCTCTACTGAATATGTGGCCTTACTGGGGGTAAGCAGGGAAGAGACTGTAATATGTTAAGGAATGGAATCGGAGAACTCCCATCAACCCCCCAAAAAAAGGTGGCTCCAATGTGCTTATGTGCTATATGGCATGGGTCCCAGTTTGTAAACTTGTCTTGAGAACATGCTTAGGGGCTCATTTGTGTCCCGCAAAATGTCTATATTGATGTCTTATCTCAGTTATGTTATATTTGGATATAAAGCCCCTGAAGAGGGCTAAGGTAGCATCAGGTCATTGGGGTGGGTGCTAATCCAGTATGACTGGCTAATGGTTTCGAAGGTTCCTGGAGGATTTTAAATCCTTTCAAGCGGGGATCCAGGACGTCCAATTCTGATGTGCCCATCTTACTGGACCTAAGGGACCAGTGCCATTGAAATGAAAGAATTCTGAACCTCAAGGAGATGGGTGTGTTTTTGAAGCACTATCTTCATGTCTCGTGATGTCTTATACCAAGACAAAGTTTGGACACAGACGTGTGTGTGCGCTGAGGAAAGACCGCAAGAGGACACAGGAGAAGGCAGCTGCCTGCAAGCCACAAGAGCACCTGAAAAGAAACTAAACCTTGATCTTAGACTTTAAAGTTCTAAGCCCTATGTTTTTGGATTCCAGAACTGTGAGAAAACACATTTCTGTTGTGTAAGCCACCCAGTCTGTGGTAATTTGTTATGGCAGCCCTAATACAGACATTTACTATTGCCTGTAAAGCTATTTATTCATACACTGAAGGTAGAGTGAAAAAAAATCACACAGCTTTCAACCTCAGCTCTACCCCACCCCATGGAAAAGAGGGGAAAGAATGGTTCTTTAAAGGCTCCTGCTATGATTACTTTATAATGGCTTTCTAAATTAAAACATCATCGTTTGAAAAATGAGGTGTGTTCTGACATTCTGTGGTTGCATGACTAAAGGGGATTCAGTTTTGAAAAAGCGTACAGTTCTAGGTTCTTTTTAAAAATCTCAGGTTTGATTTCACTCTTTTCATGTTTTCTTTAAAAAATTGGCAGCCGAGTACTTTCCAAGCGACAGAATGCTGGTTGCGCACATATGTACACAATTCTGTTTTAGAAGCCTTTAGGAAAGTGAAACACAGCTCAGTTGGACCCAAAGGAACATTCAACTTGAGCTCAGTTAACGTGTTCTGGCTTCTTCCAAGTTTCCATTCTCACCCTGCTCCTCCACAGACAGCTGGCAGGTCAGCACAAGGTAACAACGGATGTAGAAGAAATGGTGAAAAACACAAATCCCCTCTCAAAAGAAGAAATGAGCGCTGGCCAGGCCGGGTCAGCTGCTGGGTTGCCCTCTCAGTCTGAGGGCTTCCCTGCTGCCCTCAGGAACATTTTGGTTCTGGAAGGAAGGTCCAAGGCAATGTGCAGAGCCCCCCTCAGAACACCTTAGGCAAAGAACAAGGGCCAGAGGCTGAGAAATTCCTCACAAAAAGCTTTCCAGAGACTCCAATTAAGATGGACGGGAACTGACTTCACACTGGGCAATGTACTGCCAACAGAACAACACTGAAAAGCAAAGACCCCCTGAAGTACAAAGAGCAGTGAAAACACAAAGCAAAATGTTTTCAAAAAGGCACATATGAAAAGAATTTTAAAATAAATGATTGCTTCCTTTTCGAGTTCTCAGAATTGGCTGCCCACATTTCTAACAGAGAAATGGGCTCAGCCTCCTTTTCAGAAATACATTTTACTAAAATATTTCTTACCGTTCCTCCCACTCATCAAACACCAGTTTTCACCCAGTGCCCTGTTCTTTAACTTCTGCTCCTTTTTAAGTAATTAGCATGCAGCAACTTAGGTGAATGAAATTCAGAGGGGTTCTTCTGAAAAGGCAAAAGAGAGACGAGGTGTCCTTCTCTAGACAATTATGGCCCTTTTGCTGATAACATATCTCCCTTCCAGTGTAACTATATTTAGTTCAAACCCGGTGGTTGTGGAATATAAACTGTTTCATGGCTTTTAATATTAACACAATCTATGTAAGAGCGAGATTTTTTTCTTGCAATGAGATTCTGTCAGAATTGTCCTCAGAAAGGGAAATAATCTGCTCCAGTCAGAACAGGCATTGGGTACAGAACATCAGCATGTTGAACTGGTCATTTTGTAACTTCTAACTCAAGGAAGGAGAAAAGCCACATTGTAGATGAAAAGCAATTTTAATCTGGAGCTGCCTGTTAAATACCTTTAGTCTCCAGAGTTTATTCTCACCTTAAGAATCTTCTGGAATGCTTTTGGAGCTCCAGATTCTGAGACCCCTGTGCAAAAGATTGATTTTATGGTCTACAGAGCTCAGAAATTAGTAATTTTTTTGCCATAATATGGATTCTAGAAATAAGTTATTTTTACCAGGCACACTAGGTGATTCTCATAATCAGGCACATGTGTCAAATACCAACCTTCAGCTTATAAATATCCTAGAATTCTATCAGGACCAATACCTATAAAAATGACGTACCCTTAAAGTAAAAACACACAAGCAGATACTGTTAGTACATATCATCACATTCAACCATTTTTCACTTGTCTATACAGTCATACATTTTAATAAAGTATTTTTTAGACAACAGCCACAAAAACAAAAGTAGGTCAAAGCTGAGTTTAAAGAGGGTCCAAGAAAAATAAAATAAAATAAAGTGGGTCCAAGAAAGTTTTTTTGAAATTGATCAAAAGCTATTTGCTAAAGAGAAAATAAGTCTTCTACCTAAAAGGAAAATGTCCATTGATTGTACATGACAGTGTTAGTGCTATCACAGCAAGTTTGCTTTGCCCTCTACGACCCAGTCAAGCTATGAACTATGTAGGCAGTCAGAATAAATATACTTTCTAATATAAGTTCTAAAAAATATACCCATGAGCTTGTCTTAAGAAGTTGCCTCTGCGCTCAGTCAAAATAAGGAAACAGACTCAGAAAATAAGACTTGAGACACAGCAATTGGAGATCCAATCCAAGAAGGAAGTGAAGGCATCCCTGGGATGATGTGGAGAGGCAACCCAAAGCAACAGCTGGGCAGCAGACGTGGAGGAAATCCTGTCCAAGTCAGAAGAGGGCAAAGACTCTGATAGACTTCTTAAGGATGAACTTGAAAGAACAGCTCAAGTATTTGAACACATTGAGAACTACGTAACTGGGGAACAGTTTGGGGGAGAGAACATTGGCCCCTTAGCAAGCAAACAAAACAAAAGCGAGGCAGGAAGAAAAAAGCAATCATGGTTTACCACAAGGCTTAGCTGTCCTTAGTGTTTTCGTAGTTATGTGGAATGCTGATCTAATCAAAAGTATAAGGCTGTTGAGAAGATGAATATATGGGAGAATAGGAAATGAGTGACTGGGGTTGGGGGTAGGGGTTAGTGGGAATGTAGAAAATGGGAGCTATACCTTCAAATATCTTCGATGAGGTCGATTAATCATGTATCCTGCTGAAAATTCAATACTTAGCAATGGAGGCACACTATTGAGAGAGTGGAGGTAAATTACTAAAGAATGAGTTTAAACAACTCTACCACTATTGGTGGCTACTTAAATTTCCACCCAATTCTGATCAATCAACTAATATACAACCTGGCCAAAGAGAGCTATTAATTTACTAAACAAATGTGTTAGGCACCTATCTAGGAGTAAGAATATACACCGTGGAATAAGACTAGTTAGAGGAGCTTATGTTCCAGTGGAGGGAGATAATGAACAAATAAACACATCAACATACAAGACCAGCTAAGTGATAAGTGCAATGAAGGAACAGAGAACTGGGATGGAGGGGTGGACAGGAGGCCTCTACAAAGCAAGGAGGCAGCTTTGGAAAAAGCCAGTTGGAGGGTATCTGGATGTCCCAGCCAAGGTCCCAGGCAAGATGGGAACCAGATTTATTTGATGACTGAAATAGGAAATGAAGCTGTAGCATCAGTTTGGGTTCAAGGGCAAGGGTCCGGGTCATAGAGCAGCAAGTAGGGTCATAGGGCTGAAATGTGAATGAGGAGACAGGAAGGTTTTGAATAAGGAAATGATGTGATGTGATTTGGGTTTTTACAAACTACTTTAGGGGCCTCCCTGGTGGCGCAAGGGGTTAAGGTGCAGCACTATGAAGCTATCAGCAGACACTGCAGCATGCGTTGGATCCCTGGCCAGGGAGGTGACCCACACTGCACAGCAGACCTCTCCGGCCTTGCCCGCTGCTCCCCTCAGCAATGTAGTTCAGTAGATCTGCCTGTTCTGCTCCCCACTCTGTCTCTGGTGAATCCTCTCACCCACTGCATCTCTGGCCTTTACCCTAGCTCTTGTATGCATAAATAAGTAAATCTTTGGAGAAAAAAAAAAACTACTTTAGCTGTTGTATGGAAAATGAATCACAGATTAAGAGCAGAAGCAGGATACCAGCTCAAGCCCATGGCAGTTCTTCATGCAATGGATGGCTAAGCCTTGCATGGTGGCGGTAGAATAGAGAGAAGAAAGCAGACATGAGACATATTTTGAAAGAAAATCGGACAGGACATGTTGATGGGGCAGTGTGGAGCAGAGAAAGGGAAACCCAAGGATGACTCCTAGATTTCCAGCTATAAGAGGTGAGTGGTGAGAGGGGTTATTTGTGTGAAATATAGAAAATCAAGAGAAGACCTGGTCTGAAGGATGAAATCAAGCTTTCTGTTTCGACCTGTTACCGGTGAGAGGCTCATTAAGGATTCAAACAGATTTGTCCAATAAAGTGTCCTCTTATCTGCAGTTTCGTTTTCTAGGTTTCAGTTACCCACGCTGGGGTAATATTACTGACAGGTCAAAAAGGATCCGAGTATATGACATAAATACATGTATGTAAGGGAGAGAGAGGTCACATGCACATAACTTTTATTATAGTATATTGCTGGAATTGTTTTATTATAGTATATTGTTGGAATTTTATATGAGTTATTGTAGTTCATCTCTTTCTATGCCTAATCTTTCCATTTTGACATTGGTATGTACAAATAGGAAAAATAATAGCATATATATGGTGTGGCTTCAGGCATCTGCTGATGATCTTCAAATGCACCCCACAAGATAAGGTGGGGGGACTACTGCAGGCAGCTGCGTATTTGAGCCTGGAGAGCAAGGCAAGGGCAGAGTTACAAGAACTGGGCACTACCAGCAGGTTAGACGTTCACTTCACCCAGGTCACTGCAGGTAGGTCTTGCCTTCAGCCTCCCCTGATAAATCTACAGAGTATGCAGAGGGCAATTCAGCCCCATGAAGCAAAATTCCAACCTTTTCCCTCAATGGATAAAAGCCTCCAGCAGGTCCTACCACCTTCTTCCTGTCTTACCTTCTTCTCTCTCCTTCTTCGGCCCTTTCCATACTTTCCTGCCTCCCTGAATTTGTTTTCACTGTTCTCCGATGCCCTGTCCTCCCACCCTCCCTTCTGCACACCCCCACTGGGTGCTCCAGGCTCCAGTCCCACAGAAGCAGGGTCTGTGCCCAATTGCTCTTGGAATCTTCCCCCACGGTCCAGCATGGTACCTAATACAGAATTCCTTTCATTTAGGAACCATTTTTTCCTCATTATCCCCTCACAAAATGAGTAAATTTGTACGAAAATAACCTGTCCAGCACATGCCAACACCGCTTTCCAGGGTATTCTTTAGCAAACTGTCATTTGGTCAACCAAAATTATTTTTTTTCCTTTTACATCATTTTTCATTTTTGCATAATGTATGCATTTTCTTTTTTTTTTACATTTTTTTTAATAGAGGCATGTTTTATTTATTTATTTATTTATTTATTTATACAAGCACTGGGTACAGTCAGAAGCGCGGGAGGGTGAGAGAATTCACCAGAGCCAGAGCGGAGAGCAGAGCAGGCAGAAGGACCGAGGTACACTGCTGGGGGGAGCAGCGGTGCACCATGTGGGACCCTCCTCTGGTGACCGGGGAGCAGCCGGGGATCGAACCGGCGCCGCAGAGGCCGCGGGCAGCTTCGCAACCCAGCGCTCAACCGCTGCGCCACCGGGGAGGCCCCACAATGTATGCATTTTCATCTTGGTTATAGTCCCCATACAATTCCCACTCCCCCTTGTTTTGGTCCTACTCCCTCCTTACCCCTTCCCCCTTAGTGTGTCTCTGGTTTATAGTTGCTTGTTGATTTTGATTTTTACTTTATTATAATTAGTCTTTTTAAGATGTGGTACATATACACAATGGAATATTACTCAGCAATCTAAATAAGGAACCAGAATTTCCTTAGAGTTCAGGGTTGGAATGCTATACTTGCCAGAAGGTTTATAGGAATAAAAGCATCCAGTCACTTGAAATGAAAATAAACAAAGGGGGTAGTTCATAAAAATAATGATAATGGTTAGATCAAACTTTGTAAAGAAATGCTATCTGCTTATTCCCAGGAACAAAAACTGTTGCTTCTGGCTTTTGCTGCCTGATTCAGATGGGTGTGAGGGAAGGGTGGACTAAGATATTGCTTTCTACCTCCACCTCACTTTCACATAAGTTCGGTGCTCACTAACTATGAATCTTTCCTCTCAAGATCTGACTGGCAATTTGGCTGTTGCACTGAGGTCCTGCAGGATGAGGAAACATGTTGAAACTTTTCCTCAGTGCAAATTAAAGAAGCTTAATTACAGTATCAACCATCAGGTTTCTTATCTTCTTCCCCACAGCATTAAGTAGGCCAAAGGTAAAGTCTGACTCGCCCATTGGTGATTATCCTTCCAGGCTACTGAAGATAAAATAAATTTAAGCTAAAAATATTTGAATTATTACTCACTAACCAGACTTGGTGAGCTATGGACCAAAGAGAAGTAGCTTAGTTCTACATTATTTGCAGATTTTCTTTGATTACAAGTGAGGACCATGGGCATCAAGCAGACAAAGAAGAAAATTAAATCTAAAAGGAAGATGGATATATTAGAGTCTGTATTTTTGTTCCAAGTTGTGAATTCACAAGGAGGGAGAAACAGGGTTTAAAAACAACCACTGAATTGAAAGCCAAGTCCAATTCCATAGAGCTAGAGATCCGCCAATACAGCTGCAAGTCCACTAATGGCTTCAGTTCCAGGTGGGCCCTGGATCTGGAAACCCTGACTCTGTTCATTTCCAAAGCAGGAGAGATTCATGACTGTCATGCCAGTTCTACATAAATGGATTGCTTTATATAAAAACATTTAAAAGGTAAGAAAAACAGAAAATATTTATAATATATGACAGAATGCTAATCTCCTTAACACACAGATCTGTAAGAGAAACACATAATAAGGAAAGGCTATAAATAAGCAATTCAGAGAAAAAGAAAAACAAATGTCCTACTGTGTTCATAATCAAAATGAGGTATCTTTTTTTTTTACATATAGATTTACAACATTAAAAAATTAATCACGCACAACAAATGTGGTCATGTACAGTTGCATAGAGAGTTCACTGCACAAATGCATCTAGACAATTGAGTGAACTGGGACAGAATTCTTGTCATGTACTTGCAGAGCTTCTTCACCCAGAGGGAGTGACTTCTATTACTCACAAAACACCATATGGTCTGAGACACCCCAATAGTCAGTGTTGATGAGGGAGTGCCGATAAAGGAATGCCCATTTATGAAGTTATACAGATACAGCCTCTTTGAGAGTAATTTGGCAAAGCCTACCAAAATAAAATATACAAAACTTTTGACCCAGCAATTCCACTGCTAGGTTTTACTGGTACATGGAGTTCAAGATATTTAGATAAGGATGTTCATTTCAACAATGTCCGTAATAGCGCATATATACAAAGAAGCCAGAAACAATATAAAAACACAAACAAGAAATATTTTTAAAAAGCATTTTAAAGGAATTTATGATATAGTATAATATTGTTTGTTTAAGAATAATTCTTAGACTCTCTCAAAAATATACTGGTTACCAGAAGGGATAAGAGAGAGTGTGGAGGTTAGAGTTGTGGCTCTGGAGAGTTGTTCAAGGGTAAATATATATATATACATATGGAGGTGTGAAACTGTGTTCCCAAAATTATATAGTTATGTAATTCAATGGCAAATCAATAAAACTTGAAAAGTAAAAAAAAAAAGTTTATTTATTGAATTAAAGATGAATATGGAAATATTTTCAAGTTATACTATATGAAAAACACACTCTAGAGCAGGAAGTACAGTACATCTTGCTATTTGTGTTTTGAGAAATCCACATATATGAATGAAAACTGGTATGAAAGAAAAGTTGTTCATGCTGGGCTATAACTGGGAAGGACTGGGGGTTCTGGGGAGAAATAAAGCACATTTTTATTATGAACCATTTTCTAAAGTCTACTTCTGTCTCTGTGCATGTTATCTTAATGAAAATGAACTATTTATGTTTGCCTTTAGCATTTCTTTTTAAACCAGCTTTACAAGGAAATGGATATATATCCTAAGCAAGAAAAACATAAGGCCCTAACAAAAACATGGAAATTCAGAAAAATAGATAAAATATGCTCTGTCATCAGCTAGGTGTGGTCCTATATACTTTACTCATTTGTTTCTTTGTCTCCTAAATATGAGGAGAGTGACTTTGTCTGCTCTTTCAATGCAAGGGCTGAGGGGAAGGAGTCAAGAGTTGATCTGTGGCAGAATGGGGATGAAATGGGACTGAAGACTAGAACAAATATTTACTAGTTCAGATGCCACACTTCAGACAACAAAGCCAGAGTAACATGCAATTACGGAAGTAAAAAAGATTCAAAAGAATACATATCCCTTACTCATATAATCTATTCACTTTAAGTGGTTGGGCTGTTCATTAGGCATATTTATTGAATCATTCATGTCTTCAACAAATATTTTTTGTGTTCAGTCCATTATGTCTTACATTTGTCAAATGAAATACTAAAAGTTTCTAAGATAGGGGTCAAAGGGTCTGAAATTACCCTACTTGGGGCATACCTGTTTAACTCACCCTTAGAAATAAGTAATGGAGCCAGTCCTCAATAAAATACTAAACACCAAGTCTAGTAACATGTAAAAAGGATTATTCACCATATACTACTAGGATATAGATTTATCTCAAGAATGCAAGGTTGGTTTAACACCTGAAAACCAATTAATGAAATTGCCATATTAACAGAATAAAGGACAAAACCATATGATCATCTGAAAAGAAGCAAAAAAAAGAAGGGAGGGGGAGCTTTGTTAAAACCCAACACCCTTTCATGACAAAGACACTCATAAACAAGTCTGCTGGGTTTTTTCCCCTTATATCAGGAATAAGATAATAAAGTATACTTTTGCCACTTCTCTTTGACTTTGTACTATATAATGAGTAAGGCAATTGGACAAGAAAGATAAGTAAGACATTCAGATTGGAAAGGAAAAAGTAAAATTACCTGTATTCTGGTGAACAGTGTGATCTTAAAAATAAAAACCTTAAAGAATCCACTAAAAAACAACTAGAACCAAGAAATTAGCTCAGCAAGGTTGCAGGACACAATACCAATATACAAAAATCAATTTTTTCTATTTCCATACACTACCAAAGGACTTTCTGAAAACAAAATGTAATAGAACATCATTTACAATAACATCAAAAATAATAAAATTCCTAGAAATAAATTTAACAAAGGGAAAATAAGGCATATACACTAAAAACTAGAAAACCTCAAAATATCTAAAACTGAAAGACATCCATGTTTATGTAATGAAAGATTTCATATTGTTATAATAGCAGTACTATGCAAATTGATCTACAAATTCAACACACTCTCCATCAAAACCCCAGGTGGGATTTTTTTCTTCAAAAATTGACAAACTGATTGCAAAATGCATATAGAAATGCAAAAAAGCCAAAAGAATGCGGGAAAAGGAGAGCAAAGTTGGAAGAGTCACTCTTTGCTGTTTCAAAACTTACAACAAAACTACCATAATCTAGACAGCGTGATACTGGCAACATAAACATATGTATCAATGGAATAGAACTGGAAGTCTAGAAATAAATACTTACATACATGGACAATTGATTTTTGACAAGGATACCAAAACAATTCAAAATTTTCCAACAAATGGTAGATAGCAACTGGATTGATGCAAAAGAATGAAGTTGGAATTGTACTTCACAGCACCCATAAAGTTAACATATATCATAGCTAAATATAAGAGCTAAAACTTTAACATTCTTAGAAGAAAACATAGGCATAAATCTTCTTGACTCTAATTATACAATAGTTTCTTAGATATGACACCAAAGATGCAAACAAGTGAGACTAGAAGAAAGTACTTGTAAATCGTGTATCTGATAAGGGACATGTATATAGTATCTAAAGAATTCTTAGAATTTAATAGCAGACAATCAAATTACTCAATTAAAATTGGGCAAAGTATCTGAATAGACATTTCTTCAAAGGTGTTATACAGGTGGCCAATAAGCACGTGAAAAGATGCTCGAAGTCATGAGCAATTGGGGAAGCACAAATCAAATTCACAATGAGATACAACTTCACACTCACTAGGATGGCTGAATCAAAAAGATAACGCCAAATGTTGCAGGACTTGGAGAAACTGGAACACTCACACACTGCTGAAGGGAATGTAAAATGGTATTGCTGCCTTGGAATACTATTTGGCAGTTTTTAAAAACATAATATAACATGGAGTTACCATATAACCCAGTAATTCCACTCCTAATTATATATCCAAGAGTTCACCTAAAACTTCTACATGAAGCTCAAAGTAGCACTATTCATAGAGCAAAAAAGCAGAAATAATCCATGTCCATCAACCAATGAATTGATAAATGAAATGGTGTGTCCATGCAATGGAATATTACTTTTCAATAAAAAGAAATGAAGTATTGATACATGCTACAACATGGGCAACCTTTGAAAATATTATGCAAAGTGAATGTCAATCATAAATGGATTCATGTCTTATGATTCCATTCACATCAATTGCTCAGGATAAATAAATCTAACGGAGAGAAGATTAGTGGTTTTAGAGCTGGGGGTGGAGGTTGAGAGGGGTAAGAATAGGGAGTAATGGTTGCACAACTTTGAATGTACTGAAAGTCAATGAATTGCACATTTTGAATGAATGAATTTTATAACATATGAATTATATGTCAATATACCTGTTTTTAAAAATAGAAATAATAGGTCTAAGACCATTTTTCCCCCTAGAAATATCATTAATGGTCTTCCTAGAACCCAAATGCATAGACTTAGTCCTAAATTCAAAGACTGAAAAGAACCTTAAGTCAAAGAGAGAGAAGCAAGCTCATTTGTGGCCTATAATGATAATCTAAAAATTTTCTCCACTAAGCATTTAGGTTGAGGATGTAATCTTTTAGCAGATACTCTAGACTTCAAACAACTAGAGCTGGGTAAGATTTAACAGAACAAGGATCTTCACAACATTTGTAAAGGCAGCCTTCAACAGCTACATAGAGTAAACAAGACACTCACCAGAGTAGAGGGTTTGACAGTCTCCAACTCAGTGATGAACACCAAGATGAATATAAAATTTAGATATGACAACCAAATGTCCTGCTTTTGTTTTTATTTGATATGATGGCAAACTTTCAGAGAAGTAGAGTAATCATAATAGATATAGAGAACCTAAATGGATATCATGAGAAATTTGCTTCACTCATAAAATACCAAGACTTTAATCACTATCATCCTTTATGGAATTAAAAAAAAAAAACACCAAAATTCTCTATTCAAGATGTCTGGGTTGGTCACTTTCACATATGCAAACTTTTAAGCAACTATTGAGGACCTGCAATTAAATACCGTTTCATGAGATTTTTCTCTGAAATATCTTTTATGGTCAAGCAAAGCTTTTTATTCTAATTATTTTTTACCATTAAACTGCACAATCTCTCAAGTGGAGTAGTCATTTTTAAAAGGAATTATAGCAATCTGGGTTTTTCCTGTACTAGGTAAAAACTAGGACAGTTACATTTTAGGATTCTACTGTTTTAGTCTTGATTTGTGTAATATTCCTTGGTTTTTGTACAGAATAAGACACACTTTTCTAATACAGACCCTAAAAATATTTTGTGGCATTAGAACTAAATTCAGGGCAGTATTTGCTGTACATCTGTATTAGAGAATGGATTTAATCCTATGCTTTGCCAGTGCAAAATTTAAAAATCTAACTCTTCCTTGAAATGATAGGAAAGAAGTCACAAAACTTTAAAGTAAGACAAAGGAAACTAAACCTTATTTGCACACAAAATAGTTCACTAAATTTAAAGTCAAAATCAGACCCTCCAGAAACCCCCAGAAGTTTATCAACCTTAAGCTCTGGTGTCATTAACAGTAAGGGAAGGTGTGATCTTTTTGGATTCTGATTTTTCTCTTTTGCTGAGTTTGTCCTCCTCTGGCATTAACATAAGCCCAGCAAAGCTTCTGATACTTCAGGGAGTGAAATTCTGAAATATAAACAAACCCATATGGGGGGAGGCTGGAATGATAGGAAGCTATCTAGTTAGAGACATCCTGGAGCTGATTCAAAAACCTTCATCTGTGCCCTGTCATTTCCTTTCAGCAAGATCCTGTTGATGTTTATACAATTTCGAAATTGTATCAAATATCTCAAGGAATAACGTAAATGGCCCTTTGAGGTTTTTTTTTTTTTAAATTGTTGATGGAAACAAAATATCAAAATAGTACCTTTAAAATTTTTTTTCTTTATCCAATCACAAGGAACGCCATCAAAGAGTTGTTTATCCCTATGCTAATGGAGAAATGCCAAACCTACCTACCTCCCCCCTCTCTTTTTTTTCCTTTTTTTTTTTGTTTAAGAAAATGGAAAAAGAAACTTTCAAAACAGGGCATTCTAACTCAGAAACGTTCCACATGCTTCAGAAAACTAACTTTTGCCCCTCAATAACTGAGTTCATGAAATGCTTCCCCAAAATGTATAACTTATGTGCGTAACTTACACAAAACAATGATGGCCTGAAACAATTACGCGTTTTAAAAAGTTAGTTATTCAGCATTCAGCCAGAGTAAAAGAAGCCATTCGGCATTTCTTTTACCCGAAAAACAAACCATAAATCAGTTGACAAGCTTGAAAGAATTCCATTCTAGTCTGTTCGAAAGCCAGGGTAAATACAGAAAAAGCCTTTGGCACGCTGATCGTGCTCTCTAAGTTTCGTGTTTGAAAAACACACGAAGCAATACGCAAATGGCGCTTCTCGTAAATTTCCAAAGTAATTCAGATAAACACCAAAGCCAGGCATCTCGCGCAGAAAATGGAGCCTGTGCCTTTAAGGTAAAAAATCGGCAGGATCCCAAAAGACATTCCACTTTCCACGACAAAGAGTTTGGGGGAGCGCTGCCTCTCGGGTTTCTCGGAGGGACTTGGCGGGCTCGGGCAGAGCGGGGCTCGTGGGGAAGCCCTGGACGGTCCCAGCGGCCCGGGCCGAGCGCGCCGCGCGCCCTGGCAGCGGGGGCGCATCGGCGCGCCCCGAACTCACCGCTGCTGGGCTGCGGGGACAGCGTGGAGACCGAGGTCTGGCCCATGTCTAGGGTCGCAGGGCCAGGTCTGGCGATCACGCGGCTCTCCTGGTCCTTCGATCATGGGTCCGCTCGCAGACAGATTTCCAAGCGCTCATTTCCCGGCCTCTCCCCAGGCGCCCGCCGGGTCCCCTCACCTACTCCCCGCGCGGGTCTCCCCACCCGGCCGGCCGGGGCCGGCGAGGCGGATCCGGCCCAGCGGATGCCTGTCATTCCTCTATGCAGATTAGCTGGGGTCAGGGGTCACGGGGGAAGCAGGAGGGGGAGAGGCGATAGGGAGGGAAGGAGAGGAAAGTCGGGGGGGAGTGTGAAAAAATGGGGAGAAAAGAGGCCTGGGCTGGTGCAGCAGCCCCCGCGCGCTACCCACACCCCCAGAGTCGTGGAGTTCGGGAGGCTCCTGTTTAACTTAAAAGGTTCAATGTCAAATGATCCTTTCGGGGACTGGAAGAAAAGGAATTAAAGTACTTAGTCACGCTCCTTAATTTATGAAAACGTGTTTCTTTCAAGTTAGTTCCTTCCTCACACCGTGTCTGCAGTGTTGCAGCACTACGAGATGAGTGTTGCATGTGCATTTTTACTCTTGAGGGAACCTTCCTTTTAACAAATACAGTTTTGAAAAACAACGTGGATGCCTGCCCTCAGGTTGGACAATAAATTTGAGTGATGGTGTATGTGAGAGAACAGCAAAGCACACTTTGCTGTTGCTCACCTAACTCAACTCTCCTGCATTGCAGAAGAATCAGGATGAGCACAGACCATAGGCCATGGGGGGTGGGGGGGTGGAGAAGGTGCCTAAAACACACAAACGCTGAAAAAAACTGTAATTTATTTTAGAAAATAACATTCCCTAAAAGTTGAATAAAATCCAGCTGTAATGTCCTATTATTGCATCTTCCTAAAACATTGAATACAGTCTACCCTTGAGCAACACGGTCAAAACCACCCAGGGCCACTCACCATGGCTCTATCTCTATCCATGGCTTACCCATTCACCTGTTCATCCAACTGGGAACCTCACCTGATTGAACTGGCAGATTCCAAATCTTTGGATATGACAACCATAAATTATACTTGGATTTCCACTTGGGGTGGGGAGTGTTGGATTCTCTCTCCTTGTCCACAGATGAACTGTACAAATAAATACTTCTGGTATTTACGAATGATTAATAAGATGAGTAATTTACCTTATCCTAGACATTCAACTCTAAACCACTAAAAACTATAGAATATAACTTATAAAAGTATAATCTGAGTTATTTCATTTGTAAACATGAAAATCGTTTTTTCTCAAGTTTTTATTAAGATCATGCAGAGGCTTGCTTTATTTTTGGAACAGACATTGATTGTCTGGTTCAACTGAGTTCACTAAGTCACCCTATTTTTTCACACCCAAAATGGCCCATCCTCTATTGTGGGGAAGGTTGTTTTTTTTTTTCCTAGAGAAGTATGATCAATTTCCTAGAAAAGTGAATTTACCTAATTCACTCTTAAGAAACCCTGACTTTTAAACATAAAATTGAGGATTAACCAAGATGTGACTTGTAATTAGCACAATTAAATTAATCCTAACTAAATTTCTTTATGAGGTGCAAAGGTTTTAGGATCACATCCATCCTGGGGCATTTAGTGGAGAGAATAAACAATTATAACAGCTCTTCCATTTCTTTGCTTTAAGTTGCCCTAAAGAAAACAACAAGAAGAAACATATCAGCCTGAATTGAGAGGAAGGCACTTCTCATTTTTACATCCATTGAAAGAACTAATCATTAGGCAAGGTCATTGGTTAGAGGAAATATACAGTAAATTTTGTGCATTAAAATATGTGAACATAATGATTTTTTTAATTGACCAAAGTTAAAATTTGAAATATGTTATTTTTGCTATCATTATTTCTTTCCCTTGAGGAACATGTTGCTTTTTATTTTTTCCACAAATTCTTATTTCCAACATCAAAAGGGTACTCTATAGTTCTAGGCTTTCAGGATTTGCTTAATCCATCGATACTTACCTTATTCAAAACCTTTCATGATTTGCTGGTTAATATAATCTTAGCTTCATCTGGGATCCTTGCAATCCCTGATCAGATTACACACTTTTCTCTGAAACTTTTCCAATTCCATTACATTATCCTTGAAGCATGTCAACCAAAACTGCAGGAAGAGTACACTAAGATTTCTTTGTAAGGTAGCCTACATTTTTGTTTCCAGAGCTTCTGATGAAGCTTGGCCTTGAAGAGCCCCTTTTATCACAGCTAACAAATTACTCTAACAGAGAAAAAACCTACAGAAATTCCTAAATTTCATTCCTAGGTCAAAACATAAAGGTTAGAATTTATTATCTAACAAGGGTAAATTGAGATAAATTGCCTTCTTAGAGTCCATCTGTTATTATTTAGCCAATTCTCAGTTAGTAAGAGTTCTGGGTGTTAATCCCTGGGGTTTGTAGTTTAACTGTGGAAACATTTAATGTCAGCTGAAAAATATGGACATTTCTCTGTATAATACCTCTTTCCAGGAAATTTACAAAAATGCTAAACAAGATTAGTGCCAACATCTAACTCTGAAGAAGCCATCTATTTAAAATTCTTAAGCATTTTCCTATTGGCCCTGTTCTTTGTTCTATATTTCTAAACCAATCTCCTATCCAGTAATATCCTGGTAAATTCCTAACAACTGGTTTTGGCTGAGGGTGAGGGACAAGACTGATTTGTAATTTGTAGTATTTGCCGGTTTCCATAATGTAAATACTCCTACAATTGCCGATTCAACAAGCAGTCAACTGGCTTGCAAAATTTATGTCAACTGGTTCACAAAATTCCTGGAAATTTAACAACTGGCCTGTGTGAGCTGCCTTCAGCAAACCACTACTTTCATCAAATCATTCCATGACTGAATTCAAGGAATAGTCTATGCTTCATCTTACTAAAAATTACAGGAACAATGGCATCTACTGATTTTTCCACCATACAGTCTAAATAACTTTCAACCCTTGAGAAAACTTCTGTGATTTATTCATTTATATCCAGGAAGAAATTAAATTTAGAGGATTAGCTAGATAGAATTTCCCCTCCCTGACACTGATTTGTCTTTTGACAAAGCAGTTGTATTTATTAGTTTTCAAGCATTCTACCCTGTAACACAGATTTCACTGGACTGTCTGTTATAAGCATTACTGAACCTACTTGTGAGCTACCCAAAGGTAACACTTGTACTCCTAATGGAAGGAAATCACTAGATCTATTATTAGATAAAAAGAAAAGCAGATACAACCCTAAACTTTAGCAATCTATTTGTGAAAAAGTTCTTTTGTACTAGGTTAAAATACAAATTGCAGGTGTAAAATTTGGTGGCTGGGCAAGATGATTCATGGTGACTACATTTAGTCACCTCTGACTACTAAATCCTCTAACTTGGGACCCTACCAGCCTTTTCTAGGTGGACCACACTAAGCTTCGGACCAGTGTCATGGATACACATCCTGGGCATCTGCTTTGCCCAGAGGCTGCCATTTGAGATCAGGCAGTGGAGGGGAGAGATGGGTTAGGCAGGTTCCCAGGAGAGGAAATGACTGATGAGAGCACTGGAGGCCCAGGAAGCAACCAGGCTGGTGGCTTCAGGCAGATAGAGAAAGATACTCTTTCTTAATCGGGGCTATTTTTCTGGACTTGGCCATGAATACCCACCTAATATTTAGCATGACCCCGAGTAGTGTAAATTGTACCCCTAGAAAACTGTTTTCTAGTGGGAAGGAAATGAAGCTTAGTAATCAAAATGTAGTGACTTTCAATGTATTAGTTTGCTTTGTAGACACAGTGGTCAGTAGAAACAACAGAAATTCACAGAACATTAAAGCATCCTTTCAGTCCATTATTTTCTTTCTACCTACCATTACCGGATTTATTAAAAAGCAGAAAACTCTTTTCTTCCTTACTCTGGTAGAGGTGTTAAAGGGCAGTTTCTAAAGCTAGAAGACTTTTAATACAAGAAGTTCTAATAATTTGGTGAAAGAATATCTAACCCAGAAACTGAAAGCTGATGCAAATTTAAGAGTATTACAGTAGTTTTTCACTAGAATATCTGCTTGTTTAAAAAAACAAACTTAGCATTACTCCCAAACATGACTAAATTTTGTGAGAGGCAGCTTAACTTAGAAAAGTACAACTACTTAAAAGCAAATAGAGTTTTACTGGTTTCTGTAATTTTCAATGGAAAGTCTGCATATATAACAGGAATTTCTTTTTTAAAATGTTACACAACTAAACTCTTCCTTTGCCTTTCATTATAGCAATTCTGAGAGATATTAGTTTTAAGATGATCATATACATAGAAAAAGGGGAATTTTGGTTAAGAAAAGAATTACAACTTGGGACATTCTAGTTATATTAAGCATCAGCAGAGGAGAAAACTCCACATTCCATAAGTATTAGAACAGGAAGCAAACCTGTAAGACGAGCTAGCCTTCCCTATTGTTCTCATATTTTTATATGATTTATTTCCTGAGTTTTCCTTCTACTGCTTGCTCAAGCTAAAAGGATTAACAAAATACCTTGCTCCGACCTAGCCCTGAATCTCTGCAGAGGGCCAGAGGGCGTGGTGTGCCTCACGTGTGCTTACTTAGTGATTGAGCCAGACAGTTGGAAGATTTACTCTGGAAAATAGAGACCTCAAGGGCCAGTGCTGGAATTTCCTTTCCCAAAAATGATCCCTCACCCCAGGAGAAAAACTGTGTCATTTTATGTGCTTCATCCAAGTGAAGAATGAAATCAATCCTATGTGTCACCAAGGAAAAAATTAATCCATACTGAGACACATCCAAGTGAAACTGAGTAACAAGAGGAAAGAGAAAAAAATTTAAAAGTGTAGGTAGAAAAGTCAGTTGCTGCTTTGAGAGATCACGATAAATTCAAGAAGACAACAGAATTTTCTTTGTGTTAAGGAGAAAAACTGTCAATTTGGAATCCTGTGCCCAGATGAACAATCATTCACACAAGTATATAATCTCTCACTTAAAGTGGTTGATCACTAAAGGAACTTTTACAGAATATTCCATTGAGAAAGAAAGATGAGTCTGATTAGGGATAGAATGCAAGAAACAACAGTGAGCACAGAAATAGAACAATGAAGGTGAAAATAATCAACTACTTGATGTGTAAATGGAGATGTACTTTTAAATAGAACGATTTTTTACCATAAGTTAAAGTCCTGATTTTGATCAGGAGAAAGACAGGCAAACTAAATATTATTTTCTTGTTAGTAACTTTGTCTCAAATAATAAGAAATATAGCATAATAATCATCTAACTCATTTAATAAAGAATAATCAAGAAAGTTTCATTAATTCAAATTGCAATAAATGTGAAAGGAATATTCTTATCTAATGAGAATGACTAAAAGTTTGGCAGGAGAAGTAAATCTCTTGTATAGTCAATTTTTGGAGATGCATGCTATACAACAAAAGTTGAAAATAAAAGTATGAAAAATACATATTAAGTGAATACTTAATGAGGGAAAATTGATATATTCATATTAATATTATCAGGAACAAGGATGTCCATTCTCACAACAATTATTCAGCATAATATTAGAAGTTCTATCTACAACAATTCGACAAGAAAAGGAAATAAAAGATATCCAAATTGGAAAGAAGATGTAAAACTATCACCATCTGCAGATCACATAATATACATAGAAAATCCAAAGTCTTCAGTAAGATATTATTAGAAATAATAAAGTGATGGGTTACAAAATTAACACACAAAAATTTGTTGTATTTCTCTATGCTTGTGATGAATTAGCAGAGAAAGAAATCAGGAAACAATTCCATCACAATGGCATCAAAAATGATTAAGTAGGACCTCCCCTGGTGGCACAGCAGTTGAACGCTGGGCTGTGGATCCCCGGCCGTGGCCGCCGGTGAGGGTCCCACATGGCATGACAGCCCTCTCCTGCCACGCCCGCTGCTCCCCTCAGGTGTATTTCTTCGTCAGTCTGCCTGTTCTGTTCCCCGCTCTGCCTCTGGTGAATTCTCTCACCCTCCTGAGCTTCTGACTGTACCCAGTGCTTGTATAAATAAATAAATAAATGGTTTTTTTTAAATGCTTAAGTAAACAGGAATAAATGCAATCAAGGAGGTGAAAGACCTGTACACTGATAACTGTAAGACACGGTTGAGAGAAGTAGAAGACACACAAAAATGGAAAGATAGTCTGTGCTCAAGGGTTGGAAGAATTAACATCATTAAAATGCTGTCTTGTCTAGAGTAGGGTATAGATTCAGTTCAACACCTATCAAAATTCCAATAGCATTCTCCACAGAGATGAGGGGGAAAAAAATCATAAAATTTATTGGGCACTACAAAATTTCTTGACTAGCAAAAAAAAAAGAAAGAAAGACAGAAAGAAAAAGAAAGCAAGAATAAAAGTGGAGGTTATCACACACCCCTATTTCCAAACTATACTATAAAGCAATAGTAGTCAATATTGCATGGGTTGGAATAAAACACACACAGATCAATGGAACAAAATGAACACTCCAGAAATAAACCCACATAAGTAATTATGACAAATGAGGCAAGAGCATACAATAGAGAAAGAAACGTCTCTTCATAAGCAGTGTTGTGAAAATGGTATAACCACATGAAAAAGAATAAAACTAGACTAATACTCAACATCATATACCAAGAAAATTAAAAATACATTAAAGACGTGAATATAAAATCTTCATCATAAGATACATAGAAGAAAACATATGCAATAAGCTCCTTGATATTGGCTTCAGAAATGTCTTTGGAGATTCAACTCCTAAAAGCAAGGGAAACATAAGGAAAAGCAAACAAATGTGACGACATCAAACTGAAAACTTCTTACAGCAAAAGAACCTATCATCAAAATGAAAATGCATTTCATACTGAATGAGAGAAGATATTTGAAATCATACATCAGACAAAGGGTTAATTCCAAAACATACAAAGAACTCAACAACAAAACATCAAACAACCCAACCCAATTAAAAAATGGGCAGAGGATCTGAATAGACACTTCTCCAAAGAAGACATACAGATGGCCAACAGACACATGAAAAGATGTTCATCATCTGTCTTTATTAGGGGAATGCAAATCAAATCAACAATGCGATATTGCCTCACACCTGAAAGAATAGCTATTATGCAGAAGACAAGTGTTGGAGAGGATGTGGAGAAATGCCAACCCTTGTACACTATTGATGGAAATATAAATTGGTGTAACCATTACGGACAATAGTATGGAGGTAACTAAAAAATTAAATTTAGAAATTCCACCCAATTTAGTTATCTAGTTTCTGGGTATTTTCCCAGGGAACACAGAAATACTAACTGGAAGACATCTACCCCCACATTCATTGCAACATTATTTACAATTGCCAGGAGTTGGAAATAACTAAAATACCCATTGTCCATCAGCAGATAATTTGCTAAAGAAGATGTGGTCTATATACATAATGAAATATTACTTACCTACTTAAAAAGATGTGATTTGGGGCTTCCCTGGTGGCACAACAGTTGAGCGCTGGGTTGCGAAGCTACCCGCAGCCTCTGCAGCGCAGGTTCGATCCCCGGCTGCTCCCCGGCCACCAGAGGAGGGTCCCACATGGTGCACAGACCTCTCCTGCCGCCTGCTGCTCCCCTCAACAGTGTACTTTGGTCCTTCTGCCTGCTCTGCTCCCCGCTCTGGCTCTGGTGAATTCTCTCACCCATCCCCATGCTTCTGACTGTACCCAGTGCTTGTATAAATAAATAAATAAATAATAAATCTTTATTTAAAAAAAAAGATGTGATTTGGCCATCTGCAACAACATGGATGGACCTAAAGGATATCATACATAAATTAGCAAGATGAAGACAAACTCACATATGGAAGATAAAGAAATAAAAATAATGAACAAAACTAAACAAACTCTTAGACTATGAGAACAAAATAGTGGTGGCCAGAAGGGAAGGGGGAGGGGGTAAATTTGGTACAAGAGTCAAGCAAATGATGGAAAGTAGACTTTTAGTGGTAAACATAATATAGTATATACAGATGTTGATTTATAACACTATACACCTAAAACCTATACATTAATATTATGAACCAACATTATGTCATTAAAAACTTTAATGTAAAAACATTACAGATGAATTAAAACTGAAGTCATCCAGTCAAAAAATGGGCAGAAGAGCTAAAAAGAAACTTCTCTGAAGAGGAAATGCAAATGGCCAACAGACATATGAAAAAATGTTCAACATCACTTGTAATCAGGGAAATGCAAATCAAAACTACCATGAGATACCATCTCACACCAGTGAGAATGGCACATATTAAAAAAACTAGCAACAACAAATGTTGGCGAGGATGTGGAGAAAAAGGAACTCTTGTGCACTGTTGGTGGGAGTGCAAACTGGTCCAACCACTATGGAGAGCTGTGTGGAGATTTCTGGACCTACTAAACATAGAGCTTCCATATGATCCAGCAATTCCACTCCTAGGTATTTACCCAAAGGACACAGAAACATCAATTCCAAAGAGCACCTGCACTCCTATGTTTATAGCAGCACTGTTTACAATAGCTAAGCTTTGGAAACAACCCAAATGCCCAAAAATAGATGACTGGATCAAGAAGATGTGGTACATATATACCATGGACTATTACTCAGCATTCAAAAAAGATAAACACATGCAATTTGCAGCAACATGGATGGCACTGGAAGGGATCATGCTCAGCGAAATAAGCCAAAAAGAAAAAGAAAAATACCGGATGGTCTCACTCATAGCAGGAATCTAGAAAACTTAAATAAGGGACCAGGAAAATGAATATAAGAAAGTGAAAATCAAAATCAACAAAAAACTATGAACCAGAGACACTTTTTGGGGGGTGGGGGGCGGGAGGGGAAGGATTGGGGTCAGAATGGGGCGTTTGCAATTGTATGGGGGAATATAAAAATAAAATTTAATATTTAAAAAAAAAAAAAAAACTGAAGTCAGTATAATAAATAGCATAGAGAGATCTATTAAAACTGGTAAGAATAATGTAACAAGGAGATAGATGCACAAATTATCTACTACTATGACCCACCATCAAAATCTTGAAATATAGGAAGCAGCTATACTTTCTAATAGAATTAGAAGGATAAATCAATACATCCACAATAATATAGCAATTTTAAGAAGCCATCAAAAAGTAATGAGATCAAGCAGACTGAACATTTTTAAGGTTATAGATTAGAGCAACCTAATTGATAAGTTTAATGTAACAGATATATGCAGAGACCTGCACTCAAGAAATAGTAGCTATACATTGAATAAATGCTGGCTCAAAAGAGAAATATCAATGAATTTTAACGAATTTGTATACAGTCCACCATCTCTGACCATAATATAATTAAATTGAAAATCAATAAGAAAATCAGAAAAGGGGCCTCCCTGGTGGTGTAGGGGTTAAGTATCAGCACTATCAAGATATCACCAGCCACTGCAACATGAGTTCGATCCCTGGCCAGGGAGCTAATCCACATGCTCAGCAGACCTCTTCTGTCTTGCGAGCTGCTCAGCAGTGTATTTCAGTAGATCCACCTGTTCTGCTCCCCAATCAGAGACACTGATGAATCCTCTCACCCCCAAACCTCTGGCCTACACCCCAGTTCTTGTTATCCATAAATAAATACAACAAATCTTAAAAAAAAAAAAAGAAAATTAGTTAAAAACAAACAAAAAAGCTTTCCCAAGCCTTTTTTAAAAGATTTATTTTTTTAAAGATCTCCCTGGATGGGGATCAAACTCTGGCCATAGCTGTGATAGCACTGAGAATTAACCCCTATACCACGAGGGAGACCCACCCAAGCACTTTTGAAAATAAAACACTTCCAAGTAACACAATCAAATCAAATTATAACTTAAATATATTTAGAATGAAATAGCAATGAAAGTAGTGCAAAACATGTGGAATGATACTATTGTGATATTTAGAGATACATTTAAAGCCTTAAGTACATTAATTTTTTTAAAGAATGAATACATTACTCAGGAAAGAGAAAATAAAATCACAAATAAATTAGTTAAATATTAAACTGATGAATCAAAAGAAGAAAAGAACAGTAAGAAAGGAAATAAAAATAAGGGTATAAATGAAATGAGAACTAAAAATTAAGAGAGGCTATTCACAGCTTTGGTGTGTGCATTCATCCATCCATAGTAAAGCAAGGGTTGACTCCATAAATTAAGAGAATGCTGCACATGCCTTGTGGGAAGAAGGCAGGTGAAGACAATTCAAGATGAAAAACAGAAATACCTGGTAGTTATAAGAACTAAAATATCACTGCTTGGAAAGTGAATTGAAAACTATTATTTTGCATTCAGGGAAAAATACAGATGCATTTTTAGTATTATTGAAACCACATCCATTATTAAATAGCTCAGCAGTCTAGAAAAGTAAATGAAAAACTTGCATCCACTTTCTACTTCCTTTAGAGTAAATACCTTTCTGAAATATTTTTCATTTCTAGCACAACAGTGTCTTTAAAACTCCAAATGACATCTTAAGGAATAGCAAATGAAATAAGTAGTTTATTTTATTTAACATGTTTGACTTCAACTGTTCTTTACTTTTATGCTTCTGGCATTTTAAAAAATGAGTAGGGAGGAAATATAAATTTGGGTCCTAAAATATATTATTTTTATTAGAACTTAAATCTCAACCTAATAAATGCCTCCAAGTAACACTGCCCTCTAATATAAAATGAATTTCAGTAACTGCAAATTACTTCTCAATGAAGAAAGTTGACACATGCTCCAAACAGGTGATAAAGATGGGAACTGAGAAGCAATGCAGCTTGCAGGTTTTCTGACTTAATCTTTCATCAAAACAAGATTTATTCAAGGAGAAATCACATAACCACACAATTAAGAAGTCAAAGTACAAAATGGACTGGGAATACTGCCATTTCTCAATCTCCACCCCACTCTCCAAAGCAATGAAAGTTTTTTTTTTTTTTTAAAGATTTATTTATTTATGTATGCAAGAACTAGGGTACAGGCCAGAGGTGCAGGAGGTGAGAGGATTCACCAGAGACAGAGCCGGGAACAGAACAGGCAGATTGACTGAAATACATTGCTGAGGGGAGCAGCGGGTGAGACAGGAGAGGTCTGCTGGGCCCTGTGGGTACTTTCCTGGCCAGGGATTGAACTTGTGCTGCAGAGGCTGCAGATAGCTTCACAGTGCTGTGCTTAACCCCTTGCGCCACCAGGGAGGCCCAGCAATGAAAGTCTTTTACTGAAGGTTTATCATTCTGCAACTGCTTTAAGCAGAGGGATTTCAATTATGAGAATGCACAAGAGTTTTACAAAGGAGAGACCCAATACACCCAATAATAAGCCATCTTAACCTGAAAGATGTAAAGAATATTGTTACTCATTCTATCTATCTATCTATCTATCTATCTATCTATCTATCTATCTATCTATCTATCTATCTATCATCTATCAATCACCCATTGAAAATGCTGTTGCTTTTGCTCTGCTCTAAGTAAGAGCACACCAAATCCCAATGATCTCACCATCTCTTTAGATTCCTGATTTCTTCTTTACAGGTGTATAAATGGTATTTGTTTTGTGAATCAATGCCAGCGATTTGTTTGCGTGAACCAGTGCTGAATATACTTATTAATAAAACTGTCAACATTAATATACATTTCCCACTGGAGTCCATGATTTTAAGGAGATAATTTTTGTTTTGCTTTCAAGTTAAATATTACCCTACTTCATGTAGGGCACTTTCATGCCAAAGTACTATGAATACTTAGTTGTAGTATATTATTTATGACAATGTAAAAATATTTACTAACTTATTTGAAAACTGATATTGCCACCTGAAGAGTGAGACTTTCTTTCACAGCTTTCCAACTCTATAGTTACTGAAGTTTCGTGATTAATTTTCTTCCCGTCTTCTATCTGGGTTTCACTGAAGACTTGGTTTTCAAACATCTCTCTCCATGTTCCTATGTATTACTATCTAGAGGACGACTCCTCCCACAAGGTTTTATGTTTTGTGTCTACTTGGATTGACTGACTCTCAATCTCTGGCCTGCAATTCTCCTATATTTTCTGTCCTAAGACACATTTTGGATTACATATCAAATACCTGGGGACGTTGATCTATATCTCTCCAAAGCTACTTCCCCGGTGGAATTTATCCTTGACAATCTTCTCATCTTCATCCCGAATGTCATTGGAGGCTGTGTTTCATTGACTATGGTGACATTGCACAGAGCCAGCATGTGGATGAGTGTTCAATAAGTATCTATCTTACATGTAAATGAATGAATCTGCTCTGGATCAAAGCACTATTTAGGTCTGTGAGCACCAGTGAAAACAGGAAAGGAAATTGAAGAAGCAGTAAAAGTACTGTGGTGTTTACAGTCAGGTCTAGCTATAAGCAAACGTGTCAACAGAATACCATTTACAGATAAATATTTATTTTTGATTAATTGAGAAAACATAGAATCTAAATATTGCCGTACATTAATAATGCCCCTACTAAATACATATATTTATGTTTTCAATGTTCTCAGTTTAATTTCTCCTGTGAAGTGACTAGTCTATGTCTTATTAAAAATTGTTTTGGCTGAACTATAGCAGTACTGTTCATTAACTCACAAATCACTAAACTCAGGTTAACATTTTGGAGGGAGGTCTCTATTTAATGCTGCTTTTGCAGAAAATAAACATTCAACTAGCTGAGGTCATACATGCTCCTTAAAATGGGTGGTGGACAGATGTTAAGGTGCCCCTTGTTATTCATACTATGGTGTAAGCCCCTTCCCTTGAGGGTGGACAGGGTCTGTAGCTTTCTTCCTAGCAGTAAACTATGACAGGGATACATGAGATCATGTGTGTGTAATCATGTTGTACAAGTCAACAAAGTCTGTCATGTTAGGAGACACGGCCTCTTTTCCTGGCTTTGACAAGCAAGTTAGGAGAGGGTCCTCTGGCTGACAGCCAGAAAAATATGGAGACTGTCAGCCTAGCATTCTGTATGGAATGGGGTGCTGAGTTTGGAGGCATGTGCTTCCCAAGCAAGCCTTGGATGAGAACCCAGCCCTGGTGGACACCTTGGCTGCAGCTTTGTGAGATCCCAGTGCTCTAGGCAGAGAATCCCAGCACTAAGCTGTGCTAATTCCTGACACAAAAACTGGAAGACAGTATGTTTTCAGCAGCTAAGTCTACAGTAAAAAAGTTAAGCAGCAATAGATAACTATTACAGGTGGGAATATAAATTACCTGAAAGGAAGATCTATTCAGTAAAACTGGAAGACCAGAGGAAGTAGGATATACGAGAGGTTTAATTTGAACTGACAGAAAAATGTAGCATGGGGACAAGAGGAAGAGGCCTTAGCAACTGAGAAAGAAGCCAGGGCCAGACAAATAAACTCTAGATAATAGTTGAGGGGAAATGTAGTTTATATATCAAAGTATGTGGCTTTTATGAACCTGTATCAAATTTCAGCTGAACTGTTCACACCACACAGCATATCTGAATTGCAGTGGCAACTCTAAGGAAATTATTCAAATCAGTTAGAGCCCAGAGTGTGAATCAAAGCCTCAGGGACTATGACCTGTGATTCATTCTTGACCCTCACACAATTATCTGGATCCATTGTTGTAACTCTTAGACATCCAGCTGTGGATACCTTTCTATAGTATAATGTATGCTCCCCATTTTATTTTCATATCTTTCTATTCCTACCCCAAATAAAAACCATGAACAAAAAGCCCAACAGTGAATGTGCTCATTTTATTGATCTATCATCTACCTAGTTAGCTATCAATCAATCACCTATCTCCTATATCCTGTTACTGGATGTAAGCTCCAGGAGGAAAATGGCTGTTGAAATTTGTTTACCAACATCCCCTTGCATAATGGCAGCAATCAATAAATATTTGCTGAATAATTGAACCGCCTCCATCTTTCCCTATCACTTCTTCATCTGTAAAGTGGGACTGATAGCAATAATACCTGCTTGAGTCAATTGTAAGGATTAACCTATTTAATAGATGTGAAATGATTAGAACATAGCTTTGCATTTAGTCACTGATAGTTACAATTAAAGTACACTATCTAAATATACCCGTCTGAAAGAACCAGTTAGGAAAAAGAAGCTATGGTCTGTAATTCCTTTTCAAGTACAGGAGAATCTTATGATTAAAAAGGTTCAACTTCAGGTTAAATTTAAGTTCACATTGAAGTTTAACCTGGACTTCAGATTAAAATAGGGAGTTGAGGCACAAGTTGGTGGAATATGGATACCGTGTATTTACCTCTCCTTATGGTGATCCAACTCACCAACACCTAAAAATGGACTAATCTACACAGACGCAAATCTGAAACTCAGAGGAACAGAGATTCACCAAAAATGCATAAAAAGGGAGCACCCAGACAGATAGGAGAGTCTCTCACCAAACAAGTACTAGTGTAGTGAATAGCCTCTCACCAAACAAGAACTCCCATCTTGGGGGCAAAGAGGTACAGATGGGAAGAGCTCTCTAAGGTGTGAAACCAATGTGTTTATTTAAACTTTTGCTTCCATTTGCATTTTCATCAGTTTGGAATATGGGGTGAAATTAGAGCCAGTTTTGTTTTCTTTCCAACTGGTGGCCAATTGTGTGCTCTTTCCCATTAACTGAAGCATCACTTATACAGTAGGTTCCTATTTACGCTTGGGTACGTTGCTAAGTTTTGTATTCTTGTTCATTCCTTTTTTATATGGTTATAATGTTTCTATGGTAAATTTTAATTTCTTTTGAAGAACATTTTTCTCAGTGTTCTTTAATTTCATGTTAAATATTCTTTCAACAAAGTTATGTTTTTCTATCTCAAATACAATGCAATCATATTTGGAAATTCATTTTATTTAAAGACAGTTGATTCTCATTTTTCATGGTCGTTAGGCCCTGTAAAGTCTCTATGAACACTGAATTAGTGAATACTGAAACATGGCTCTCTGGGGAAGCTCAGGGTTAAGTTCTTGCAAACACTGGTCACAACATTTTCATCAACCAATCAACTAAAACTATCATGGATGTTTCTGTTCAAAGATACCTTCTTTTTTTAAAAAAGATTTATTTATTTATACAAGCACTAAGGTACAGGCCAGAGGGACGGGAGGATGAGAGAATCCACCAGAGACACAACAGAACAGACGGACTGAGGAAAACACTGCTGAGGGGAGCAGCAGGTGAGACAGGAGAGGTCTGCTTCACCATGTGGGAATCTCCTTGGGCTGGGTGGGAATTGAACCAGCGCCACGGAGACTGCGGACAGCTTCACAGGGCTGTGCTCTACTCACTGTGCCACCGGGGAAGCCCTCAAAGATACCTTCCTTAATACATATTGTTGAGTCATTAACATTGAACTTGTAGTGAATAGCACTGCAACTCAAGTCTGAATGAAGCTCATCTAACAAACTTCTTTTTTCATGATGGCACATCATAGCCTTCCTGCATCTAGGAACACTAGATAGCACTTCAGCATTATGTTTGGGGGAAATTTGTGACAGTAAAATAATTCACCAACAAAAGCATGAAAATGTGAAAAGCATGGCACCAAGCAGACTGTGGAAAGGACATGTGTTTATGATATGAGAACTGAAACGAGAGCTCCAGAGTCTCTCAGAGGGACCTCAGCTGTGCATCGCACAAATTAATTTTTTGCTGTCTGGATGCATCTGCAAGGACCAAGAAAGTATTGCAAGGACTAATTTGGGGTTTACATATATCTTTTCATGAGTAGGTGGATCTATAAATAATGGAACCTGTGAATAATGAAGGTCAATATTTAATTTTTGGAGTATGTGCTATTATATTCTCTTTTAGGAATTTATTTCTTCTTGTGCTCAGGTCTTGTTTCCTTATACGCAATGAAATATAAGAAATTTCTTTCAAAAAAAGAACTCTGAAACATGAACCAAAAGTACATCCTAGGGCCTCCCCTGGTGGTGCAGCGGTTGAGCCCGGGGCTGCGAAGCTGCCCGCAGCCTCTGCAGCGCTGGTTTGATCCCAGGCCGCAGGGCGAGGGTCCCACATGGCAGGCAGATCTCTCCTGCCCGCTGCTCCCCTCAGCAGTATACTTCTTCGTCAGTCTGCCTGTTCTGCTCCCCGCTCTGGCTCTGGTGAATTCTCTCACTCTCCCGCGCTTCTGACTATACCCAGTGCTTGTATAAATAAATAAATAAATATTTTTTTTAAAAAGTACATCCTAAATGTACATGCTATATTGCAAACATCCCTTTCTCTCTAGCCATTTCTTACAAGTTCCATGGCTTCCACATGATGAGATGTAAATCTTGTCTACGGAACACCTGGGAAAGCAGATGACGGTCAGGAGAGGAGAATGAAGACTACAGAGAAAGCCTACAATTAAGGACATGCTCTGTCCTCTCTACCCATCTATTCTGTATGGTTGCTTTATGATAACATTTTAATTGAGATATAAATTTCATGGCATGTATTTTACCAATGTAAAGCATATAATTTAAAGATTATAGTATATTCACAGAATAGTGTGGCTGTGGCTATAATCAAATTTAAAATGTTTTCATCATCCCAACAAGAAAACTCTGTAGCCCTTAGCATTGTTCCCCAATCCCCACCTAGGCAACCACTGATGTACTTTCTATCTTCAGGGATTTGCCAATTCCCAACAAGTCATACAGCTTGTGCCCCTATTTCACTTAGCATAATGTTTTCAAGCACAATACCGTAGCACGTATCATCCTTTATTTCCTTTTCCTTACTAAGTAATATTCCATTGTTTGTTTATTCAATATTTTATTCATCTGTTCATCAATTATTTGGGTTGTTTCCATTTTTGTTCTATTATGAATAAACTGATGGACAAATTTTGGGTGAGCACATCTCTTCTATATATATATATACCCAGGAGTAGAAGTGCTGGTTCTGTGGTAACTCTATAATTAATTGTTTGAGGAATTTCCAGATTGCTTTCCAAAATGTCTATACAATGTTACAGTCCCACCAGCAATGTGCAGGGTTCCAATTTCTCTACGTCCTTGACTACACTAGTTATTCTCTCTTTGATTATAGCCATCCTAGTGGAAGTGAAGTAGCATCTGATTTTGATTTGTGTTTTTTCTGATAGCTCATAATGTTAAGTATCTTTTGCTATGTTTATTGGCTATCCCTATAGCTTCTTTGGAGAAATGCTTATTTTCCATTTTTAATTGGAAACAATTACTGCAACAATGTGACAGTTCTTCACAAAAACCACATGTAGGTCCCTTATCAGAGATATCATTTACACAATTTTTCTGCCGTTCTTGGTTGTGATTTCATTCTGTTCATAAAGCACTAAGCTTTTAGTTTGATGGTGCCCAAATTACCATTTTTCGGGCCTTTCCGGTGGCGCAGCGGTTGAGCGCTGGGTTGCAAAGCTGCCCGCGGCCTCTGCAGCGCCGGTTCGATCCCCGGCTGCTCCCCGGCCACCGGAGGAGGGTCCCACATGGCGCACAGACCTCTCCTGCCGCCCGCTGCTCCCCTCAGCAGTGTACTTTGGTCCTTCTGCCTGCTCTGCTCCCTGCTCTGGCTCTGGTGAATTCTCTCACCCTCCCGTGCTTCTGACTGTACCCAGTGCATGTATAAACAAACCATCAAACAAACAAATAAATAAATAAATAAAACATGTCTCTATAAAAAAAATAAAATAAAATAATTAAAAAAAATTACCATTTTTCTTTGATTTATTGTGCTTTTGATGTCACATTTAAAATACCATGGCTTAGGGCCTCCCTGGTGGCACAGTGGTTGAGCGCTGGGTTGCGAAGCTGCCCGCAGCCTCTGCAGCGCCGGTTCGATCCCCGGCTGCTCCCAGCCACCAGAGGAGGGTCCCACATGGCGTGCAGACCTCTCCCGCTGCCCACTGCTCCCCTCAGCGGTGTACTTCGGTCCTTCTGCCTGCTCTGCTCCCCGCTCTGATGAATCTTCTCACCCTCCCCTGCTTCTGACTGTACCCAGTGCTTGCATAAACAAATAAAATAAATAAATAAATAAATCTTTAAAAAAAAAAATACCATGGCTTAACCCAAGATCATGATTTATGCCTGTTTTCTCCTAAGAGTGTTGTAGCTTTAGCTCTTCCATTTAGATCTTTGGTAATTTGGAGTTTTTTGGTTTGTTTTTTTTTTTTGGTTTTTTCAGTGTGAGGTAGAGTTCTCACTTTATTCTTTTGCCTATGGATATCCAGTTGCCCTTGCACCATTTGCTGAAAAGACAATTCCCCCCCCCCATTGAATTGTCTTGGCAATTGATGTATCCTTGTTGAAAAATCGATTTTCCTAAATGTGAGGGCTTGTTTCTAGACTCCCAATTCTCTTCCATTTATTCTGTATATAAACTACTCCCCCCAAAATAAAATTGGCACGTGGAAAGCTGCATTAATTCTCTTGGGCCATTAGCGAATGATGTTCTTACAGCACAATAACAAACAGCCTGCTGATTTTACCTTCACAGACTGTTTCCAGACTATTAAGGTAAGGGGTTTGGCAACAGCAGTGCAGAAGCATCCCCAGCGTCATTCCAGGGGATGACAGAATGGGTCAGAGGAAGCCCCATTACATGAGTGTAGACATATCAACACCCTTTGGAACAGCTTTACCAAAATCCAGATTGAAGCCTCAAAGCAGCCAGCATTACTAAGCATGAGTAAGCTTCCTGGTGTGCCTTATCTCTGACCTCGCCTGCCAGGGGCCAAGTTTCAGGACACAACAATTGCACCTATGAACCCAGAGCACCTCTCCTGCTCTGGAACTCTGCCAACAGAAACGCTTGGGGGAAAATGAGGGAACGCTGGTGCTCTTCTGCTGTCGGCCAGGAGCATCCAGCCGTGGAGGAAAGTACATGGATGTTCCTGAAACCTGTGCTCTGTTCCTGGGCTCAAGAGTTATTGTCCGTGGGGTGGCTGCTAAAAAGTAGCTACATTTCATTGTGCTGTGAAACTCTATCTCACACACAGACACTTACACGCAGAGTAAACGACAGCCCAAGGCTCAGATCCCTGATTTCAGTGCCTGGGTGTGAATGTCACCATTTCTGGGGAAGCCCCCTGGACTCTGTTACCTCACAGATCACTCGGGAACTGTGTGGCTGCTCACCTTCCCCAACAGGAATCAGCAGCGCAGGTGGATTCCCGAAACTGAGTTTTGTAATGAGCACTGAAAACTGACGCAGCTTAGAGGGACTCTATCTGATGGGGAAACAAAAACAGGGTACATGTGTGCACTCACACAAGTAATCCCCACTTCCCCCAGGGAAAGTGCAGCCTCAGTCACTTTGAAGATTTTTCATTTGAGAAATGCGGACTCCACCGCCTTTCAGTTTAACAATCTAGCAGACTGGAGAAGCAGGCCCTTGAGTACCCCTGTTTTAGCTCGCAGCTGCCTTCTCATGCAGGGAGGTGACGTTTCATCTCTTTTATTTATTTATGTTATTTTAAAAAAGATTTATTCATGCATACAAGAGCTGGGTGTACAGGCCAGGTGCAGGGGGTGAGAGGATTCACCAGAGACAGAGTGGGGAGCAGACAGGCAGATTGACTGAAATAAACTGCTGAGGGGAGCAGCAGGTGAGACAGGAGAGGTCTGCTGTGTCATGGGGGTTTCTCCCTGGCCGGCCGGGGATTGAACTCATGCTGCAGAGGCTGCAGATATTGCTTCATAGTGCTGTGCTTAACCCCTTGCGCCACCATGGAGGCCCTGAAGTTTCTATCTTTTGGAAGAATGTAAAAACAATTTAATTGGGGATTTTACATTTGATCACAAAAAACCCCAAAACTCACCTGTGCTTAATAAACCTGTTTCAAGTCATAAACACATCAGGTAATAGCGTTTGTTCACTTTTGGTCAAACTTTCTAAGGTTCTCATGTAAATTCTCGGCCTCACAAACAACACACACACACACACACACACACACACACACATGTTCACACTCCTCTTTTATTATGAACAACAATCCACAAAGCTTACCAACATTTAAAAGTGAAGGTAAAATCTAATTCTTGTACCTCTTAATTTTCTCACCCTCCTTACCCTCTCCATCCTTATCCCTGGGGCTTGAATGTCACTGTTTACAAACATACACTCACAAACACACACACACACACACACACACACACACACGAAGGAAAAAAAGTTGCTGACTCTGGATGGTGGTTCGTTGAGCATTTGGAAGCCTACAATGGGAAGTAAGATCTATTGACAGCTTTTTTTTTTAGCTGACACTGGCACACACGTGTGTGAATGCTCACATACACATGATAGGGAGGAGGTGCCGCCCTAGGAGTGAAGAGTAGATTCCCAGGCTGCGTGCTCTCAGGGAAATGAGGCACCGGCTCTGCTTGCCACCTTGAGGGTATCAGGCTATGCATTCCTTTCTACCTCAGCCTGTGCCCGTGAGGGACTTTGCTGCTCTGGTCTCTCTTTCCTATCTGGCCTTCCTGGCCTGTCTTCCCTCTTCTGGGTCAGCTCTGCCTTGTTCTGTGCCTCTCACCTTCATCCCCTTCCAAATAGTCCCAATTTACAGGTCCATTTACTATCCTCTTGTCATTTGGATCTAATTCTTTTGAATAATTGACCTGGAATTATGATGAATTGTTACTATTTAATCAGGCAAATGGATGATTCAACGAGCCCTCAGAAAAGTGCCAATCAGGCTATAGCAACCTTCCCCCATCTCAAAATACAGAGGATTGTCTCCAGGTACAGGCTTTTCCAATAGGCAGGAGATAACAAGGAAGAATTTGCAGCTCCCAGTGTTCTTAGTCAGACATGATCTCTATTGGTTCACTATTCTGTTAAGTTTTGCTCATGCCCCCAACTAGTTAATAATTCCTCTGACTTCTCCAAATAGACCCCAAATTCAAGTCCTCTTCAGTCCTGCCACAGGCACTGTTCTGCGTCGGTGACATCTCTCTGGGTGCACAGCATCCGCCTGTTGTCCATTTAGTCATGGTCACTGAGACTTGGTCTCACCCTGAGCCAAGTTATAATGGTTTATAAAAAGTTGTAAATCCATACCGTGGCCGACAGGCCTGCCTAAACTCGCCCTGGCTGACTGTCTCTCTTCATTTTTCCTCATGCTCTCCTTTACCCTGTCCCCTTGGGCCATATTGGCCCCCTTGTGGTCCTCAAACACAAGCATAGATGTTCTTGGCTCAGGGCCTTTTCTGTTATCTACCTGGCTCCCTCCTCCCTCATTTCATCCAAGGTTTCTCTTTGACTAATGAACTCTCAGGGAGGCTTTCCTGCTCCTACATAAAGTTGTACCACTCACAACTCTGTCTCTATTTCCTTTTCTTTTTCCCCATTATCACTTAACTGATAGTAAAAATTTATCTGTTTCAATCAAATCCATGCTGATAGCAGGGACCCAGCTTGCCCTCACAACTGCATCCCTCGATTAAATTAGGGTGCTGAAGGAACGAACGCACGCTAAGCTCTTTCCATGTATGGCAGGGATGTTAAGAGGAAAGATAGTCATTGGTTGAAAGTAGGGTTTGGAGTCATGTTGTTTTGAGTTTGAAACCTGCTGTTACTTATTAGCTGTGTGGACCTCTGAACCTCAGTTTCTCCCCTGCAAAATGGAAATAATATCACCTACCTGACAGAAAAGAATGCAGAGTACATGTTAATAGGTATCAGCTAGTACTTGGTTGAATGTATTTTAAAATTTCTGATTGTCCATATCAATCACAAGCAACCCATCACCATAAAAGGGTCTATATTTTAATGAGGACCTAGAATAATTCTGTATTTTGTGTTTTTACCCCTTAGTAAAAAAAATGTAACTGTTGACAGTAGGAGACTCTATCATTAGAGCCTTGCTAAAAACATATTTTAAATTTCTTTAGAAGCAAACCTTAACACACTCAAGAAATGCTGACTGTGGGGAATAATAATAATCACAAGTCTGTTATTTCTGCACAAACATTACAAAGAATGGGAAAATATTACTTTTTGCTGTCCTACAATGCAGTATTGGCAATACAGTTAGCCTGATGAGCATAACTTCATGTCAAGAGAGAATAAGGCATTCCTTGTATATTCTTTTCAGGTTATTCAGATTATTAGTGTTTTGGGGAAATTCTTTGACAACTTTTTGGGTATCTTAAAATCCCTGTGCTGCCCATCTCACCCCCATCCCTAGCTATACTTTTGGTTAAGTTGAATGCTGAGGTCAGGAAGCATCTACCCTTCTTGATATTTCAAGCCAGCTCACAGAAATTCAATGATAAATTATGTAAAGTGGGACACCTTTGCAGCAGTACTGGAAGGATTATGTCGAAGAAGTGTTATTATGTTGTTATATTAAAATACATGTGTTTGTTTACAAGTGTCTGCCAGGTAAAGTTAACTCGATCTCACAATGGATATTTGCAAATTACCTAATTTAGTTATTTTAAGGCCTTAATAAATGTTAAGGAGTTACAGCGTGATATTAATATTAGATGTTTTTATCTACTTAAAGGTTTTAAAGTGAGATATAGCCTTATAATTTAAAATTAGTGATTAATTGACATAGACATTCCGATAACGAAAATGAACCTAGTTTGGGGGCTTTTTGAGGGATCCCCTTGAGTCTCTCTTGCAGCTGGCATAGGATTTTAGACATATGAGGTGCTGCTTTAAACACCTTTTATAGGACCAGAGAACACACATCTTAATATAAAGGATTAAACAAGGGGGTGGGAATTGTATGGGGACTATAACCAAGTTGAAAATGTATACATTGTGCAAAAATGAAAAATGATGTAAAAAAATATATAAAATAAAATTTAAAAAGTATGCTACTGTTTCTGATGTGTATCTGCATAAATATTTTCTCCCAGTTTTTAAAGTTATATAGTATTGTCTTATATGTATATATAGGTACTCAGATCTTTCAATCATTTCTCTTATGGTTTCTGATATTAGCATTATAATAAGGAGTGACTTTCATACTCTAATAGTATAATAAATATATTTTCCATATTTTCTTCTGCTACTTTTTCCCATCTAGTATTTTTTAACTAATCTGTAATTTATTTCTGTATATTGTGTGAGGGAAGATATACAGTCCTCTCCAAATTTTTAATTTTTAGTATAAATCTACTTATTCTCCTTTGACTTGAAGGATATTATTGTAATGCAAAAATGACATCTTATGTCATATATTTACATTCTCAAACATAGAAAGATTGGAAAATTATAAATGCCAACACACTCATCCTTAATATAGTCACCAAAAGTTTCCCCTTCTATAGAATTTTTACCCATCACTAATACAAACTTGCCAATGCTTTCAGTACATTTATGTCTTTCTTTTAGCTTGGGGATGCTGAACTTATTACATAAAATTAGAAATAGCTCTTTCCAACATTGAGTCTAACTTGAAAGCCATAGCTTCTGGTATAAAAATGAAAAGAATGTTTCTGATTTATAGTTTTCTGTTAATTTTTGTTTTGTTAAGTTTTTTAATTGTTATTATTTTTCCCCTAATGGCTTATTTGGTTCCCCTATATTCCTCCTATAAGTAAAACTATCTGATATTTTTCTTTTTCCTTCTGACTTTTTTTCACTGAGTATAATCCCTTCTAGCTCCATCCATGTTGCTGTGAAAGGCATTAATTTATCTCTTCTGATTGTTAAAAGGAAGAGCACAAGGGACTATGGTGATGGTGCACAGGTGAACTGGTGGTGGAAATTCTATGGGGACCACATCTAAGAAAAGAAAGTGAATATTGTAAAACAAAAGAAAAAGAAAAATGATGTAAAAAATATATAAATAATTGAAAGGAAGATTAAAACATACCAAAGTCCAAGTAAACATCATTAAAAATCATTGGGGTTAAAATATGTTACGATAAAATAGATTGATAACTGTATAACAGTATATGGATAGTATGCAAAAATCAGTATATTTTAAGTATTCTTCAGCAAGTAACTTGACTTGTACTTTCAATATAATGGAAAGCACAATGGAAAAATTATGAATGTTTAATTGCTTAATGTAATAACTTTTTTTTTAGAATTCTGTTGTTACTTTAAGTATAATTTTTTAACATCCTGCTTTTTCTAATCTTTTTGATATCCAGAAAGCTGTTGGGGGTTGTACAACGGAGAAACAGACTGCAATAGATTATTTCTTCCCAGAGTTTTATTTAATACTAATACATCATAGAAAGAAAACACTAACTTATCTCTTGTTAACTAAATGTGCCATTCCAAGTAAACAATTAACATTCCAAATATCTAGCAACATGGATGGAGATACATAGAAGTTTGACTTGAAATGGCAAGCAGAGGTTAAAGTTGTCATTACTTTATATAATGTTTTATACATTTTAGCTGTATTGATGCCACTTCTCTATGGAACTAAATTCAAAGTTCACTGAATACCCATTATCTTGCTTCAGGTCCATGACTTACATGTAGATGAATGAAACATTTATTATAATCAATTGTTATAATCGGTTGGTAGTTAGAACATCGAAAACTTGATTCCACAGATGAATGCTGCCAAATTTATTGAATTCCAATCTAAGCTAAACCCAAACTTCAATTATTTTTGAACTATAATTTAACTAATTTTCATAAGTAGTCTATTCATAATATAGCACCACCTATTGGTTTTTAAAAATATTTCTGAATTGGGCTACTAAAATATTCTTCAAATAGAAATAATGTTAAATTTAGTTTAAGATGACATCTATCCCCATATAATTCCCGAACCAATCAAAGAGTCAATGAGTATAAAATATTTTGCCAAAAGAGACCTGTTAAAGCAGAAATTTGTATAAATTTCATAAATTTGTATACATTTATAGAGACATCAATTGTATGTCTATAATACATTGATGCATTCAATTTATTGTTATACATGCAATATATAATATTGTTCATACCCTTAAATAATTTAGGATGAAATATAATATAAATCAAGTTTTTTCTTTCAATTGTCATGAATCTTCTTGGTGTACATGAACAGTTTTCAAACAAATTAATAGTGAACAAACTGTTAGCCCGCTGAGGTAGCCATAACAAAGTACAAAATTGGATGGCTTATGCAACATAGATTTATTTTCCCAACATTCTGGAGGCTGGAAGTCCAAAAAAGAATCTGCTCCTTTAACTTCTGGGGGTTTGCTAGCAATCTGGGGCATTCCTTGGTTTGTAGAAGCATCACTTGATCTCTGTCTTCATGTTCAAATGGTAGTCTCCCTGTATGCCTTTCCTGTGTCCAATTTCCCCTTTTTATAAGGTTATCAGTCATGTTGAATTGGAACCCACCCTAATTACCTTATCTTAACTAATTGCATCTGCTACAACCTTATTCCAAATAAGGACATATTTGGAGATACTAAGGGTCATGACTTCAAGCTATGAACTTTGGAGGGAGAAAAAGTTAATCTGAAACAAACCAGAACCTCAGACTACAGTTCTTGAAAGAGTTGTGACGATAAGAAGGTTAGAACTCATGACTCAGATGAAATGCTTGCTTTATTTGTGAATTTTGTTTACTTGCTTTAACAAAAATAGTTTTTCATTGCTCAGGCCAACTGATCATGCTTTTTTTTAGGTTCTCAAAGGGTTTCCAAAAGGTTGCCCATTTGCAACTCAGACAGTAAGAACTGCTACCAAATAACACTGGGTTACGGAAGCTAGGTATTTAAAAATAATAGAAGACTGATTAAAATGCTATTTATTGTACAAGACCAGTGTATCCTGACCTCCCCTAAGGTTTAGGAATAAAGCACTTGAGTAGAAATGACATTCTGAACCAGAGAACTCATGATAGTCATAGTAATGGTATAATGCACCTGACTGACCCCGGGGCAACTGTGTACAACTCACTTTTATGTATTTTTGGGCAGCTTTGCAGTCCAGCGCTCAACCGCTGCGCCACCAGGGGAGGCCCTATTTTTGGCCACACAGGTGTGGAACAAACACTGTTACCTGTGCCTTGACATAAAGATCTAAGCTTTCTTTAGTATCATAAGAGGAAAATGTAGAACTAAATAAGAAACCTGTATCAGAGACTCTCATAAATGATCACAAACTTGGTGATTTGAAACAGAAAAAATGTATTCCCTCAAAGTTCTGGAGATCAGAAAGCCAAAATCAAGATGTCAATTCAGCAGCGCTCCTTTGAAAGATTCTAGGGAACATTCCTTCCTAGTCCCTTCCAGCTTTTGGTGGCTCCAGGCATTCCTTGGCTTATGTCCACATAACTCCAATCTGTGCCAAATGTTCACATGACCCTCTCTTTGTATGTCAGTATCTTTTCTTCTGTCTCCCATCAGGACACCTACCATTGGATTTAGGGCTCATAGGTCATCCAGGAAGATCTCACTTCAAAATCTTTAACTGAACTATATCCACACTGACTCTTTTTCCAAGTTAGGCCACATTCAGTGTTGGAAGTTAGAATATTGACATATTTTTAGGGAGTCACCATTTGACCCACTACACCACTGCCCAAGAATGTCCATTGTGTTTTAAAAATACCTTTAATGGGGCTACCCTGGTGGTGTAAGGGGTTAAGCACCACACTATGATGAATCCACAGCCTCAGCACTGAGTTCGATCCCTGGCCAGTCAGGGAGAAACCCACATGGCGCAGCAGACCTCTCCTGTCTTGCCCGCTGCTCCCCTCAGCAGTGTATTTCAGTCAGTCTGCCTGTTCTGTCCCCCACTCTGTCTCTGGTGGATCCTCTCACCCACCCACCCCCCTGCATCTCTGGCCTGTACCCCAGCTGTTGTACGCATAAATAAATAATCTTTAAAAAAAATACCTTTAATGTTTTTCAAATTAAGCTCTGGTATCTTAATATATTAGTAGTAGTATATTAGTTGACAGAAAAAAAAGACATGGAAAGTGTTCATTCTGGGGCTAAATCATCAGGAATCTAAAATCCATTAACATTTATAGGTTAGTCCTAACATGTCTGCTTTCCTTTGCAACCTTATCTCCTGGTTCATCTCTCCTCCACCTCTGCACTGTCACTACACGCTGAGTTGCTACCCTGTGTCTTCCTTCAGGGCTTTTTCCTAATGGGTCTCTGGTTAATGTTACTTGTCTGTCCATCCTTTGAGTTTCAGCCCCAGCATCACTTTTCTAGGAATTGTTCCTGACCCAACAAATCTATGTTGGATGTCATTCTTATGGGAATTCAAACTAATCTATCCAGAGAGACAAAAATAAAATGAGAATCGATGAAATAAAATGAAGATGTTTCTAACAATGAGTTGACATCCAGTCTAGGAACCTAAACATACTATCTTTAGAGTTGTCAGAATGACTTCTAATTTATTGCGCTGTGGTCAGGGAATGTTTCCTACATAAAATCAATCTTCTAAAGTTCTTCAAATTTATTTTTTGCTATTTAGTAAATGTTTGTATATCTTCCACATATGTTAAAAAGAATATATATGTTGTATGCATATATGTATATATGGTGTATGTACGTATACGATCAATTAGATCGAGAGTGTTGATCATGTTACTCAAATCATCTCTACACTTACTCGTGTTGGAATATTCACAATCCATCATCCATGGGGATTTAGTAATTTCTCTCACTATGAGTCAGGATTTGTTAGCCCAAAACTCGAAGATGTATTCCCCAGAATAACTGATTCTTTTCAAAAGGGCCAAATACCATTTGGATATCAAAAATAAAAATAGGTGATCTACATGGACATAAAACAAAGTGGAATTCAAGATAATAATTTTTTTCCTTATATGATTTATAAAGTGGCACTAAGATACACTGTTACGGAGTAGTTTTTCAAATGGTCTGAGCAACAGTAGCCTTGTTGGCATCACTATAAACTCCAGAGATGATGAAGCTAAAGACGAAAGGTCTTTCACAACATCAAGTTCTGTTATGTTTGTTTTACAATGTTACATTTCCATATAGGCACAGCTCATCCACTAATTTGTTTTGGAAAGAGAGAGGGTGCATATTCTATTAGTTTACATAATAATCTATCATAAATGTACACTATGATGTGGGAATCCTTTTTTGTTTGTTTCTTTCTGTCACTTATTATTGTCTGATCTCTTACAGAAATACCTTATTAAAAAATTGAGATGACTCGTCACTCTACTGAGAGGAAAAATGACCTTCCAGGGACTCATGAGGCCGGACATGAACCCAACACTCCACCTCTGAAATCTTATTCTCAGATCTCTGTTTCAACTTCAGAGGCTTCTTTGCTGTTCCTCAAGAATGCATTCTTCATTCAAACTTGCCACTTGCTTGTTCCTCTATCTGAAATGCTCTTTAAATCATCATCATCATCATCATCATCACCATAAGTGATAGAAATTATCTCATCACAAGTTTTCACCTTGATCAGTATGTCCAGATGGACAGACAGAATTTGAGCCATTGGTCAGGTTGCTATACTTGTTGTTGAACAATCGGTATAGGTCACTGGGAATAGAAGCAAGTCTTATGGTAGTGCTAGGCACTGAAAACTACCCAGGAATTTTGAGCGTTCTACCTCTCCACCAAAGCATCGTCATGCAGCAATTTTGACAAAAGAATTTAAAGTCTCTTCCATTCCTTTGTTTTACCATGTAAATGTTTTCCCATTATCTTATTAACAAAACTTTTTGTAGCACCAACAAGTCATGATTCCTAATATTTTGTTGTGGTCATTGAGGTAACATGAGTTTACAGCACTGTATGTGATTCAGAGGTATAGGATCACACCTCCTCGGATGCATGTCACCACACTATATCCACCACCAAAGCACCCACAGTCCTTCATCCTAGGGCACTGGGACCCCTCCCCCTCTCATATCCTTGATTTCACCATCAGTTTTCTATGATTTGTTACTGGTTTGCTTTTATCTGACCTTTTGTTTTCCTTCTGTATTTTCCACATATGAGTGATACCATCTGGTGTTTGTCTGACTTATCTCACTTAGGACTATCCCTCCAGTTGTATCCATCTTGTCATGAATGATAAGAGTTCATCTTTTTTACAGCTAAGTAGTATTCCAGTGTGTAAATATATGACATTTTTCTAATCCACTCCCCCATTCTTGGGCATTTAAGTTGTTTCTATTTCTTTTGGAACTATAGTAGTGGCTACTGAATCTGTGACTTGAGTATCAAGCTCTGAGAAATATTATAATGTTTCTTTTTGTTACAAGGAGGGCCTTGGTAGCTATGCTTTTTCCTCTATTTACTAAAATAATTCATCAACTCTACGCTGAAAATATACCTTTGTGTAATTCCCTCATCTTGCATATAGATGGGACAAGTGCATGTCATGGTGATACCTCACCAATGTGCCCCAGTGCTGACTTCCAGGGGGTGGACGGTAAGAAGTATCTGCTCCATATTCAGCTAGAATTTAATTTCTTTCCAAATAACAAAGGACATATGTTATGTGAGTTTTGGAAAGTATATCCAGATTACTTTCCAAAATAGTTGTACTAGTTTACATTCCCAGCAACACTGTAATAAAGTTACTTTTTGTCTTCATTCTCTCAGCACTTATTGTTGTGGTCTTTAAATATGTACCATTTCACATGGGTGAGATGATACCTCATTTTTTTTAAAGATTTATTTATTTATGCATACAAGAACTGAGGTACAGGCCAGAGTTGCAGGGGATGAGAGGATTCACCAGCGACAGAGTGGGGAACAGAACAGGCAGACTGACTAAAATACACTGCTTGGGCCTCCCGGGTGGCGCAGCGGTTGAGCGTTGGGTTGCGAAGCTGCCCGCGGCCTCTGCGGTGCCGGTTCAATCCCCAGCTGCTTCCCGGCCACCGGAGGAGGGTCCCACATGGCGCGCAGACCTCTCCTGCCACCCGCTGCTCCCCTCAGCATTGTACTTCGTTCCTTCTGCCTGCTCTGCTCCCCGCTCTGGCTCTGGTGAATTCTCTCGCCCTCCCGCACTTCTGACTGTACCCAGTGCTTGTATAAACAAACGAACAAAACAAAATAAATAATAAAAAAAAAAAAATGCCTCTATAAAAAAAAAATAAAATAAAATACACTGCTGAGGGGAGCAGCAGGTGAGACAGGAGAGGTCTGCTGCGCCATGTGGGTAGCTCCCTGGCTGGCCAGGGATTGAACTCATGCTGCAGAGGCTGCAGATAGCTTCACAGTGCTATGCTAAACCCCTTGCGCCACCAAGGAGGCCTCATGGTTTTGACCTGCATGTCCCTCATTAGAAGAAAGGATGACTATTTTTCCATGTTCTATTCACTTTCTGGACAGTATCTTTGGTGAAATGTTCAGATCTGCTGCACATTTATTAACTGGGTTTTTTATTGTTAAATTGGATGTTGTTTGTGGCACATCTTTTTTTATTTTAAAGATCTATTTATTTATTTATATAAGAACTGGGGTACAGGCCAGATGTGCAGGAGGGTGAGAGGATTCACCAGAGACAAAGCGTGGAACAGAACAGGCAGACTGAGGAAATACAGTGCTGAGGGGAGCAGCAGGTGCGACAGGAGAGGTCTGTTGCGCCATGTGGGACCCTCGCAGGCTGGCTGGGATCAAACCAGCACTGAAGAGGCTGTGGACAGCTTCACAGCGCAGCACTCAACCTCCTGCACCACCAGGGGAGGCCCATGTGGCACAACATCTTTAAAGAATAATTATAAATCAGTATAAGAACCCTAGTTTAAAATGGAAAAAAGCAAAGAATGATAAAGAATTGGTCATAAAACTGAACCACATGTGATCAGGACTAAATAAAAACAAATTAGAACAATAATTAAAATAATTTTTCATCTTCTGAGTTGACAAAGTTTTAAAAGTATGATATATCAGTTGTGGCTGAGGGTAAAGGAAGAAGCATTTCCTTATAATATTTGCAGAACTATAAACTGATAGAGATCTTTTAGAGGACAGCTTGACAGTATCAGCATTTTAAAAACATGTACCTTTTAATTCCAAAATTCTTGTTTTGAGGAATTTGTTCTGTAGACACATTGAAATAAATGATGATTTACTTAAATCTTTTACATTTATTTACAAGAATGAATATGTGTGTTTTTGTGGCATAGTTGTAATAGAAACACAGATGCCAAGAAACAGCCTAAAACTCCCCAACAAAAATGTACTGACACAATACATCTTAGTATATCCAAATAATCAAAGAGTATTTGGATTCCATTATTGGATAATGGATATTTGAAGTATCCACATGTATCATAATGGATAGATAACCAACGAATATTGGCTTTAAATTTATCATTTTAAATATAAATATATATATATATATATCTCCAATTTGAGCTAATGAAAGAGACCTATATCAGTGAGATAGCACTTGTTAACTGCAAATAACAAAATGGAGAGGATGAATGTCATGTATTTGAATATATAAGAACTCTTTGTCCACCATCTTAATGATAACAGTGACCCTAAGAAAGCTTCTATTTCCTTATAGCAGATAAATGTATTGTGCACAGCAATTCCTTGAATTCCTAAGAAGATCTAAAGTAGCTGCTGTTTCTAAAATAAGAGAAAAATATTTAAAATATTGGTGCCGATTTTTTAATTTATAATGTCCTGTTAATTTGTAGCCATGAAATTCTATGTGGACAAGACCATATTTTTTTTTTTATCTGCTACAATATCTACTTCCATTGCCAGCCAGGAGGAATGAGCAAATATTTGTGGCATGCAAATTACCCAGGATTTGCCTGCAGCAATCTGCACATTACAGCTGCACCATCATCAGCCTGACACCTTATAACTGCAGATGCTATTGGCCTTTATCATCTTTGACATAAATCCAAGGCTTGCTCTCCAATAAAATAGACAAGAGATAAATCATCCAACTGGCTTGGCCTCACTATCATCAGACTCCTTTGTTGTGAACACTAATCATCAGACTAACACAAACTAATCAGTAGCATGAGTCACAGCTAGCCCCAAGACCTCAATCTAAAAATCAGACCAGTTTTTCAAAAGCCTCTGAATACATAAACACCATCTCCAAATATACAGACTATTACACATCAAAATGAAAAAAATGCAAGTTTTTTTTACAACAAAACTGTTCTCTCATCAAATGAACAGGACGAAGTATTCCCGTACAGGCACGATCAGACAGTAGGAAGGTATATTTGTTTAATTACAGCCTTCAAAGACAATGCTACATTCTTAGGTGGTAACTTTCTAGAAAAGAATTAGAATTTACATTAAGACCTTCTTTAAAAAAGTTACAATGGAATAGTTACATTCCTACTGTTGGATCAATTGACAAGGGAAAAAGAACTATCTTTCTTAAAAGTATCATATAGAAGTTGAACATGGGACTTGGAACTTAAATTTTGCTATGACATTTTTACATGAGATTATTTTACTTTCCTAGTAAAGATGTGTTGCAGTACAGTAAAAATTATTAGCTCTGTAGACATCTCTACTGACTAATGGTTTCTAAAAGTAGAATGAACTATACTGTCACAGTCATTTCATGATAATACCCTGACAGGTAAAATATTTGCTTCTATACCAAGATTCTTTCTACTTCAATCTTGCACCAATGTTTTGCCTTAAAACACTTATCTTGAAAAAAAACTGAACATTGATATAAAAAAAATGGAATCCAGATACAAAATTTAACACAACATGGATCATGGACCTTGATGTAAAACACAAATTGTAAAACTCCTAGACAATAACGTAAGAGAAAAATCTAGGTGACCTGAGGTATGGCAATGATTTTAAGCACCAAATATGATCTGGAAAACAAATAATTGAAAAACTAGATTTCATTAAAACTTAAAACTTCTGCTGTGTGAAAAGACAATGGTCTGGAAGAAAATATTTGTAAAAGGCATCTGATAGAGGACTGTCATCCAAATTAGACAAAGAACTCTTAAAAATAAAAAGAAAAACAAACAACCTGATTAAAAAATCAGCAAAAGATCTAAACAGGGCCTCCCCGGTGGCGCAGCGGTTGAGCGCTGGGTTGCGAAGCTGCCCGCGGCCTCTGCGGCGCCGGTTCGATCCCCGGCTGCTCCCCGGCCACCAGAGGAGGGTCCCACATGGCGTGCAGACCTCTCCTGCCGCCCGCTGCTCCCCTCAGCAGTGTACTTCGGTCCTTCTGCCTGCTCTGCTCCCCGCTCTGGCTCTGGTGAATTCTCTCACCCTCCCGCGCTTCTGACTGTACCCAGTGCATGTATAAACAAAACAAACAAACAAACCAGCAAACAAATAAATAAAGCATGCCTCTATAAAAAAAAAAAAAAAAAAAAGATCTAAACAAATACCTCTCCAAAGATGATAGTATGCAGATGGTAAGGAAGCATATGAAAACATGTTCAGTATCATGTCAATAGGTAACTGCAACTATTTTACCTGTCAATGTAGTACCATAAAATGACTGTAACATTATAGTTCATTCTACTTTTAGAAACTGTTAGTAGAGATGTGTCTACAGAGCTAATTTTTACTATACTACAATAGGTCTTTACTAGGAAAGTAATAATAAACAATCTATTAGAATGGCTTATTATCATGAACCTATTTGATTGGCCACAGAACAAAGCACTAACAACACCAAATGCAGTCAAGGATGGGTAGCAAAAACAACTCTCATTCCATGTTAGTAAGAACTTGTGTTCTTACACAATAGTACAGCTATTTTGGAAAACAGTTTGATTGCAGTAAGCATACTCATCATAGAATCCAGCAACGATGCTCCTTGATATTTGCTGACATGAACTAAAAAAAAATTTTTTTTAAAAAGGCTTCCACATAAAAGCCTGCACATGGATACTTATAGCAGTTTTACACATAATTTTCCAAACTTGCAAGCAACCAAGGTTTTCTTGAATAGGTGAATGGAAAATAAATCCTGGAACATTAATGCAATGGAATATTATTCAGCCTGAAAAGAGATGTTGTTATCAAGCCATGAAAAGGCATGGAGAAAAGGAAAATGCACATGATTAAGTTAAGAAAGCTGCACAGAAAAGACTACACACTGTATGGTTCCAATTATGTGATATTCTGGAAAAGGCAAAACTGTGGAGACAATAAAAGGATTAATTGTTGCCAGGGTTTTGAGCGGAAGGAAGGATGAATAGACAGAACACATATGGCAAAGAACACAGAAGATCTTTAGGGCAGTGAAACTATTTTGTATGGTGCTATAATGGTGGATACAAATCATTACAAATTTGTCAAAACCTACAGAATATATATCAAGAGTGAATCCAACTGTAAACTACAGATTTTAGTTGATAATGATGAGTCAATGTAGGTTCCTCAATTATAACAAATGTACCACTTTGGTGTGAGATGGTGATAGCTGTGTATCAGATATATGTGGAGTATATGGGGAACATCTGTACATTATGCCCAATTGTGCTGTGAACCTAAAACTGCTCTAAAATTAAAGTATCAATTTTTAAAAGTTCAGACATTCAAAAATATATTTATATTTATAGTCATAAATTTTACTAAAGCTATTTTAGTAAACGGGAGTTTCAAAATTTAAAATACAATGTAAATATTTATTTAAACTATAGATGCCCAGAAAAATAAGGTATAGAAACAGACTTGTTCTCCCTCAAATAGAAGCAGTCTAAAGACTGTGCTTCAGATGGAGGAAAGCTAGCAGCTTAAGTTTCTCATTTTGGTGGTTAATGTCCTTTTGCTTCTCCAATTCTGGAAGAATGCATCTAGAGCATTGACTTAGCATCAGATCCAGGGAGAATCAGGATGAGCTGATTTGGGGATGGAAGGTAGGCATGGGGAGTGAACTCTCTTGGTTCCTTTCCTGGGTTCCAAAGGCCAGTCTAAGCCACTATGTTTCTGGCTTAGGTCCAGCACTACTTATTTTCACATGTACCCATCAATTTTCCAGAATTAATGGTGTTGTTACAAATAACAGAGATTCATAATCTTAGAAATGGAATAGAATTGTTCCTAAAAGGAACTGCAAACTAAAGAAAGAATCTTAGAACTTCAGTAATTTTTGTCTTCTTTCTACTCTCTTAATGATGCCTTTTGGAGTGTGTGGACTTTAGGAGAAGCACAACGTTTCTAAGAAATGCAGAATTCCAAGGGCAAACTGCCTTTGTTGGTGAGATGTAGTTTGTGGAATCTGGAAATAAAGGCTGAACAATATAGGTCAGAACCCAGCTAGCTTCATGGCTTTGTCATCTCCTTATTGCAGAAAAGTCTCCAATTCAATTTAGCGCACACGAAGTGAGGTGCACCATTGGTGTAACACCACTGCAGAAGTTGTGGATGGAGCCAGGAAGGGATCTTGCAGAAGCTTAAATTGCCTTGAGGTGATGCCATTCTTGGAGAGTTATTCTCACTAAAGCCAAATTCAGGAGTTCAAGTTTTTAGTGAAATATTTAATTCTCTGCTTTGTGACTTTCAACAAGGAAGGCTGGTGTTGAAGGAAGAGAAGAAAGGATTTGTGATATAATTCATTGCAACAACTTGTGTTGCTTCAAGCAACTGTTAAGAACATGATTTGCTATAAACATAGGGGTGCAGGTGTTCTTTGGAATTGATGTTTCTGTGTCCTTTGGGTAAATACCTAGGAGTGGAATTGCTGGATCAGATGGAAGCTCTATGTTTAGTAGGTCCAGAAATCTCCACACAGCTCTCCATAGTGGTTGGACCAGTTTACACTCCCACCAGCAGTGCAGAAGAGTTCCTTTTTCTCCACACCCTCACCAACATTTGTTGTTGCTAGTTTTTTTAATATGTGCCATTCTCACTGGTGTAAGATGGTATCTCATGGTAGTTTTGATTTGCATTTCCCTGATGACAAGTGATGTTGAACATTTTTTCATATGCTTGTTGGCCATTTGCATTTCCTCTTCAGAGAAGTTTCTTTTTAGCTCTTCTGCCCATTTTTTGACTGGATTATTTTCTTTGTTGTTGTTGAGTCTCATCAGCTCTTTGCAGATTTTTGTGATCAGTCCTTTATCATTAGTGTTGGGTGCAAAAATGTTCTCCCAGTTGGTGGGGTTTCTCTTTGTTTTTGTTATTGTCTCTTTTGCTGTGCAGAAGCTCTTTAATTTGATGTAGTCCCAGCTGTTTATCTTTGCCTTCACTATCACTGCTTTGGGTGATGTGTCTGTAAAGATGTCTTTGATGTGCAAATCACGTAGTGTTTCGCCTATATTACCTTCTATGTATTTTATGGTTTCAGGTCTTATGTCTAGTTCTTTAACCCATTTTGAGTTGATTTTTGTGTATGGTGTGAGGTAGTGGTCAAGCTTCATTCTTTTGCATGTAGCGACCCAGTTTTCCCAGCACCATTTATTGAACAAACTTTCTTTGCTCCAGTGCACAGTCTTTGCCCCTTTGTCAAAGATTAGTTGACCATAAATCTGTGGGTTTATTTCTGGATTTTCTATTCGATTCCATTGGTCTGTATGTCTGTTCTTGTTCCAATACCATGCAGTTTTGATGATTATGGCTTTGTAGTATAGTTTGAAGTCTGGGCGTGTGAGGCCTCCATTCCCTTCTCTTTTTTTCAGGAGAGCTTTGGCTATTCGGGGTTTTTTGTGATTCCATATGAATTTCATCAATAATTGTTCTATTTCTTTGAAGAATGACATTGAAATTTTGATTGGAATAGCATTGAATCTGTATATTGCTTTTGGTAGGTTGGCCATTTTAATAATGTTTATTCTCCCAATCCATGAGCAGGGGATGTCTTTCCATTTCTTTGTGTCTTCTTCTATTTCTTTTAACAGTGTTTTATAGTTTATAGCAGCACTGTTTACAATAGCTAAGCTTTGGAAACAGCCCAAATGCCCAAAAATAGATGACTGGATCAAGAAGATGTGGTACATATACACCATGGAATATTACTCAGCATTCAAAAAAGATAAACACATGCAATTTGCAGCAACATGGATGGCGCTGGAAGGGATCATGCTCAGCGAAATAAGCCAGAAAGAAAAAGAAAAATACCAGATGGTCTCACTCATAGCAGGAATCTAGAAAACTTAAATAAGGGACCAGGAAAATGAATAACTATAAGAAAGTGAAAATCAAAATCAACAAAAAACTATGAACCAGAGACACTTTTTGGGGGTGGGGGGCGGGAGGGGAGGGATTGGGGTCAGAATGGGGGGGGTTGCAATTGTATGGGGAATATAAAAATAAAATTTATTATTTAAAAAAAAAAAAAGAACATGATTTGCAAGAGGCACTGGTTAAGAAGACCTAAGAAGACCTAAGAGAAGACCTAGTGAGAAAGATTAGAGTGGAAAAGATGCTTTCATTGCTACCCCAAGTGAGTGAAGTGTGCTACAGATGTGCTCTTGTGAGCTCTGATTAAACAAAAGCAATTCCATCGCCTTTCCATGAGTGTTGCATAAGTAGAATTTGTTCTCTCTTCTTACCCATGTTCTCGCCAATTTGTGTCTCCTTCCACCCCAATATTCAAGGACATTTTGGGGAAGTACCATCTGGATTCCAAACTGTATTTCTCCATTATAGAGAGGCACTGACTACTTTGGAATAAAGCCCAGATTACCTAATTTAATATAAAACTGATTCCTCGCCAAAAGTGGGGCTTGATACATGATCTTTACTTATATTTATACAGAATGTGTCAGGAATAGGGCTTGACAAATATTAATCCATTTAATTTATGCAGCAACCCTGGGAAGGGTTCATGGTAGTTGTTTACTGAGTCAATAACCCTATTGCAAAATTTTCAATTAACTTTTCAGCCATATTTAGGAGATAGGAGTTTTAATAAAATCTGGAAAAATCTAATCAGGACTGACTGTACAGTACTTACAGAGATAATACCATTGCAATGAGTTTAAAGATGTCACCAAATCAATATCTGATATATCAGTATGCATTCCTTAAATTCCCTCTAATCATAAATAGAGTTAATATCTGACTGTGGCTTCCAAGAATGTTTGCATCCAGACAAAACAAGATTTTTTTTAATGAGGGTAAAGTACTTTTATTGTGTACATATCTTAAAATGTATAAACTCTCATTAGAGAGACTCAAATCCCATTATTGAAATGACTTTGGCCACGTAGCCAAGATGTTCACCTGCCTCTTGGCACGGAGATCACCTTAACAGAAAAGGCGAAGCATGAGGAGGCAGAAATACACCTGAGCATCCTTGCAGGTTGCTGCTCCAGCAACTCGACTCCCATTGCCTGCCCAGCTCTAGACGCCACCTGTTGCAGGTGCCACATTTTGCAGGTTGCTCCAGACATGAATCACACACTCTGGAGAACACTCCTGGGGAATCTGAATGTCTGCCTAAACACTCCTTTCTTTTGACTTTCCAGATCTCGTGGTTGAGCGTTCTTGCGTTGGAAGAGCACGCTGCTCTGTTTGGGGCTCCTTTTTGGGGGAGCTTCTTCTCAGAAGTGCCCCTTCCCTTGGGAGAACATCTCCAAGTGAACAACTCCACAGGCTTTCAGGGCGCCAGCCCTCCCACCTACATGGGGAGGCCACAGAGGCCCCACTCAGTGGCCAGTCACATCTTCAGTGGCTCCTACCCCCTGCTCTCCCCGATCTGTACCCCCTTCATCCCAAGACTCAAGGACAGCTTGTGCACGAGGATGCCAGACTCTGTTTCTCCATCACAGAGAGGGGCTCCTTGCCAAGAGTGGGGCTGGATATAAATTCAAATGCTGAGACATCACTTGATGTTAAAAATACCACTGAATGGAAAATTTTGACAGGGTCCCAGAAATATGTTCTGCTCTTTCTGAAATGCTAAGATTCCATTCCTCTCAGCAGACCTGGCTAGCCATCTCTTTTACCTTTTTTTTTCCTTTAGAGAGATGTTTAGGAGCGCACAGAACAATGTGATTTTCATATAATAGATGTGCACTTATACTTGACTTGGAAAAATAGAATCTTATTATTCCTATGGGCATCTTTAATCAAAATGCAGTCTGGTGAGGGCTGGGACTGGCACTGGGAAAGAAATCAGACTTTACCTGAGCCAGAAAGAGCCCTTGTTAGTCTAGCTAGCTCCCCCAAGCCTAGATGTCCACATCCTCTAATCCCTGAAATTTGTGAATCACATTATACAGCACAAGAAACTTCAAATAAGTGCTTAAATGAAGAACATTTTGATTATCCTGGATTACTTGGGTAAATCCAATCTTATCACAGTGTCTGCAACAGGGAGGCAAGAAGGTCAAGTCAGAGAAGGTGTGCAGGCGGGAATATAGAGACGCGTGGTTAAGCTCCTAGCTTCAAGCTGGGGGATGGGGCAACGTCTGACGGATGTGAGTGGTCCCTATGACTCAGAAAGGACAAGGCAGAGGGCGCAAGCTGCTGATACCTTTTAGACTTCTGACCTCCAGAAATGTAAAATAATGCATTTGTGCTGCTTTAAGTCCTTAATCTAGAGCAAACTGTTACAATATTAGGAAACAGGCTTTAGTGGTTCCAGTGCAGAGACAGATAAGCTCAATCCTTGCAATTCCAAGGATTTAGCACTGGCCTATTTTAAAAGGGCTCTTTCTTTGAAATTATCTCCTCCCACTCTCCTGTGAAATCCTGCTGATTTGCCCATATTGGCCTCCAAGCTGTCCATGAAATGAGTGAAGCCTGGCGTCTAGTTCCCTTCCCTGTCACTCCCAATAGCCACAGTGTTGGCCTCACTTTATCTGTGCAGTTGCTCCGAGAACATTCTTTGACCAATTTTCTATTGGCAGCCCTTTCCTCACAGCAGCCGCCGTGCCCCTAACATTTGGCTTATTTTGCTCCATTACCCTCACCACTACCTCATATAATTGCACATTATCCATCTTCCCTGCTAGAATGTGCAAACTCTGTATTTTGTTCACTGCTGTGTTCCCAGAACCTAGACAATGCCTGCCACATGTGGGTGCTCAATGCAAAATTTTTTAATACGCCAAAGTACTATGGGGGGAGGGGAGGAGAGTAGTACTGGTTGCTACAGCAAAAAATAAATAAATGAATGAATAAATAGCACTAGAGTCACTTCTCTTTCTCTAGATAAAAAAATATTAGTTCTAGCCCTTTCCTTGTCTTGAGTGTCTAATCTTCAATACTTAAGGAGTTGTAAGGAAAAATGAGTAGCAACTTCTATTAGAAATATAAAGAAAGGGGCCACCCTGGTGGCGCAGCGGTTGGGCGCCGCGCTGTGAAGCTGTCCGCATCCTCTGCAACGCTGGTTCAATTCCCCACCAGCCAGGGAGAACCCCACATGGCACAGCAGACCTCTTGTGCCTCACCCCCTGCTCCCCTCAGCAGTGTCTTCGCTCCGTTTGCCTGTTCAGCAACCCGCTTTGGCTCTGGTGAATTCTCTCACCCTCCCGTGCTTCTGACCTGTACCCCAGTTCTTGTATAAAATAAATAAATAAATCTTTTTTTTAAAAAAAAGAAATATAAAGAAAGACTTTTACTTTCTAGAGTAAAAGGCCTTTTCCTCTTTCTATTTCTGGTGAGGCAATAGAGTAAAAATGTTGTATTGAAATAATTGCTGAGTTGAATTATTGAAAATTAAGTTCATATAGATATGAATATCTGTATGAACTTAAATATAGTTTCATAAATTCTGCACTATCTAATTATATGTAGAATTTATGAAAATTTATCACAGGCAAAATCTATAACAACATCTTAAAATGCTATGAAGAATAGGGAGACCATAGATCTGGCTCATAAGATCTAAGCTATCACAGAGGACAGGATAATTAACGCTTATAATCCAGAAGACACCTATGAATTCATAGGTGTTTTAGCCAAGGGAACAAAAGATGTATATAATAACAACTATAGGGGCAACACTATGAAGCTATCTGAAGCCACTGTAGCATGAGTTCAATCCCCAACCAGGTAGGTACCCACATGGCGCAACAGACCTCTCCTGTCTCACCCGCTGCTCCCCTCAGCAGTGTATTTCAGTAGATCTGCCTGTTCTGCTCCCCACTCTATCTCTGATGAATCCTCTCAGCCCCCGCACCTCTGGCCTGTACCCCAGTTCTTATATGCATAAATAAAATAAAATCTTTAAAAAAAATAATAACAACTATAAAATAATGAATATGTCTGCCTTAAATTAGCCCTTTTGTGAAGTGCTTCAATTATTCTGAACATTTTTATAACTTCTTTTGTTTGGAATTGTCATGAAAAGAGGAAGAAAGAAGATATACAAACAGCCAACAAGTACAAAAAAGCTAAACATCATTAGTCATAATGAAATGCAAATGCAAATCTCAGTAAGATAATATTTCACACCTACTAGGATGGCATTTACTTAAGAAACAGAAAGTAACAAGTGTCTGGTGAGGATGGAGATAGGAATCCTTGTATATTGCTTCTGGAATGTAAAATGGTAGCAAACAGGGTGGCAGTTTCTCTAGAAGCTGGGCATAGTAATACCACATGACCCAGCAAATCTGCTCCTTGGTCTATAGCCCAAAGAACTGAAAACAGGCATGGAAAGAAATTCATGTACACAAATGAGCATAGCAATAGTGTTCACAATAGCTAAATGATAGAAACAACCCAAAAGTTCACCAATGAATAAATGGATAAACAAAATGCGGCACATCCGTACAACAGACATGAATAGGAACGGAGTACTGATATAATCTACAATCTGGATGGACTTTGAAAACATAACACTAAATAAAAGAAGTCAGACACAAAGTGCCAGCGAGAGTATAGTTAATTTAGATGAAATACCCAAAATAGGTTAATCCAGAGGGGCAGACTAGTGTTTGAAGGAGGTGAAAATAGGAAACAATTGCATAATGTGTACAGAGGAGGTGAAAGGAGGTGAAAATAGGAAGGTGAAAATAGGAAACACTTGCACAATGTGTTTCATCTTTTGGAAGATGAAAATATTTTTGAACTAAATAGAGCTAATGGATGTACAACATTGCCAATGCACTAAATACCACTGAATTGTATACTTTAGAATGGTTAATTTTAAACTCTTGGACTATAAGGACAAAAATAGTGATTACCAGAAAGGAATTACCAGAAAGGGGGTGGGTAAACTGGGTAAATTGTAAGGCAAAGGTTGGAAACTAGACTTTGGTGATGAACATAACGTAGTATACACAGATGTTGACTCACGATGTCGTGCACCTCACCTATATAATGTTATAAACCAATGTTACTTCAATTGTAATAAACAAGCCTACTTTAATTTATATGAATAAAAAGAGAGAAGGATCAAGGGAGAGGGAGAGAAGAAGCGAGATCCTTGAAATCGCCAAGGCTGCCTACATAGGAGCACAGCATATTGTCCGTAGTTTCTGAAATTGAATGGTAGAAAATATTCATATCCTGAAAGTAAATTTATTTTTTGTAATTAGTCAATATTCCTCTAGGTCAAGTCAGCTGAAAAAGACAGGTCACCAAACTGAGTTGTGAATCTTTGTTTTGAAAATAATAATGTATGACTACAAAGGAAGAGACTGCTGCCAGAATATCCTATTTCCTTCTGCCTAGCAAGCCCGGGCCAGTCTTCAAACATCTTAGCCCCAGGCGGCACCCCCTTGCAGAGGCCCTACCTTCCCAAGCAGAGCCCACTCCTTGGTTTTCCATCTTGTACTGTTTTGAGGTACCCAAGCACTTCGTTTCTCTAACTTCTGTGTCACCTCACAACATGACTTAAAGAGAAGTGAAGGCTCTAATTTAGTGGCATACACTTAACAGGAAGCACCACGTGGCAGATGGAGATATTCACAAATGTTGGTCAAATGACAGGATGAAAGAACCAACAAACAACATAATAATAAAGTTTTGGTCTTGTTTCCAAATTAGCTCAACAGATTGTTCTAAGATTAGACTCCCAAATTTGTCTTGAGTAGTATCAACATGCAGAAATAAATGAATGACCACCCAATATAGTTCGTGAAAGAAACTCTTTTTTGGTGGTTTAAATTCTATAGTCTTTGTTTAAAATCTGTCCTTCCTGGCCGTACCTCATATATTATCTCTGGGATGACTGACGTGCATAGTATTGCCAGGCAGATGCTTAAAAGAGCCAAAATTTTCAGGAAAAAAGCATGTGCTAACTTGTTCTCTATAAGGGTAAACAAGAGGTCTTTGTCATGAAGGAAGAAATATTTTAATACTTTTGTAATCAAGCTGCCACCATAATTCTGCTAGGCCTTTCTTATCTCATGAGAGATAACAATGCAGTTTTGTGCTAAATTTCAAACAAATCTGGGCCACTGCAGGTCTGTCAGGGGTGGGGACGATCATGTAATTATGTGCCTGGGTTCTGTTGTCACACAAAACAAGATGAAATTCTTAGCATTTTTCCTTGACCTTGGACCAATTCTTGAAACTTGAAACAGCATGAAACTTAAACGGGTTCAAGTAAATCAAAATAAGAAAAAAAATTGTGTTTACCTGAAATGACACCAAACTGATAAAAGAAGGTTTCAGGAAGCTGTGCTTACAAATCTCTTGGGTTTTGTAATCCAGCCTCATTTAGACAGTCAATCATGGGGATGAAATTCACATTCCCTGAAACAGCACTTCTAGGCCCCGGCCCAGCTGCTCAGTTTTGCCCTCCTGGGTGGTCTTTATCACTCCCTGGCATTAGAGCATCACTTATCTGTGTGTCTGTTGGTCCCAATAGGATGTGAGTTGCTTGAGAAAAGGGACTTAATATGTTTTATCATTGCTGTATTCTCTGTAGCTGCAAGAGCAGACACCCAATTCATATTTGTCAAATGTGTCTTTCGTCTAAATTATATTCTAAAGTTGTGACAATTAAAGAGATAAGTGAGAGGTATTTGGATGATTTCATTCCTATGAAGAATATAAAGAAACAAAACAAAAAACAGAGAAAATTAAACCAAAACAAAGCTAGAAATATGCCTATAGAACTGAGGCTACTAGAGGGGTAGAAAGGGAGCAGGGGGAAGAGGGCCCAAAGGAGCGAGGTGGAGGTTTACTGGGATTTTGGGGGTGGGGTTGGTGAGCTAACAGACATCTGAGGAGGAGCAAACCTATTCCCCTAAATCATATACAGTGTTGTAAATCAATGTTACCTCAATAATAAATAAATAAATAAATAAATAAATAAATAAATAAATGAAAATATTTTGAAGTAATTCAAAACAATAAGCTTCACCCAGTCATATTCAATCATTATAAATGTCACTAGTGGAACTAAATCTCTTGGTGACACACTGATATTTGATAGAGGGGAAGACATGAAGCCAAGCGCCTATATCTTCTTGCACAAGTTGAAATCAATACGTAGCAAGACTTATTTGATACATTATCAAATAGTATTATGAAAGAACTGTCCAGGTAGCAATCGAGTTTGAATTGAGTCACCAAGTAAGCCCTTTGGTCTGTATCAAATAAACACAGTTCTTGTACAGAAATGATCCCATTCTATTATATGTATGTGGCCATATTTTTAATAGGAGACAAATGATGTACCAGTGAGTGTGCATAAGAGGAGATTAGGGGCATATTCAGTCTGAGATTTGTTCCCTCCCTGTTTCTTGAGTCTTGATTCATTACATTTTTGTTTTGGTTCATTTTAGCTCATGACTGTGATCTCCCTCTGCCATTCCCACCCCTAAACTCAACTCTTGGAGCCAATGACAAATTCAGTTTCACCTCCCTGACCACAGCTTTATATATTTGCCCTCTCTTCCTCTCTGAGCCCCTTTAGGAGTGCCCTCACCTGATGCAGTACACCCTTGGGGTCCCGCCTTCAGCCTGGAGTTCCTCAAAGGCATTCGGGGTGCAGTGCCCCCCCCATGTGAACACAACTATGTACCATGAGTGCAGACAGCTTCCTATGACATTGAGAATGATTGGTGATATTGTCCCAAGTTGCTTATTTTGCCCATAAACCTCATGTGACTCTCAAGAAGAAACTCCAGTGAAACTGTTCCTGTGTGGCAATCATTGCACAAATTCATAACTATAATTAAGTGTTTGTCATAAAAATCTGATTTCGCAGCTAGTTCTGATTCATAAAAGAACAAGTTCAAGGCATAATGCAGAATCTCCATGTTGTTTTATTAGACTGTACACCTGAAACCTGTATCATGTAATAAGCCAATGTTACCTGAACTTAAAAAAAGAGTAAGTTTGAGAACAGCATGTGTTGAGGCAGGGTGGGGAGTACGTGGGAAGACAGGACCTTCAAGCCATTCATCCCAAGTTACTGTGAGGTTGGGACACACCTCACCAGCCTCTGAGGGGTGCCCAGGATACCCCAGGATACCCATACGGTCAGGCAGTTTGATGTGAGCTACTTTCCAGTAAACCGATGACAATGTAATTTACTGGCTAGCAACCAAACAATTCTAAATGCAGTGCATGCTTACTGTAAAAGCAAAACCAAAAAACCCTTTGACAAAATAGAAATGTGTGGAGTAAAATATGCAAGTTCCCCTTTTATTCCCCAGGGATGGAGAACTGCTAATCGCTAGCGGTACACTCTCTCCAGACTTCGCTGCCACACATACAACATGTCTTCACAGACACAAAGCCAGCACTACGCGCCAGAATCCCACTACCTTATGTTCAACAACTGTTCAGAACGACTTCTCTCTCATCTGGGGATGATGACTAAAGTTTTTTTCCTCCCCTTCATCTACTAAGAGCAAAGGATAATTTAAGCATGCTGATATATTTTAGGTGTTTGAAAAAGAATTTCCTTTCCAGTGAAGATAAGAAGAACTGTCCAAAGAAAATGGATAAAAAGTATCACTACACTGAGCCTTTTTCCCGGTAGAGGCCCCTTGGCTTTTACTCTCTACTTATAACCAAGTCTCACTTGCTGCATTCCTTTGATAAAATAATCAAATCCTCTTTGAGGAAAAAAACATCTTTATGGCACTTCCTGCAGGAGTTACCAGATTCAATACACTTGCTCTGTAATTATCACATGTGCTATTTTTCCCTGCAAGAAATCCCAACAAAAATAGATATTTAAAAATTCTAAATTGGATTTAATGGCAATTAAACAGAATAAAAAATCAAGAGTCACAGGAAATATTTCCTGCTGTATAAGGATCTTTCCAACATTATCAAGCAGGCAACTGCGTTTTGCATTTTTTGCCATTTTTCTGGAAACACAACATCATTTCCTTCAGACTATCCTTTTCTTTTTAAACCTTAAAATCTATATACTGAAAATCTATGTGTGCACCTTGTGCCACAAAGAGACCATTGCCCTTGGGAGCAATGGCAAGAGTCATCATGAGTGAGCTGGCTGGCACGTAGAAAGGGACTACTGTGGGCTGCATCATTAGTGAGGGCCTACTGTGTGCCAGATTCTGTGCCAGACACTTTGCCCTTGAGCAGCTCCCTGGCTTGTGGGGAGATTCGATGCCAAGGAGCAGTGACAAACTGTAAAGAATATGTGCCAGGTGAGCTCAGCGAGAACTAACCCTGCAGTGGGATTGAGATGGATTTCCAGATGGAGCAGATGAGTCACATACCCTGAATTACAAACAGGAATTCCCCAGGTAAAGGCTGGAAAAGGAATAGTGGACAAGGGGAAGACCTAGTAGCAGAACAGAGATGCAAGATCACGTAGGACTGGGGATGAGAAGAAGAGTCTTAGGAGCTGGACCACGATTGTGACCAGAGAGATCTTGAGTTCTAACTTTATCCTGAGGGCATGGGAGATTATTAAATAGGATGATGAATTTTCTTTAAAAGAAGTTACTAGCTATCCCCCTTACTTATATCAAAAACAAGGAAATAAATTGAACTGCAACTTGGTCCAAATAAATGTAAAAAATTCATGAACTCCAGCCCAAACATAACGAATCATGGGAAGATGAGTCAGGCCTTCCCTGGAGTCTGGACACCATTGTTTGGGGTAAAAGGATAATCTTGATTACCTGGTTTCCCAGACCACAAATGACAAGAAACAGAACGTGAAAAGGGAGCTAGTGGGAGCTGCCAGAGGCACTGACAACCACACAAAAGGGCTAGGAGGGGTTGAAGACACAGGGAACACAGAGGGGAGACATGGCAGGCTGGGAGGTGGCCATGAGAAGGAATATTTGCAAAGATTTTTCACATAGGTGCTAAGTGAGTCTGCATTAGCTTACATTTCTGGAGTAGGGTATACTTGAACCTGTGCTCAGATGAGGAAAGTGAGAGTGAAGGACAGGTCAGAGCCCCTTGAGGAAGGGAAGAAGCTCAGTCAGGAGATGCATCCTCCTTTTCTGACTCTGAGCCTAGTTTCTTTGCACTTCTCCAAATAGGAAGAGTATGTGCCCAGTGAGAAAGGAGGTGAATGTGACAAAATATAAGAATTGCAATTTATGAATGATTCTCATGCCAAGTGCATATTTAAATAATGGTTTGGTGGTTGAAGGATGAACTTCCTCTCAGAGGTTGGCTTCCGGGGCCATGTGCTTGCTATGCCAGAGAGAGGGGCTGGAATGAAGACAGAATGTTGGGTTTTCACATTAATGGGACCCTGGGAGAGCTCAGGTTGCATGGGAACTCATCACTGATTAGAGTTTTCTTTGTTTCCAACTTGTTACAGGGCAGGGTGAGGGGTATTGCAGGACCCTCAAATCTGCCAGCTCTAAATAGGTTCTGCCATCTGCAGCATCAAGACAAACCACACTCTAGTGTATAAGACCTTCAGTAGAAAGGAACTTTAATACAGTTAGTGTGTGATAAAGAGAAGAGAAAGAATATGTTTAAAAGTTTCTCCATGAAACACTCAAAGTTATGCATCCCCTCATGGGTAAATGCCCAGTCAAACAGGGTTGGCTTCAAGCAGGGCCCTGAGGCCTGAAAGCCTGAAACAAATGTAAGGCACCTGCTGGTGGGGACCCATAGGAAAGGTAAGGGGCAGAAACGACCAGGCAAGTCTGGAAGGAAAAGAGCAAAATCAAAATCAAGATAAATGCTGCCACTGTCAGCCTCTGTACAGTCTCTCACCCACATCTCTGTTTCTTTCAAGTGCCTCCTCCCATGTCCCTCAAGTCTCTGGTACAAGTCCAAGGCCAAGAAGCAAGTGCAGCTTCTTCACATGTCTCTCTGCTCCATGTGCCTCCTCCAGGTCATCTTCTTGATCTCCTTCCCTCCTTCCCCTGGTCTGCTCTAGCTTTCCCTCCCTGCTCAGCCCCAACCTTCCTTGGGTGGGGCAGGGAACCTGGTACATATCCTTTCCCTGGGGGTTACCCTGTTACAAGCTTACATCAAATCAAATAACCTAAAATAAACAGGGTCTTATTGACCTATTTTACAAACTAGCAACAGCCTCTAATTTGTCTAAATCCCCTACTCAATCCTCCAGTCCCTCCCCTCGAACTGAACCTCCATGTTCGATGTTGATGGGAAAAGGCCAGGGTTTCTCCAAGCCTCCTGCTCACACATTTCCCTGAAGGTTGTACTGTCTGCCCTCCATGCCCCACCTGCATAAAAACATTTGCCCTTCATCTGCTCATGCTCCTAATTCTGAGCCTGGAATTTCCAGCTGATTCCTGGTCCCTGATCAATGATGGTGCACCTTACTATAGACAACTTGAAGATAATGGGTTGGGCAGGTGTGTTTTGTGGACACTGGGACCAAAGCCATTTGGCTAGCCTCCCCTGAGGGAGCCTGAGTGGCTAGGACAAAGGAAACCACATTTCCTTGAAAAGCAACATTGAGGGGCCTCCCTGGTGGCCTAGGAGTTAAGTCTCGGTGCTATCACCACAATGACATGAGTTCAATTCCCAGCCAGGGATCTGACCCACTTGATGCAGCAGACCTCTCCTGTCTGGCTTGCTGCTTCCCTCAGCAGTGTATTTCAGTAGATCTGTGTGTTTTGCTCCCCACTCTGTCTCTGATGAATTCTTTCACTCCCTGCACTTCTGGCCTACACCCCAGTTCTTCCATGCAAAAATTAAACAAATAAAGAGAAAAAGGAAAAGAAAAGCAATATGCATGCAACCCAAAGGCAAACTGTGTTTGGCTCTTCTTTCTACTTGAAAGGCTATAGGGACCAGATCAGCCCAAGCCTCCTGTGTAGGCACATGGCCAAGCACATACTCTACCAGTCATGCCTTTTGTATGTCAGTGCAATGTTTTCCACATGCAGTTAAGTGCTCTGAAAATGAATGAATGAATGACCAAATAAATGACTGAATACACTTTTTTGTGTGTGTCATAGTTTCACATAAAAGCAGAACAAATCATTTGAAATGGCTACACAATTCACTGCTGACCTGTATGAAAGGAACTCTATTTGAAACACTTTTAGAGATGAAAGGGATGTTATTGAAGAAAGTACAGCTTTCTTTAAAAAAAAAAACCCTTATTTCTAGTCACGTACTTACAAATATAATTTTGTGCGACTTGATTGTATTTTAAAATAACCCAGGCACCCAAAAGTACATTAGGAGTTTTTGTAGTTTTGAGACTCCATGAAAACCTTCCCTGAAACTGCTGGGGACAAAGCCCATGTTTGTTAGCATAAGAGACACCTTTGTTTATAGAACATTAGGGTTGTGACAAAAACTGACACAATCCAGGAAATTTCAAAGTGAACGGTGGTGCAGACCTTAAATGCATGCTACAAGACTTCTGGTTTCCACAAAGTCTGGATTTTCAAGACAAAGTTGGCTTTAATTTTCAACTCTCTGGCTTTTTTCAACTGGAGTCATACTCACTCAGCTATTTAAACAAATGCCTTTGAACTTCCTTATTTAAAGACATGACCCTTAGGTTAATGAATGTTGTAAAACGCTTATAGTCGGAGCAGATGAGCTGGCCTCCCACCTCCTGACTGTCCTGTACGAACCACAGACACGCGGGTGGGTGCCGTTCAGACTGAAGTCCTGCACAGAAAACCTAAGCTATTTTCACTCTGACTCCAGGTGGCTGGTTCTCGAAGGTCAGGATTGGCAATTTTGCCTTTTATCCCTTTATTAAAATGCCCTACATTAAACTGCTCCTGAATAATGGGTGCTTGCCAAATTTCCATGACGACGAATATAACACCCAAGTATATGAAATGCAAACAGAGGTTGACAGCAGGTGATAAATGAAGGGCAAGTCGGGTAGATGAAGTTTTAAGCAAGTCTCAATTAGTGATGTGGAACCCAGTAAGTGCCTCTCCACAGGAAGGGGCTGAAGAATTCACACCCACTCTCAGCAGACTCAGCGAAAGGGTTTCTTCCTTTACAGGCCAAGGCAGAAACCAGAGCATTTTTTTGTAAATGGCACAAAATCCTCACGATTCTAATAATAATGTGCTTGCATTTTGGCCATAGTCAATGATCTTAGCATACAGAGCAGTGGAAACTTGCTTTGTCTGAGCTGCCTCAAGTCCAGTGAGGTCACCTCAAAACCTCTTGTACTTCCTGGGGGTTCCAATACCAGATGCTTCATTAGTCATTAGTATAAACATTTAAAGACCCCTCTGGCACACATTTTTTTTCAAGTGACCCTCAGAAACTTGTGATAAATACACAGTTAAGTCAAGCAGCATAAACTATAAAAGATGGTTTTATTATTCTCATTAAAAAGTCTGCATTTTAAAAAAGCACAATTTGTTACCCAGAAAAGCAAGTTCTAAAATTCTTTCTATTCCTAATGTTTAATGTCACTGTCAGCTCAAAAGGACCCGAGTCTCATCCTGAGAAAACTGAATGAGCTCATGTGTGTGTGAGGGGGAGGGCAGGGGTGGGCACAGGGGGAGTATAAGGTGGAGCAGGACCTATTTATCACAAAAAGCAGGGCATCTGTGATGAGTCACGTGGATACAGCAAATATAGCCTTGGTGTCTAATAGTGGCTCTGACCCAGCCGCTCGACACAGATACACAGTTAGCAATAGTGCTGCTATTCGGGGTCTAATAATGTACCTCTTCTGTTATATAAAAGTTGACAAAGGATGTTTAGCATTTCTTATTTGTGAAAATCCACCATAAAAATCTCACCAGAAGTAGCTTTTGCTGCTGTGGTATATCTTCACTCAATGTGGGAAGACACAGGTAAAGATGAGAACCTTCCAGATTAGGAAGTGGTTGACTAGATCTCTCCATTAGCTGCCTTCCTCTAATGGGTCCCTGTACTCCAAAAAGAGGAATTCCAGAAAGCCTGGATTTTGTTTCCTTTGCTCCTATCCTGGTATGTCATTAGAAGCTTTCTTTCGCCTCTGGTCTTTTCTTTCAGCTATTTCCTTGCAAGGGTCACTCGTACCACAGTCCAGAATTCCACCTGGAAACAGACAATTCCCAAGCACAATATTTTAGCTAGACTGGCCCGCTCTTGGTGGGGAGAAGAGAAGAGGGCAGTGGAGGAAGAGGAGAGGTTGACTGTGAGCCTCCATCAGATAAGTTTTTCTGAGTCCATTTAAAAACCTGGGGATCTTTTAAACAAACACAAAAGCCCTGTCACCACCCAGGACCCCTAATTTGTTCAGGGAGGGACCCAGTGATCAATCTACCTTAAAACTCTCAAGGTGATTCTAATGGTAGTGCTGAGAATCACCATTCTTAGTCTTAAGAGGGCACAGCAGATGTCTGTGATATATCAGATGCCCTCAAGAAGCTTAAAATCTGATTGGGAAGAAAAGACTGGAAGGAAACACCATGAAGTACCATGAAGACCAACATCAAGCTTTCTTTGATTACCCCATCTAGGGGAGGCCTCCATCCCAACCTCATTCTCAATTCAAATTACAGCTTTACAGCACTAATCAAACCCCAGGTATTTTATCTAGTCATTCTTTTAAAAATCAAATTCCATTGATTTACCATTCACTTATAAAACTATATAATTCAGGAACTAAAGCTTCACACCAGACATGTGTCTGTGCTTTACTCACACACACCACACACACAGAGACCCCTCTCTGCACCCGCCACAGCTCTTCCTTTTCCCCTGTGGAAATGATCAGATTGTGACAGAGTCTAAGAGCTATTTTTGTTGTATTTTGCCAGTTTGTTTTCTTTGGTCATTTATATCCCCAAATGAGTAAAATCACTAGTAACTGTCTTTCACTTTCTGGCTTATTTCACTTAGCAGTGCAATTCAGCTATCAATATATTGTCACATGAGGGATAATTTCATTTTTTATTGAAATTGATATGCACATCACCTCTTTTCCAGTCATCTGTCAATGGGCATTTCAGCTGATTCCTTGTCTTGGCCACTGTGCACAAGGCTGCTGTGAACACAGGGGTGCAAGCGTCTTGTCCTATTAGTATTTTCATATTCCTTTTTTAAGATTTATTTTTATTTATTTATGCATACAAGAACTGTGGTATATGCCAGAGGTGTGGGGGGTGAGAGGATTCACCAGAGACAGAGTAGGAATCGAAACAGACCGAAGTACACTGCTGAGGGGAGCAGCGGGCGAGGCAGGAGAGGTCTGCTGCGCCATGTGGTTTAACTCCTAGGCCAGGGATGGAACTCATGCTGCAGTGGCTGCTGATAGCTTGATAGTGCTGAGACTTAACTCTTGTACCACCAGGGAGACCTCTTTTTTCATATTCTTCAGATAAATACCTAGAAGTGGTATTCACGTGCTTGCTTTTTCTCTGTGAGAGCAAACTTATAGGATGGCAAGTTCTGTGTCATTTGCTTATGTCCACACTAAGGGGCACAGCTGTGGCACAGTGAGTGATCAGGAACACCTCCTTGGTGTTTGGGTGAGAGTGACTGACTGAGGAGGTGGTCATCCTAGGTAGGACGAACAGTGAGAATGAGGACAAGAAAGGGCACACACACACACACACACACACACACACACACACGAGGGTGTGTCTACAGTGGAAGCACAGGATGGTGCAAGCACAGGAATTATGGGAAAGAAGTGGTGATAAGGGTGAGCTTGTCACATAGAGTCAGTTACTAACAGCAACAAATATCAGCATTTGAACTTCACACCTGTTAAGGTGTGAAAATTGTGCTGGAAACTAAAGGATTCAGGTCTAAGAAAGGAAATCATGTATCCAGAGTTCAAACAGTAATGAGGCCTATTTCAGTCACTCTACATATTTAGAAGATTAAATATTTGGGGAGAAAATGGTTTAGATGAAGAAATTAAAAACGAAACTTGAGGAGGAAAGATGTTGGGAATCATCTTCTAGAAAATAATTATTCAGAGTTGCTTATTATAAAAATTCTTCAGATACTTCATGTCAAACAGTAGAAAAACCTGCTAATCTGTCTTTGAATCTATGACATCTCTTGACATACTTCTCAACACTTAAATTAATGAGAGTATTAGCTCACAACATGTTTACTGAATCTTGACGTATTTCATAGAGTAGTACAGAGACTAAAAAATGGTATGAGAAATACAGTGTGTTAGAGATACTGGTAAAAGACCTAGCCATGTACAAGTGGGTTAGAGAGACAAAGTGCTGTTACTCTGTCACCTTCCTGTAACCATGATCTCGCTGAATGAAGAGGAAAGAAAGAATAAATCCTTCCCATACCAGAATGCCTGCATTTTATTGAAATAGCATTAAATTTTTTGTTGTCCCTCTTCATAATTTCTGTCAATGATTCTAATATTTTTATATCCTTCAAATGAACATTTTAGGTAATTTTAATAGTGATAACAAATGATATGCCATTGGATAACTTAATAGGACATGAAATTGGACAGGTAGACTTATTCAAAAAGCATTCCATTTTATAAACTATCATATGTTTACTATAGAAAAAATCCACAAGTACATTTTTTTCTTACTCACATACTGACTTCTTTCTAATATTCAGATAAGTGAAAAGATCATCTCTGACACAGATATTTAAAAATGAGTTTCCATTTGGGAAAATCCCCCTGGATTAATAAAATGGCATATTTGATTCCACTTAAAAAACATTTCTTATATTCTTACTACAGCCAGTCACTGTACTCCATGTTATAATAAGTATAAAGATGAAAATGGTCACTCCTAAAGCACTGTGACACCACAAAAAATGCTGAGTTGAATGGTGCCATTGTCAAAAAGAACTGTTTATAAGTTGCACAGTTACTTATTGAGTGACCTCAATAAATACATATGTTTCCTCATAGGTAACATGGGGAAAATAATAATTATTTGCAGAGTGATTGCAAGTATTAATGATATAACACACAGGATATACTTAAGTAGGTACCTACGACATAATGGGCATTCCAAAATAATTAACTAAATGTCTTCCTTTCAAGATATTTAATATTTAGTTAACTGTGATTCATTTTGTTGCATATGTTCTTCTTTTTTAAAGATTTATTTTTATTTATACAAGAACCGGGGTACAGTCCAGATGTGCAGGAGGGTGAGAGGATTCACCAGAGACAGAGCGGGGAACAGAACAGGCAGACTGATGAAATACACTGCTGAGGGGAGCAGCGGGCGAGACAGGAGAGGTCTGCTGGCCATGTGGGTTGCTCTGAAGCTGGCGGGGATCGAACCGGCACTGCAGAGGCTGCAGACAGCTTCATAGCACTGCGCTCAACTGCCTGCGCCATCAGGGAGGCCCCTGTTGTATATGTTCTTGATGCTTGAGTTTCAAGAACAGAATTTTGAAATCAGCCTTTCAGACATACAATACACTATCATGATTTTTTTAATAATGTATGTGAAATTAAGTTTGGAGAAAGAAAGTCTGGACCTTACTCCTAATCTCACAGAAGTAACTGGAGTCTGCTCATTTCCATCTCCTAGGGAATCCAATGGGATATAATTTAGAAAATGCTGCATTATCTATTTCTCTTCTCTGCCACCAATTACATTCTTGCTAGCTCTTCCCATCTACCCCAATGTTTTTTCTTGACCCTAGCAAACCATTTGACAAGCATTCCTATTTTATCTTATGGCTATAGAAACATCAGAACTCATTTTACCTGTGTAAAGAAGAGTGGTTGCAAAGAAAAAAAAAAACTAATTCCAATAATCTGAAATAAGTCTGAAAATTTGTTTTAGAAACAAAGATTTGTCCATCTTCTGCAAACTCATAACCAAACTGTTGGTTTATTCATAGGTGGTCAAAGATATCTGCCATTAGAGTGATAACTACTAAGAAAATGTAATGTTACTTTTAGAGCATTTAACATGAAACTGTTTTCCTACTGGCATTTTGTTCTAAAGGAAAATGATTTTTATAGCAATATCGACATTCTGAAAATAGGTGTTCCTAAAAGCAGATTATCAAATTTTAATCTTTTCCTTAAACATCTTCACATGAGTCCTGGGTGCTTTTAGAAATATTATTTGATGAACCAGAAAGTGCTACAATAATTCAATTGGGTTCACAGTGGAAAATATTATAATTATTTTTATTATAACTAATAAAATGTTCAATAACAACTATTTTTATAATCTAAGGGGCATTTCAGCAAATATTTCTTTTTTAATTACAAGAAAGTCCTGATCTAAATTTTTATTACATTTTTTAGAAGAACAAGCAAATTACATTCCCCTACATCAAGGATGATAAGCCTCCAACCAAAGATTCTCAAACTGGAAATTTCAAAGATCTGCTGGGACTGGTCTTGTTCTGCTACCTTATCCAGGCTCATGTTCTACTGTTGGTAGCCCATGCACCCCACAATCTGTCTCCACCATCCACTTGAGCGCCCAAGTATGCTCTCAGGACAGCCAGACGATGGGTCTCTGCTCATAACCGTGTGCCTTTCCACGCCATCATCACATAGCTCAAGCCAGGTGCTAGAGGCACATGTTTGTGCATTCAGCGAGCATGCCTTGATTTTTCAATGATTCTCAACATAGTCGCCATGCACTGGGTATCACCGCTGCAGCAAAACCCAGCCATTACACCAAAGTGCTAGGTGTATTATCTAACCTTCTTTTCACAAGAACTCTACCAGATGGGTAAAATCATTGGTGTCACAGATGAGAAAATAAACGTAGAGGGCGTTTATAGAAATTGTTCATGGGGGACAGGGAATAGAGCTGGTGTTCATACCAGATTATCTGCTGCTCTTGACTGCTCCATATGCACCTTTCTGCAATCTGATGCCCCAGCAACCCTCCTGTCTCTTTTGTAAGAATCTAGTAGACTGAACTCTTCACATTCTGTGATTGGGCAGCACAGGTCCAGAGACTGGGATGGAATGTAAAGTGAGGACATAGTGGCTCTCACCGCTGCCAACTTCCCTTCAAATGAGTCTGTCTCTTAGGCCCACACAGGGTGAGAGAAACATCTTGATGTCAAGCACAAAAGGCTAGTCCCACAAATGCAACAGAACTTTTCATAATACCCTGCCCCTGCAGAAGATGGAATTATATTTCAAAACCTTTTTTTTCAGATATTCATCATACAGCACTAGTCAACTTTGGCTCAGTGTGTCGCGCCACAACTCATTCATGAGAACCACTGGATGAAAGCTAGGGACACAAATTCAGGGCAAAATAACTTCCCTGAGGTTGTTGTCAGGCTTGTTTTTATAAAGATCCACCCATCTAAGTTATAGAACTTATAAGAATAAGGGCCTCCCCGGTGGTGCAGTGGGTTAAGCGCTGTGCTGTGAAGCTGTCCGCAGCCTCTGCAGTGCGGGTTCGATTCCTGGCCGGCCAGGGAGATACCCATAAGGCGCAGCAGCCCTCTCCTGCCTCACCCACTGCTCCCCTTAACAGTGTATTTCAGTTCTTCTACCTGTTCTGCTCCTGGCTCTATCTCTGGTGAATCTTCTCACCTTCCCGCACCTCTGGCCTGTACCCCAGTTATTGTATAAGTAAATAAATCTTTAAAAAAAAGCATCACATTGAAAAAAATAATAATAAAAAAGGTTACATATTGCTAATCTTGCCCTGACATGTTACACACATACTAGTTGATAAATATTTTATTGTTACTCCAGGAAAAGCTTTCAAAGCAATACATAAGCCAGTAATTATGTGGAAGGGGTGTCTCCTCAGAGATGGTAAGAACATCAGCACTTGGCTGCTTAAGGAGGGGGTGTCAGGCTCACAGAGGCAGCTCCCTGAAATGTGCACATAGACATGGAGGAGCCGGAGTCCCAGGCAGCAACACTTCCTATGTGTTAGAAAACACACACAAAGAGCACCCAGGCTATTCCATGAGGTTGGAATAAATCAGAGGCTCTTGGCTTGTTGCGTTTCTGCCCGACAGCAATTGTGACCGAAGAGTGACACAGAGCGCCCAGCAGGAAGAAGGCCGGCCTGGAACAGTGACCCAGTTGTAGGGCTGGTGCTCAGCTCTGCGCTGTTCATCTCTGATATCCATTTCTGATTGGAAAAAATGTCGGCAGATGTTCGATACCATTATCCTGTTTATACTGGACACATCGCAGCGCTCCAAGTTAATTGGATGTCTTGGTATAATGTTAAAGATATTTGGGGTTTTATTTTTTTTCCCATGGCTACTTACCAGTCCTATCCAAAATGCCTTCCCTATAGTCAATATAATGTATTGACATGTGTGTTTGTGTGTGTGTGTGTGTGTGAGAGAGAGAGAGAGAGAGGTATATGTTTACATTTCCCTGCTATAAGTAAGGCTGCATACACCATCAAAAAAAATACCATTAAAAGTGATCACTGACAGTCAGACATAATAAGAGATGGTAATTGTGAAATAATCAAATAATGAAATTTAAAAGCCTGTTATTCCATTCACAGGCATATATACCTACATTTGAGATTAGACTTAAAATTTGAAAGGCTATAGAAATCCTGCTATAGAAGTCATCATACACACTGTGTAACTCTTCTTTATTATGTCAGGGGCAGAGACTTTTTACTAACGGCAGCTAAAAGTATAAACAAACAAGTACAAATTGTGAAAACACTTTCCCTCTCAGCTATAGTTAGCCAAAACATAATTCATGGCCCTTAGAATTTTTTTAAATCAACAAGAGGCTGCTACAGTAGTTCCTTTCCTTTTCTTAAATGGTCTTTAAATAAACATCTGAATCAGTTAAGAGAGGCATTTACTTGAATTAAAGTGATAATTCTGCCAGGACATAAGCATAATTAATTGTGGGTGGCAGAAGTTTTAAATGAGGCTAAATTAGGGATTCTAATTTACTTATTTTTTTTTTTACTCACTCTACTGCTGTCATTTGAGGGGGTTAGGATTGATCTCAAAATTGTGCCCTGTCATAGAATACCATGCTTATATGCTTTTATTTTTTGTGGCCTTTTTTAAATTACCAAATTAGGGAATATGATGCACATAACCATCCATCCAGCCTCCTTCCTACTACAACTACTACACACACACACACACACACACACACACACACACACACCCTTGTTCTCTCTCAGCCATGACATTTTCATCCCTAATATTGTACTCTTCCAATTTATTTTAATGCCTTCAATGTCAAACACAAAATTATGTTAGTCACAACATTTTATTCCTGTTAAGTTTTACAAAAAAATAACTCAAAACACTCTGCCTTCAAAATCTCTCCTTGCTTAGGCTACCTGCACCCAGGACTAAAACAGCTACATTTCATAAACAAATGGCACACTAAAAATGGGTGGTCTCCCTGTGTAGGATGCATTTTCAATGCTGCATCCTCTTAGCAGAGGGAGCTCTGTGTCAAGGTGCAGGCACATCACTGTAAAATGATGCCAGCTGAGTAACTGCCCTAATGAGCTTCAGGAGACAGGGAATCCATAACACATTTGGGAGAATTCTGCATTGAGCATCAATAAGAATGAAATGGGGCGTGATCCCATAGTGTGTATCTTCCAAAAGTTCAATACAGCAAAGAAAAATGAGAAAGTTGCATATGAGAAGTACTTTGATGCTAATCCTTTAATGGACACTAGAACACAGTCAATCATGTCTTTCTGGCTGTCAAGTAAAGGCATTAAAATGCATTTCTGAAAGGTACACAATTGGCCACGAATGCCTGTACTTTGAAATGAGCACATTAGGAGATACTGAGACACTTTCTACACTGCACCCCACATGAAGACCAAGCATCAGAAGCAATGAATTCTGCAAGTGCACTGTGCACGTTGAAACACTGAAAAAAAATTGCTCAGCTCGTTAACTCCATTTATCTTTTGCCACCCCTGAGTAATAGTTTTTCATTAACGACATGCGTTTTTCACCCACTGTTCTGAGCACAAAAGGATCAAACGGCACACTTCCTGCAGCCCACGTAACAGTGCTGTCTTCACAAAGGTGAATGTGGAATTATCATCTGCATTCCCAATTCCTGAACTTCAGAGGAAACACTGATTGCCTGTGCACAATGCAGCGGGTTAACACATTCCGTGTCTCCCGGTGTCTGACACCGAAGTGCAGAACAAGACCAACAAATAGGCAGACCTTCCGCAGCAAAGGATGCAGGCTGCAGACAAGCCCAGAGGCTATGAAGAATTCATGCTTGCTTTACCTACCGGCATTGTCCATGTCTCAGGAGTGGCGAGGCGAGTTCTGTAGCCTGGCAGCCGGGAAGCCCCGCTCCTCTCCTGGCGAATGAAGCACCCTGCCCTTCTGCTGATTATCAGTCCTTGCTGGCACACAGAGCATACTTCATGCACTGTCTGCAGGAGACACCGCCAGGAAATTTATATCTCCAAGGATGACAAACAGCCATTAGCTCCATTACAGGCTGATTAAGAGACACTGAGCCTATCAAGTGGATACTTGAACCCACTGGGGTTTTCACCTCTGTTCTCAGCAAAGGAGAAAAAAAAAATCACTGCAATGTAGAGTGTACTGCACAATGCAGGAAAGAAGTGCACACGCTATGCAGAGCTCAGTTCTCTCCCCAAAGATGCCAGAGCAAACATAAGCAGGAAGAGGCACAGATAATTCAAAGGTAAAAGGAATCTTTCAAAATACAATAAATTATCCTTTCTTGGGGACTAATCTAAACGTCGTCCAGTTTCTACCTCTGACATAACTGAATGACTGGGCAACTTTTCAATTTAGAATTTTAAAGTTTGTTGTTGTGGGTGGGCAAGGAATAGCAGATAAAATATTTAAAATCAAGGTGATCTCTAATATTCTTGCACTACAGGCATGCTGCAGCTCAGCACTCATTCTGCTTTGGTGCTGTTTTCATCATGACTCGTGTCCCTATGTGTGGTCATAATTCCTGCCCACCCATCCTAACAGAAATTCAAAGGCTCTCACTAAATGTCACTCATAATAAAGGAAGTGAATTGTCAAAAGCGGTCAGGGGACTCTAACATGCAGACATCCAAGCTACAGAAATCTAAGGGTGCAGGAAAAGGCATTGACTCACACAGGAACCTCATTCCACTGCTTTAATTTGACCATGTCAAGATGACCCTCAAAGACAGCTCAGCCTGTTGTGCCCTCAGGTCTCAGGGTGGGCAGATACTGGAGAAGGGCCCAGGATCCTGTCACTGTCATGATCAAATATGAGGGCAGCTCAACTCGGTGTTTTCTGCATTTTCTCAGAGCTAGCAAAGAAACTGACAACGGCCTCACTTGACCTCTGATATAATGAAGTCTCAGTACACTAAGGCTCTACAGGTCTATTTCGACAAGTTTTAAGAAACAGTTCTCATTATGATACTCTTAGGGTTGTTAAGCTTGCAAGGCAATTCATTTATTTAGCATTTCCTTATGTCATTGGAATTGCTAGTGACATACTACTTGCCAATTATTGATAATCTATAATACCATCTGTGTACTTTTGTTTTTATTATAACTTCAGGTTTTCCTGTAGACTTGAGTTTTCTTTATTGTTAAATAAACTATTTTATTTATGATGTCAGTACAAGTACAGAGAAAAGTTGAATTTTTCAGTGATTTTGCCCTGATATTTTTATCCCCATTATTTTAATTCTGTCAGGCACATTTGAGAATGTATAACTCTATTAATCTCAAAAAAAAATCTTCCTATGTTTTTTAAAAGTGCTTGGATCCCACAAGACTGAAATCACTGTGGCTTCCATACCACACTGCTTGCCCTGGTTAAGACTGCCAACCAACTACCCAGTGTCATCACGAGAAAATCTAGGACAATCCAACTTTTTTTCTTTTAAGAAAAAAGAGGTGGTAGCAGGTAAATATGAAAGAGAGGAAAGGAAATATATCACGAAGTCTGAGATGTTGGTTAAGAGTAGCTGAGAAGTATCTGTTGGCAGTGCATATTGATTAATATGAATATATTTAGATTAGCTTTGTACACAGTTCAAAATGGGTCTCTTGGTTATTTTATTAATACAATCAGTCCCCAGATTACAAATGGTTTGTGTTTCAAAAATTTGTTCTATCAGTCATTTGAAATACACTTTTTTTCTTATAAACACTGACTGGGGTCCAAGAACAGACAATTAAACATTGCTTACCTCATGAGGCGATTTGTATAAGATCACAATCTCTTATATACAATTATAAACACCAGAAAGCTCTGAAAACCTTAAGATTTCTTTTGTTTGTTTAAGTTTGGCTCTGGATGCATTTGGTGTCACAGTCTGACTTGAAAAGATGTGAAGCTATTAGAAATCTTTACTTAACTCAGAGTGAGTAACAAGTTTTGCTACAGAATTTCTTAACGTTACAGGTATAGTAATCTATTCAGACTCTGCTGGGGATGACACAAATATATATCATATCCAATACATTACATTACCTTTCTAAAAATGTAAAAGTTCTGAATTCTGAAACACACCTAACCCCAAGAGTTTCAGATGAGGAATTACAGACTTTCAGTACATTTTGCAATTTAAAAGAGTAGAATGTAATCCCTTACACTATTTTGCTACAATTTTTCCTTATTTAGCAACTATCTCCCTCTCTCACCAGCGGTTCAGGTATTGAACCTCTCTAACAATTGATGTTGTTAGAGATAACCAAGGGAAGAAGATAGAAAGATACTTAGAAGTAATAAAACTAGTGTTGAGTGTTTTATTAGGTATTGGACCATTTGAAACTGAATAAATTGCCAAGGACACATCTGCTTCCTCTCTTGCTGCATTTGCCACCAGCACTATCTACCTGGCATCAGAAGAAAGCAATGCACCAATGAAAAAGCACAACAAGGGAACATTTCCTCCAGCTCCAGGAAGAATCCACTTGCTCTCTTGGTATAATTCAGACCCACAATGAATATGCTCTCATTGGAGAGTGAGATGTCTCATTGGAGAAGTAGGGTCTCTCTAATTGTCCTGTGTGATAGAGAAGCAGCATCAATAAGCCTGATGTTTTGTGCCATGTTTTAAATGTAGGTTTAGTTCCATTGGCTCCACCTTTTCATATGTAAATCCCTGGGCTTTCTTAGTATCAGACTAATTTGAGGCCAGTGTGAATATGGAGCACCTGCTTCCAAAATACCCTCAGTGCTATCCCATCTACAGAAAGAAGGCTCCAACTTGTCACCAGCTGGGCTTGCTAAGGGTTGTTAGCCTGGTTGGTTGTAAGGTGTGGGTGCCCCCATGTCTGATCAGGTGGGCTGATCAAGGCCACCAGTGGGCTCTCGAACCTTCAGATGTATCGCCAAACACCTGGCCGTGACATGGCCATTACCACATCTACCTCCACAAAACTCTATTAACAACTCTCTCTCTCTCAGTTTCAAAGAAGTGTCTGTCTTGGCTTCCTAGATGAGTTCTGCTATTTCACATTATTTCTTTTCCTCTCCAGTTTCACTGAGTTATAATTGACATATAGTTCTGTGCAAAGTTAAGGGTGCAGAGCATAAAGATTTACCTACAGTGTATTATGAAAGGGTTACAATTTTACTTTGACACTGAACATCCATTGTCTCTGTGGCGGCAGGAATGGGACACTGAGCAGGTTTTCGGATCCCATGCAGACCGAGTAAAGGAGGAGGCAGAGTCCTCAGTGGTGTTTTGCAGGTCTTTTATTGGGGTTCACCAGGCATATGGCAGGCAGGGGTGCTGGGGGGGCTGGGAGGGCTGGCAGCCCTCCCAGCCCCCAGCAAATCCTCACTATCTGGGCTCTCTGGCCTTCTCTCGGCTTCTGCTTCTCTTGCTTCTCTCTCAGCTTCTCTTTCGGCTTCTGTTGCCACTGGGTGATGGGGTGGCCTGGCGGGCTGGGTGGCTGCGTCACCTGCCTCTGGACCTAGCCTCGTTCCTATGCCAAGTCCACGTACCCCCTGCGGTTGCCAGCCAAGTTGGGGGGGTGCTGTGTGGCTGGGCGTTTCTGGCCTAAAGAGCTGGAACTTTGCACATGACATACGGGGTTGTTCCTGCTACAACTGTCCCCCAGCCCTCTCGATCACTACTGCTGCTGCTGGTGTCCCCATGACGCCGCCCTCAAAAGTCCAGTCACTCAGCCCAGGTGAGCCCACTCCAGGTGCCCGCTATCAGGCATGCATTCAGGACCACAGGGTTCCCTCATCTATCCTGATGGCGGGAGGGCAGAAAAGCCCGATACCTTTTACCTTACCCTACAGTCTCATATAAAGACAAAAGAAGAAAAATGTTTTCCCCCCTTGTGATGAGGACTCTGAGGATCTGCTCTCTTCACAACTTTCAAATATACCACTCGGCGGTGTTAATTATAGTCACCGTGCTCTATACTACATCTCAGGGCTGATTTATCCTATAACGGGAAGTCTGTACCTCTCCACTATTTCACTTTCTCTCACAGCTTTCCAAGGCAATGCTTTCATGTGTTGGGGGCACAGAGAAGAGCCCTGGCAATCAGGCGCTAACTCTTCTGACTGGAACCCAAGCCCAGCTGGACCGAGAGCAGTGCATGTGGACGCTGTCCAGAACAAGAGGCAGAAACACTTCCAAGAAGTGGAGCAACCCCAGAATTATAAAGACATCATGGCTTGGCTTTCAGGGGGCCTATTGGGGTCCTTCTCTGCAAAGTCAGATTCTGTTCTTTAGAATGGGAAAGTTCCGAGCTGTCAGTATTGGTTAGCCCAGATGATCTCTTGGAGATCCAGATCAGCCTACCAGCTCTGTTTACCGTTGCATGTTTTGATTTATCTGAGGAAATAAAGAAGTTTAGAGTCAACAAACTAAGATATTGACTGCCAATTAGGGAGTAGTCAAGCTTGCTCCAGTTCCTTTGGGAACAGAGTCTACTGGAAACCTGTTCTGAAAAAAATTCAGCACTACTTTTATAATAAGGGCTATCAGTTATAGGTAGTTTCTGGATATTGAGCAAAGTGCTTGGATTTATAACTCTCCTAAGTCCTAAACCAAATACTTGAAACTATTTTTTTACAAGTTCACAGGAGAAAGTTTTGCAACAGATAGTGTTTCCTGGAAGATCTGGGCCACAAAAAGTACACTTACTTAATATTCTATTAGCTGAAGTTTAGGACCATAGTTACTTGACATGCCTATTTTCCATTATTCCTAACCATTCTGCTTTTGAGATTTCTCTTTTGATGTAAGTTGGGTGGAGTTGTCTCCTGAATTACTCATTAGAGTTTGCTATCTTCCCTTGCATGTGGCCCTTATTTTCATAAAGACTCAAGTAATATCTTCATTCAGAAATCACAAAGCGGGCCTCCCTGCTTTATTTTTAAATAAATCTTAAAAAAAAAAGAAAGAAAAAGAAATCACAAAGCTTTTCAGTGTAGTCAGAATTTGTTTTGATGGCTAGACCTGAATGAAGGCCCAGACATCAGACACAACCCCCTGACATGTCTGGACTTTGGTTAAGGTGGTTAGATGAGCCCAGGTTTGGGCACCACCATGGCATCTATTATTACCCATTGTAATAATAGATAAAATGTTAAGTAGGTAGTTCACAGCTGGACTTGAAAAGCTAGATTAACCACTTGTATGGATTATAAAGGAGTCCAAAGTTCCCACTGAGTCCTGCTGTGCTCAAAGTGCAAAAGCAGAGGCTAGTGCTGGGGTCCTGTGCAGCAAGGGGTTTAAAAAAGCTCCACATGAGAAAGGGGATCAGAGTCAGGATCTGCTTGAATGGGTCTCCCTGACTCAAGAAAGGAAGTTGAGGGGCAGGGGAAACTATTGACCTATTTCTAGAAACCATGATTTTATAAGCCTAGATGAGGAAGAATTCCCATAACCAAGAATGAAATTAGCTTTGTGTTGCTTTCCCTCAATATTAGATCTGTCATGTCCCCTCAAAATAGAGCAGGAGCCCCAGTCTATCATTGGAAGAGCCACCTCTAGACGAGGGCGAGAAGGCCAAAGTGGAGGCAATTTCGAAGCATAAAACTGTTATAGAGGAAGAGACTCAAAACCCAAACCAAAGAACCAAACAACAAAAGAAAACCTTCTACTCAAAATGAATGTACAACCTGAATTCCAAAATAGTTTGACTGCTAGTATTTTCAAAAGCAATTAAATGAAATAACCAATAAAACATGACTTCAATCAAGAGGATTGCAATCTTGTGGAAGAGTCTGACAAAGATTTTTTTTTTAAAGATTCATGTATTTATACAAGCACTGGGTACAGTCAGAAACACGGGAGGGCGAGAGAATTCACCAGAGCCAGAGCAGGGAACAGAACACGCAGACCAACGAAATACACCGCTGAGGGGAGTAGCGGGCGGCAGGAGAGGTCTGCGCGCCATGTGGGACCCTCGCCCGGCGGCTGGGGATCGAACTGGCGCTGCAGAAGCTGCGGGAAGCTTCGCAAGCCAGTGCTCAACCGCTGCGCCACCCGGGAGGCTCAACCCAGTTTTTTTAAATCTCTTTTAGAAGAGTTAGACACTTCTCCAAAGAAGATATATAGCTGGCAACAGGCACATGGAAAAATGTTCATCATCACTTATTATCAAGGGAATTTAAATCAAAACCACATTCAGGTACCGCCTCACATTTGTAAGAATGGCCCATATCAAACTAGTGTTGTGGAATGTGTGGAGGAAAAGGAAGCCTTACACAATGTTGGTGGGAATGAAAACCAGTCCAGCCTCTATGGAAAACAGAGTTTTTTCCCAAAACATTAAAAACTAATCTACCATATGATCCAGTAATTCCACTCCTAGTTAATATATTTGATGAATGCAAAAAAACTAATTCTAAGGAACATAGACACTCCTATGCTCACTGCAGCACTATTTACAATAACTAAGTTATGGAACAACTTAAGTGTCAAAGAACAGAGAAGTGGCTCAGGAAGATGTGGTATATACACATAATGGAATACTATTCAGTGTAAAAATAAAAAGATGAAATCTTGTCAGTTGCAACAAAATGGATGGAACTGGAGGAGATGATGCTAAGAAAAACAAGTCAGAGGAGAAAGACAAATACTGGATGATTTCACTATTATGTAGAATGTAGAGAAATAACACAAAGGAAAAAAGAAATTGAAACCAAAACAAACCCTAGAAATATGATTGTAGAATTGAGGCTACCAGAAGGGGTGGGTAAGAGAGAGGAGCAAAGGGGAGAAGGGACCCAGTGGATTATGATAGAGGATTATGGTACTTTGGTGGTGGGTGTGGTTGGTAACATACATCTAATGCCATGCCCCTAAGTCATATACAGTGTTTTAAACCAATGTAAGCTCTCAATAAAAAATAATACAATTGACAAAAAGAATAGTTTCTAAAATGAATTGAATGCACAACAAGGAGGGTGCATATTGATCTACTATTGTGGAGAAAGAAAATACTAGAACTAGTAACACATTTATATAAAAGATAAATTTTTTTATTTTATTTTATTTTTTTAAGATTTATTCATTTATTTATACAAGCACTGGGTACAGTCAGAAGCGCGGGAGGGTGAGAGAATTCACCAGAGCCAGAGCGGGGAATAGAACAGGCAGACTGATGAAATACACTGCTGAGGGGAGCAGTGGGCGCAGCAGGTGAGGTCTGTGCGCCATGTGGGACCCTCGCCGGTGGATGGGGATTGAACTGGCACTGCAGAGGCTGTGGGCAGCTTTGCAGCCCAGTGCTCAACCGCTGCACCACCAGATAAATTATTAAGCTACAATATTTAATATACAATTTTAGATGGCACTTTCACTTTTTCTATATGTCACACTTGAACCATATAGTAAATATTCCATGGCATAGAGTTGACACAAGTCAGCAAATTGAGTTCTTCATTGGTTTTAAATAAAAGCTTTGAAATGAAAATTTTCAGTGGCTTTTCAATTCATTTGCTAAAATGCAAAGATGCAACTGTATTGATTAATTTTGAACAATACCTGAAGCCAATAGGTGAGAAGCCATTTCCTAACCAAATTTCAACCAAAAGTTTTGCATGAAATGTTGATAGCATTGAATTATAATTTAGCAAAATCAGCCAATGATGCACTTCTTCAAAGAGATCTCTTTTTGAAGTCATTAAAACTTAATATCAAAATTAATTCATTGAGAACCAAACCATGAATTTGTGGATTCCTGAAACATTAAGCCAAGATGTTTAAAATAATGATGCCCATTCACAGATTGAGCATCTTTGTGTAAGTTTTTAAATCCCAAAGACAACTGGCACCGTAATAAATTTAAGACAACTAATTTCACTTTTGTCTTTTAAGCACTTCACAATCCCTGACCTCCTCCAGGTCCCTCGCGGTCACCTGAACTCCTCTTCCAGATCTTCCCCTCATACGCTTCCCTTCTAACCAGCTCTCCTTAAATCTCAGCAGGTTCCATGTACCTGTTTTTTAGAAGCGAGATCACTGGTGTCTACCCTCTGTCTTTCAGGCACCGTGATCCACCAAGTGTTTCCAAACGTATTTCACCTAGCGTTCCCCCATTGATAGTCATAAAGAGAGGCACAGACTATTCATCTAACCACATTTTGGGAAAATTGATTAAAAGGGCATTCAGCACATCTTTTTTTTATTTTGAACATTTGGGGGACTTCATGTTTTGGGGTTTTTCTTGTGGTTACTGCTCCTATAGAATGAAAAACACAGGTTTCTCAGCACATGCCCAGGGAGGTGATACTGAAGAGACAAGCCCCTCATTTATCACAGAAATAAAAACCCCAGATGCATTTCTCTTATTGTAACAATGCAAAAGACTGAGAGAGAATGAGGATCACCCAGTACCCAGGGGTACACAATGGCTGACAATGAGCCTCACAATGAAGGCAATGGTGGCTAGAAAGTGAAAATGAACCACCAACCCATCCCAGTGAAGTAAATATAATGAAATGTGATGAGGTCTCAGGAGATGGTTCCCCAATATATATGATATGTTTAGTTTTTGTCATAAAACTAATAAATCTTGGAGTACCCTAAGAAGCAAATTCTGACATCTAAATGGGATTTCTGGAGTGTAGGTCAACCCAAAATTGAGAGCAGGCCTTTGAGAAGGAATTCTTAAACTGATCTGGCCCTGCAAAAGCATGTCAAGGAAAACTCTGGAAACTATAGTGAAAGCCAACTCACTAAACACCTTTGTTAACACCTCGTTCATATCTAAGGTCCTAAGAGGTCTTTCCCAAATGGTCCTCACTTAGGGATATTATTGATAGGCTTTCTTCATTGTCTTCCAGACCTATAAACCAGAATGGACACCTGTATCTGAGTCTCAGGCTACAGACCATAATAGCAGCATAATTATTTTAAATCATTGACACTGTACCCAGTTCTTTTATTATGTGTTATCCCATTTAAGCCTAACAAGACCGAGTGTGCTGCTATTATGATTCCCATTTTACAGATGAGAAAAATGAAGGCTTAGAATGGGTGAGATTTGCCTCAGATTGCACAAATGGTAGCTCTGAATGCAAATTCAGGTCTTTTTAATGCAGTATTTAATACAGTACTTATCAGCAATGGCAAGGCTCAATGTATGGGCAGCACAACTTTTTTTATAAAAATAAAATTTTGTTGAGCACCCCAAATTCATGTCAAAGAGTAATGTCCTTTAAGACTACAAATTTCAGTTTCAATTAGACTAATAAAATGTTTAATGCTAATCTTCTATGCTTTGGCAAAAAAGAAATCTCTAGTTCTTCAATAGTACTCATTAGTAATGGCATGGGGGCCTCCCTGGTGTCACAAGGGGTTAAGACACAACCTATGAAGCTATCCTCAGCACAGCAGCATGAGTTAGATCCCCAGACAGGGAGCAACCCACATGGTGCAGCAGACCTCACCTGCCTTGCCCGCTGCTCCCCTCAGCAGTGTATTTCAGTCAATCTTCTTATTCTGTCCCCCACTGTGTCTCTGGTGAATTTTCTCACCCACCACACCTCTGGCCTGTACCCCAGTACTTACATGCACAAATAAATAAATCTTTAAAAAAAATAGTAATGGCCTGCAAACAAACATGATAGAATTTCCACCCATTAAAAAGATACAAGACTCTCTAAATTCCAGGACAGCTGCATTTAAAAGATCATTTCTGAAGGAAGACAAAATCATAAATCTATAAATCAAAACAGAATGATATATGCGTACCATTATCCAGATCAATTTATTTATCACTTCAAGGATTTTAAAAAATGGTTCTCAGGAACTTCACCTATATACAGTTATGGCCAATGCTCAAAAAATTATTGAGTTGGCGGCAATACTACCAGGTCAACAAGTAGAGAAAAAGGCACTGTCTGATTCAGTGCTAATAATTGGCAAAAGAGAGCTCTTGAGTCCATCCATCAGTCAAAAGAGTGGCCTGTTGCTTAAAGGCCAGTTACAGTTGCTGGTGAATGAATCTACTGTCATAAAACCAGCAAACACAGGAAAAATCCTGTCCACAGTATCTGCTCAGGAATATACAGCTGAACAAGTTCTTTCCACAAATCAACCCTTAACTGACTGCATGAAGGGTACCCATCCCTAAACAGATAGCAACTTCTCTTCAACCAACACATGACTGACAGGAACACAGTGGCACCATTGGGAGAATCTGTCACTCAACTCACAAAGAAGACTGTTTTTAGGAGATTTTAAGAACCAGCAACACCACTGTTTTCTTACATGAGCAATCAAGGGCTGCACAATGGAAACCTAATCCAATCTGACTCACTAACAGTAAGTTTCCCATCATTTGGGATGATCTTAAAAGTTTAGGCAAGGTATAGGATCTTGGTGTGCCAAAGTCCCCACTACTCTCTATCATGTTCTATTGAGCTGCACATACCTATAAGACCTATTTGGCTTCTGAAAGCATTTTGTGCCCATGTCAACAGAATAGACTTATGACCTCTCAATAGAGGTTATAGATACATGGTAAAGAAATGATGAGATATCTTAACCATCATACAATGTGGATAAGTAGAAAGGTATCAGCTAGGTCATTTAGATCATTTAAATCATCTAAATGATATAGCTGGTGAAGGCAATACCACTTAGCAACCAAAAAGAGTTACTACATGGGATACCTCTCTGGGATACATCAGACAAGGTAAACAGGCTCTAAGTTCCTTAAATTTAAATGGCTAAGTATTTCTTTGGTATAATATGTTGCTTACTTCCTTATCTCTTAATTCCTTACCAAATGCATATTCATTGCCTCTACTACAAACAATATGCAATTCATGAAAGTGGGAATCTGATCAGTCTTTCTCATCATTTCAAGAAGGCTACTTAATGCTCAATAGTTGTTTTAGAATGAATACATGACAAGTTAAGTAAAAATAATATTGTGGCCCAGGTAAGGATACTCTTAATTTTAACCATGTTGTATTTCACCAACAGGCGAATCCTACCATGCCTAAAATGTACTAATCCCTGTTCACGCATTCATAAATTTCTACATTACTTCATTAAATAGCCAAATGAAAATTTCATTTCCACTTACAAAGGTTCTTTTCCATCTACTAGTAAACAATGAGTAAATATTTTTTTTTTAAGATTTTTTTTTTATAGAGGCATGTTTTTTTTTTATTTATTTGTTTGTTTGTTTTTTTGTTTATACATGCACTGGATACAGTCAGAAGCGCGGGAGGGTGAGAGAATTCACCAGAGCCAGAGCGGGGAGCAGAGCAGGCAGAAGGACCGAAGTACACTGCTGAGGGGAGCAGCGGGCGGCAGGAGAGGTCTGCGCGCCATGTGGGACCCTCCTCCGGTGGCCGGGGAGCAGCCGGGGATCGAGCCTGCGCTACAGAGGCTGCGGGCAGCTTCGCAACCCAGCGCTCAACCGCTGCGCCACCGGGGAGGCCCACAATGAGTAAATATAAATACTTGCTTAGCTCTCAGATTCATTGTGGCAATGAGTCTCTTCCACTATTCTGTTTTTACCTCCTTATCCAGACACTAGCTGAAGAAATAAGTACAGATCACCTGAATTTTACAGCAACCCCATCACACCTAAGGCAAAGTGCTGAGTACACAGAAGATCAATCACTATCTGGATGATTTAACTAGGAACTAAATTCTCAGAATTTCCCCCCTAAGACCATTGTTCTAAGGGATTAAGGGATAAGATCCTATCTAAGTTTAATTACTAGAAACTATCCTACTATTCACACCACTACACTTGGCACAGATAACAGTAAAATCAACAGCAGCCATCTAAATGGTTCTAGAAAGACTCATAGGGATCACAGCTGAAGTCTTTGAGGAAAGTAAGGTCTAAGTGCTTCCTCTAAGATGGGTGTAGAAAAGTTCCTGGGAGCAATGGGGAAAAAGAGATAATCATTTATCTTTGATATGAGGGAAAGACAAGGAAAAACACTGGACACCAGTCAAGATTTAACCATATTCTAACAAAACAGCAGGAAAATGGACCAAGAGGAGGAGCCGATGTGGTTTTTCCAGAGAAGTAATTAGCTGTCCTCCGACAGCTTTCACTACCTGATTTTACAGTTCTGCTTTCAGTTTGCATTTCCCATTTCACTTGGATTAGTTTCCTATTCCACTGTAAAGATTACCACAAATTTATTGACTTAAAGCAATCTGAATTTATTCTTATAGTTCTGGATGTCAGGAGTCTGAAATGAGTCTTCTGGGGCTAAAATCAAGGTATTAGCTGATCTGAATGTCTTCTAAGGCTCTAGAGGAAAATTCATTCCTAGTCTTTTCCATTTTCTGGAAAGTGCATGCATTCCTTGACTTATAGCACCATGATTCCAGTTTCCATTTCTGCTCTCATATTGGTTCTTCCCCTTTTGACCTCCTTGTCTCCCTCTGCTAAGGATCCTTGTGATCACATGGAGCCCAACTGAATAATCCAGGATAATCTCTGCTATTTAAGATCATATCTGCAAAGTCCCTTTTGCAATGGAAAGTAACACATTCACAGGTTCAGGAGAGTAGGAGTGAGCCTCTTTGAGAGGGGGCACTACTCAGCCCACTGCTTCATCATTGTCTTAACAAACTATGCGTTGTCAAGTCAATCACCTGAATCAAAGTTCTCCCTCCCTGGACTTAAAGACAAACTTCCCCCACAGACCTCCTGCTGCTCCCCTAGGTGCACTTGAGATCTTGAGTACTGACTGACAGATAGAAAATACAGTCGGTAGGATGGGTCATCATAAATGGCACAATACTCAAGTACTAGGATTTGAGCACATACTGAAAGGCTGTTTAACAGGAAAAAAGGAAAGAGAAATTATACCACAGAAGGTCAACCTAATAGATTTGAGGGACCCCTAGGAATCAATTCACATGGCATTCAAAGAACTGGGTCCAGATGTCCCTGAGGTTAACATCAAAAGTGTTTAAACCAAATCTGGATTAAGAATTTTTAAACCTTATAGCAAGAGCATAGCCGAAACTGTGTTATAAGGGAGAACGGGGGTACCAAATTCCCTAACCCCTTTCTCAGTGGATCCCCATTTGGAAAGAGACAGCAGAAGAGAAATCTAAGAGGCTGGACTTTGCAAAGATGGCACAAGCAATATATATTATTCTGACCTAGTACACTCACATTTGGTGTGTGGACTGTTAAGGAGTGGCAAGCAGTTCACTTTAATTTTAGGATGGTAGACAGTAGAGGGTGATGCTCACCTTGAATCAAAGAAATCACATTTAACCTTTTGATTAGAATGCATGAAGACTTTATCACTCTCCTGGAGGCCAGTACGGTGACAGGTTAGTTTAACATGAAAAGACAAAGCAATTGGGGCCTCCCCTGGTGGCGCAGCAGTTGAGCGCTGGGCTGTGAAGCTGCCTGCAGGCTCTGCAGCACCAGCTCGATCCCTGGCTGCCGGCAAGGGTCCCACATGGCATGCAGACCTCTCCTGCCGCACCCACTGCTCCTCTCAACAGTGTATTTCGTCAGTCTGCCTGTTCTGTTCCCCACTCTGGCTCTGGTGAATTCTCTCACCCTCCCGCGTTTCGACTGTACCCAGTGCTTGTATAAATAAATAAATAAATCTTTTAAAAAAATAAAAATAAAGGGCCTCCCGGTGGCGCAGCGGTTGAGCGCTGGGTTGCGAAGCTGTCCACAGCCTCTGCAGCACCAGTTCGATCCCCGGCTGCTCCCCGGCCACCGGAGGAGGGTCCCGCATGGCGCGCAGACCTCTCCTGCCACCCGCCGCTCCCCTCAGCAGTCTCAGCAGTGTGCTTCGGTCCCTCTGCCTGCTCTGCTCCCCACTCTGGCTCTGGTGAATTCTCTCACCCTCCCGAGCTTCTGACTGTACCCAGAGCTTGAATGAATGAATGAATGAATGAATGAATAAATAAATAAATAAATAAATTTTTTTTTTTTTTTTTTTTAAAAAAAAAGACAAAGCGATTGAGGTGCCCTAGACCTCCGCAGTTCTCCTTAGAACAGGGAACGGCAATCAACCTCTAAGAGGCATTTCTCTCATTTCTCGGAGGCCAGGGTGAGTAACTGTCTTCCTGGAAGTCATTTTCTCTCTACCATGGGTTTTCCCAAGATAAAAAAGGATGTGCTCTTCTTCAGTATGCAGAGTGAGAACACAGGGGAAAAGCAGATGCCAAAAGAGAAAGATCCAGAGCACGGAGCAGAACGATGTGGCCTTGATAGAGATGCTGGAGGGAGACCAAAGAAAGGGAGCTGACAGCAGTGGCACTTGTTGGCACAGGACGCAGGGCAGAGAAGTGGGGTGTGGGCCAGATGAGTGAGTTCATAGGACTTGTGGCAAGTGCAGCAAATTCCTTGAGACAGCTTCATTGTTGTGATCTTAAGAGAGATTTGGTAATTCTACAGCAAAACCATTCACTTTCTGAAAATAGACAATAGTTATCCACTCAGAAACATCTGTTGTAAACATTTATGTCGGATGTAAACATTAAGAAGAGTCAGCTTGCTAGTGAAGCTCAGGTAAGAGGGAATCTCTGTAAGAAACATAACCACCCAGAGGTAAACTGCTTAGCCACCTTCAACTTGGAAGCCAGAGCATGTGCCTATAAGACAGTATCAAGACCGAGGGGAGATGAGGAACAGGTCTGGCTTGCTGCAGAAAAGGAAAATATTTTCCAAGGCTGACACTGCAGACCTGCTGGTCAAGGTCGGTTGCCACTTGCACAGTGCCGTGAAATATCTGTAATTCATTGACAGTTAAGTGAAGTGCTTTATATTTGGTGATAATAAATTGTCTAACTTTCTAGAATCTCTGCAAATGGAATTCTCAAATATTCTCTTATTCTTTGAAGTATTTTACTCAAGAGCTACCAATAGCTAGTGCTTCTATCTGACATATTTCGAACCCTGGAAAAACTTACAAGGAGTCTGCCAGGAATAAACTCTCTCGAAGTCAGTCTACCTATACCCCACCTACTGGCAGACAGGAAGGGAGAGGAAAAGGTTACAGAATTAATGCTAAAATAGTAACATCAGCATGCAATGATTCACCGATGTGTTTATCTTTAGAGGGCTAAATTAAGTAGAACATTCTGGCAACATTCTTTTTCTTTATTTTAACAGCATTCTTTCTCTCTTTTAAAACAACAAACTGGTCCTTTTTATGAAAACCTTGACTGGAACTAATGCAGGGTTCTGTTCCCTTCAAATGTGGATGAAGTTTTAATTTGTCATTTAAAATGTAAACATCAAAGTGAAATACATGGCATGGAACTTTCTGGTAGCCGCAGTTTTTCAAGGCATTCTATGAGGTTTGCCTTGGGCACAGCTCACAGCTTGCTCCATGAGGGTCTGAATTAAAAAGATGTTAGCTCAACAGTCATTTGAGACTGGAAACATTTAAATAATTAAGCTCCAAACCCAGTCAGCACCATAGGATGCTCATGACCCTGGAGGTGTCCTGGTCACTATCCACTCTGCTTCGACAGATGAAAAAACTCCCCGGAGCCAAGTAAATGTGGCACAAAACCCCCCACCAAGTAACAGAGGCACAAAAGCCTCCACTTTAGTTTTAAATCAGACTAAAGCTAGACTATCAGAAGTCTATCACCCACACTCCTTCCTTTACCTAATTACCCTTTACTGTGTCATTTGACCTACTTCTCATAGAGTTCATATATATTTTAGGGGCCATGATCTAACTGGACTTATTAATAAGCAACATCATTCCCTGTTCATTTATATTTTGCATCAAATGCGTCACACCTTATGAAGGTTTCTAAATTGGTTCTTACTATCAGATTCTAAAATTGGCTTGCTTCTAAAAACCTGGATTGAAAACGTAACAGAAAAAGATGGATTTTAGGAAGCTGTATTTTATTTATAAAATCATTGTGCAATAGTCTTCATTTTAGAGCGTTGTCCCTCAGCTGATGCCTTTGCAAAGGAGTGCTGCTAAAACATGCTGGTTGGAAGAAGGGAGCCTTACATTGCCCAGAGGTTCACACAGACCCGATGCCCCAAAGACAGCCTGGTGCAGCAGAACGATGCAGGGCTCAGCACTTGGAGGGGACTCCGGAGCAGTCTCCCGGTGCAGCAGCAGCAGCCAAGCCCTGCTTGCCCATGATCACTGGCTACTGGCAAGCTCGAGAGGAAGCCCACGTGCCGGCCGACTCGATTAGCCAAGGCCAGTGCTGAGGCAGAAGTCTGGGTTTGCTCCCTGGAGTGTGATCAAGTCAAGGGCGTTTCCTGTTCCAACTCCATTTCATCAGAGGCAGCAGCAACACCCTGTCTTCCTTTGGAAGAGAATCCGTGGTGTTTGATCTATGCCAACCCTTGTGTATTGTTTCCAGATGCCACCAGAATATTGACATGGGTTCTAAAGGCAAGTAGTTGACCTTCAATTGCTTTTCAGGTAAACAGCTGTCAAAACATACATATATTTTGGGAGGACTCCCTGGTGGTGAAGGGGGTTAAGATGCAACCTATGAAGCTGTCCGCAGCCACTGCATCATGGGTTCGATCCCTGCCCAGGGAGCTACCCACATGGCACAGCAGACCTCTCCTGTCTCGCCCGCTGCTCCCCTCAGCAGTGTATTTCAGTCGATCTGCCTGTTCTGTTTCCCACTCTGTCTCTGGTGAATCCTCTCATCTCCCGCAACTCTAGCCTGTACCCCAGTTCTTGTATGCATAAATAAATAAATCTTTAAAAAAGTACATATATTTTACAAATTCATTTTGTCAACACTCACAAAGGACAGATGCAGGACAACCACTGAGTAGAGACAGGGACACAACAGAGAGAAATCACAATGGTGGAGGGGAGTCATGAGACTAGAGCAGGTGACACCGGGAAGTCCACATACCTTATGTCTAAAAAGTGAAAGCTATAAGATCCAGCTAACAAACTACTAATTAAAATATGTTCTACCCTCCAGCTTTCTTAAGGACCTTCTTTTTATTAATAATTATTTTTTTACATCATTGTTCATTTTTAAACAACATTTGCTTCCCCCCACCCCCTCAAGTGTTGTCCCCATAGAGTTTCCTTCACCAATGCACCCGTGCACCATCACCTCAGTCCCCTGTGCTCCTCCCTCACTCCCTCTGATCCCTCTCCCGCCTCCTCCCTGCACAATGTCTCTGATTTATAATTGTCCATTTTGCTTTGTTGTGTTTTGTACTGTTCTTATTTTTTTTACACTGATGTCTTATTTGGTTACTCCATATTCCTGCTATAAGTGAAGCCATCCAATATTTTTCTTCTTCCTTCTGGCTTATTTCACTGAGAATAATTCCTTCTAGCTCCATCCACATTGCTGCAAATGGCATGAGTTCATCTTTTTTGATTGCTGAATAAATTCCATTGTGTATATGTACCACACATTCCTGATCCAGTCATCCATTTTTGGGCACTTGGGTTGTTTCCAGGTTTTACCTCTTGTAAATAGTGTGCAATAAACATAGGGGTACAGGTGGTCTTTTGGATCAATGTTTTTGTGTCCTTTGGTTAGATCCCTAGAAATGGAATTGCCGGGTCGTATGGTAGCTCTATTTTTAGTAGACTGAGGAACCTCCAGACAGCTTTCCATAGGGGCTGGACCTGTTTGTACTCCCACCAGCAGTGCAGGAGAGCTCTTCTTAAGGACCTTCTTAAGGGTTGAGAACTGGCCTCTGCCCTGAGGCCCTCCCTTCTCTCCTTGCTGTTCCAGAGTCCAATGCTTCCTATATGTACACCTTTGCACTTTCTGTAACATGCCTCACAAGCATCAAGATGGCCATCTGGGACATGGGGACAGGTCACACACAGGGCAAATGAATCCACTCACATGAAGACATTATAATAGACCATCCTTGTGACCTAAATTCCATTACCATGGTAATCGCAGTTAATAAGACACAAAACTTTTTTTCTTAGATCTTCAAATATAACATATAAGGCAGTTTGTTCCTGTTACTAAGAAAAAAATAAGTAAATAAATAGAGAGTTCCTGGTAGGATATTTAAACTCAGAAAGTTTACTGAATGGTCTTAGCTTGTTGTTGTTTTTTTCTTTCTTGCTCTTCTTCAATAGCACCCGTTATGACACATGCCCATTGACTACACACACCAGGATACTGTAATTAGCTTTCTAACACCGATTTATATTAAGGTGCATAAATAACATGAGGGAGGTGAAATGCTATGTTTCTCTGATTAGTGTCTTAAAATAACAGATGTAGGCAGCCACATGCTGATGGGCATTTTTCTCTAAAAGAACATTTAAAGCCAGAGACAGGCATTCTTCTCTCAATAGTTCAACCAAAAGCTCATTAGGACTTGTAAGAAAACTATGATGTTTTTATCAGTGTGGATCCTTTGACTGTGGTGGTGAGTTCCTGAACTCTGTAGCACATGACAAGTTTTAATGAACCTAAGATCAAACCTTGGGAAGATAACAGTAAAATCAGTTTATAAAAAATCTGGAGATCTTAATGACTATAAGATCACCTAAAATACCAATTCTTAGCTAAATAAAATCAAAACCATTTTCAAATAAGTTATGTTCTCTTTAATCATTATCAGTAAACTAATCAGTTTGAAACTGTTACCATTAATTTTATTTGTTAAGAGTTTTAATAACTAATATTCTATAATAAATTTATCCCTGGGAATGATTATTATATTTTTAAATACAATGTTAGGTTGTGTTATAAACATTTTGTTTAGGAATTTTCCATCCATTTCTATAAATGAGATATTTACCTTCTCTTTTTCCTTCTGGCTTTAGAATAAGCTGGTATGGGCCTCATCATTTTCTGTAATATGGAACTGTTTTAGATTGTGTTATGAGCTACCTGTGTCCCCAAATTGTGTGTTGAAGCCCTAACCCCCAGTACCTTAGAATATAAATGTATTTGGACACAGAGTCTTTAAGGAGGTGGCTAATTTTAAATGAGGTCATTAAAGTGGACCCTATTCCAGTATGACTGGTATCCTTATAAGAAGAGATATACAGACACACAAAGATACACAGGACGCTCTTGAAAGGAAGAAAGGCCTTGCGTGGACACAGCAAGACAGCAACCATCTACAACCACGGAGAGAGGCCTCAGGAGAAACCAAACTTGCCCACATCTTGCTCTTGGACTCTCAACCTCTGAAACTGTGAGAACATAAATGCCTGTTGTGTAAACCACCCATCTGTGGGAGTTTGTTGTCGTAGCCCAATTACAATTTTTTGAATGCCGAGCTGAAATCACTAGTAAAATCTTTTGGGTCTAGTTAAACATTTTGATTTTTGATACAAAATAATTATAGGACATTTCAACCTACTAGCTCTTCTTGAGTCAGCTTTGGTAAGTTACATTTTTAGGAATATGTCCCTTTAATCTGTTTTCAAGGTTATGCATATTAAACTGCCAATTATATCCTCTTGGTGTCTGTTTATCCCTGTAATCCCACAAGTATGTCCCTTTTATGGACTTAATATTTACTTATGCTTTCATTCTCTCTCAAAGATATTTCCAGGTATGTCATTTATTTCCATTAGTATTTTCATAAAACTAAATTTTGACTTTGTTGATTCTCATATACTTTCTGTTTCATTAATTCTGACATTATTTCCTTTCTTCTGTTTTTGTTGGGTTGTTCTTGGGGATCTCTTACTCTAAGGACTCACATTTGGTACATTTATTGTAAACTAGTGGTTTTCGAACTCTGTTCCAAAGGTCCTCTGATATTCTTTGGTGGTGTCTAAGAGGTTACCATGGTGGTCTACTTTCTTCTACCTTCAAGCAATTTCACAAAATTTCATTTTGTAAGAATTACAAAAAAATTGGGGGGAAACAATTGCATCTTCTAAAATGTAAATTTTAAAAATAAATTTGAAAGCTACTGAAGACTGGGTTAATAAGGTCTATTTCCCCATTGTCATAATTTGTAATACTTATAGATACATGTATTTCTATTGACAATGTAGCGAGTTAGGTAAATTTCTCCACAATTGTAGATGCCAGAACCCTTCTAAATGGGAATTTTGTAATTCTATCTACTTTATAAGATCAATGACCAGAAGCATAAAAAGCTTTATAAGATCTTTCACTGCCAGTAATATCTAGAATTTGTGCTGAGTATTAGACTAATACTTTACTCCAAATACCTATCAGGTAGCGTTCCTATGGGATGGATGAAAGAATAGTGTTTCTCCATTTCAAAACACAATTTGGTTTTCAAATATCTCATTAGTTTGTTGAATATGTTCACACAAGAAAGTATCCTAACTTTTTTCTCAGGAGACTTCAGACAGAAGCTTTTAATTTAATCTTGCATGAGTTGCTAACAGGCTTTCAGTACAATTATTCCATCCCTGCCATAACCTTTTCATGTTACTGAAAGATGAGTTAGGATAATGTCAGATTGTATTTTTTAGTATAAAATTTTAGATAATATTAATTCATCTAATATATGCCTTTGATTCCTGGACAGAAGTAATTTGTGGAATCATCTATGTGATTTGGCATAGTCTATAAATGTTTCTTTAATGTCTGTATCACATTTTATTGCCTAAAATTAAAGTGTGATTTCTTAGTAAAATAAGTTAAAAACTCAAGTGTTGTAGAACAGGACTGAATCTTCATTACAGCTCCCCCTCCTTTTTTTTAAAATTTCTTGCAGCTAAGTTTGAAATCTAGGGTAATTATCATGTCTTTCCACTATGGCAAATAGATGATTATCTGTCTTCATGCAGATAATATGGATTTCACAAAGCAGGAGCAGTGATTAGCTAAACATGCTAGCTAATTATCATTTTTAAAAAATGATTTGACAACAACAAAAAAACCTCAATTCTAGCTTAGACAATCTTTAATATTGTGTCTCATGATGCTAAATATCATTGAATATGTGTATACACTTCAAATCTTTTGCGAAAGAGTTCAGCTAAACAGCAGGATGAAGCCATGTTGGCTACTCACAATGAGACATGTTTCCTTTTAGCTATGTGGCCAAGAGGTGCTACCTGCCATTACAGTTATCCAAAATATACAACCTCCTTCCATTTTGTGATCTAGAAGGCTACGGTCTCATTCAAGGGCATGATAGTTGTGTTTCTAAGGTTTGTAAAAAAGAATTAGTCCCTTCTATGTGGCACCTGCAGTGAGGTTCATCCACTCCCATGTAATTGTTCAGGACACTAATTCCCTGTCCAGATCATTAGAAACAAATTATCTAATAAGTTTCACTCTCCTCATTTTGAAGGCTCTGGGGTACTGACAGAGTCACTCATTCATTGAGGGGCAGTAATTGGTTCATTCGCTAACATTTTTCAGCCCTTGTGAGTTGATAACCAAGGAAATGCCTTCCTTTATAGAGCTTGCTTTCTGGACTTGGTTTGGTTTTTTTCACAACCCAATATTCCCCAAATGATGCCACCAGACTCCAGTGCTGCTCCCTAAGCCACAGCAATCCCTGCTTATTACAACCTCCAGCAAGTGATTCTGATCTAATTTTTCCAGAACTGGTAGTAAAATTTTGCCAGTTCCCCACCCAAAGACTTCCAACCTTTCTTGGAAGCATAGTCTTGAATATGTTTACATTAGATGCAGAACAATCATGATAGATTGACTGTAAAACGCGGGCACTACCATGTGCATGTGGGTGGCATTCATCATATCCAGAGAGGAGCCTAGAGGAACCATGATCCTCTCAAGCGAGGACTTCGGGACCCTCAGGGGTCTAGAAGACAGGGACTATGTCCTCTTGATCCCTGCTCCTCTGTCTAGCACCATGCATGGCGTCAGCATCATTCTTAATAAATATTTGATAAGGGACTGAATTTACAATGGCAGCTGAGCCTCTCACACATTGGCATCTTTCCTGAAGCTGCCTCTCTCAGGCCTATTAGCTCTCAGCGCCTGCTGGCCAGGACTTCCTACTGCCACGCTGTGCTGCGCTTGCTCACCTCCCAGGAGAAGTATTCCCTTTACCATCCTTGGTTCTGAAGAACCACTTTCTCTGGCTGTGGTCATAATCTTTAGAGGATATGTGCTGTCAGCCCCTGAACTGCCAGAAGCTCCATACAGCTTGTTTATCCCTCCTTACTGCCATATCCCTCACCACCTCTATGCTGTCCCACCACAGATTACTGAGCTGAGCTGCTCACCGGTTAGTACCTGTGGCAATCCGGCCATCTCCCCAAGTATCTCCTCTAGCCTCCACATCTTGTATTTCTTTAGCTGATCTTCATGCGACACATTTCAAAAGGCTTCAGGATTTTAATTCGCTGCTTCTGAAGGAACTCAAGTTGCTACTTGACATTCATGGGATATCATTACCCAAACTGAACTTGCCAGGTATGGCTTTATTTTTTTAATAAATATCAATGTCATCCACAAATATTTGTCAAGAACCTACTAGCTTCTAGGTGTTGTGGTAGGCCGACATGTAAGAAACTTCTTGTTAGCAAAGGCAGTCTTTCACTACCTTTATATCTACCTCACATCTATTACAGGGCTGGGCTATTGATGACAAACACTGTTACACTGAACAAAGAAGCAGATAGGACAATAAAAGTTTTTTGGTTTCCTAACATAGTATGAGTTGCAGATAGGTATGATGGGGCTACCTTTGATGTCACTATTTGTAGAGCTGGTACTGGCAGGTACTAAGAGATTTTTGACTCAGCAAACAGAGAAAGTCCATCCCTATTACAAATTCCTGTGTAAAGTGGAAATTTTGTAGTAACTCAAAAACCAAGCTTTCTGAGAAAAAAATCCTACTAGTAATTAAGCAAATTGAAAATGACAATTTCACTCAGCTCTCATCCTGAGTCACCACCAAAGCCTCCGTGGACTCCAGAGAACCTAACTCTGCCAGCAAGAATTCCCCTAGGACCCTCTATCCTTGTTATCAGGAGCCAATGACAAGAGCCTGCAAGGGTGGATGCTGAGCCGTGGTTAAAGTCAAAATGTGCATGGAAAAAAAAATCCAAAACGATGCATACCATGTCGGATTACTACCAGGGGTAGACAGTGACTCCCAGAAAGAAGAGATACTCCACCTTCCTTCCAAAGAGCCCCTAAGAGCTGGGGCTGCCCTGCATAGCATAGATATTTAAATATTTATAATTCCTGTGTTTTTATTTGCAAGAGAAACTGGTTGCAGAATATCTGTACTTTTCATCCAACTTCTCACTAAATTACTAAAATAGCTCACATTTTAAGAGCATTTGCTATGTGTCAGGTAGTGCGCTAAATGCATAACCCCTGTGATGACACCATTATGTGGGTCCTATTATTAGACCCATTTTATAGATGAGAAAGCTGAGACAGCATTACTAGCTTCCTACGATCACACAGTTAGTGTCGAGTATTGTCAGCATCTAAAGGAGGGATCAGAAGACAAAGTTCACAATTCTAGCTGTTTTGCTTAAGTGCCTCACAGACTAAATGATACAATTTCTTTTTTTACCCTGAAGGGAAAGGGAACTAAACTTCACTGACCCTCTGCTATCTGTCAGTCTCTTCACATATACGGCTTCATTTAATTGGTGGGTAAGTTGGTTAAAAAAGGATGATTGTATGATAAAAGATAGAATTGGACTTTTATGGGTGAACGCGAATGTTCTATACACACATGCTGATTTTCAACAAGGAACACCTAAAACTTATGTAATGTTATAATGCAATGTTACTGCAATTAATTTTTTTTAATTTGAAAACTAAGCACAATAATTAAAATGCATTCAACTTCAATAAACACTTGTTGAATAAATGAATGAAGTGGCACAGCCAAGACCTGAATCTACTACTGCCTTCTGCTCCAGCCCTTGCTCCGGCTGTTACAATGCCCGGCCAGCCAGAGGTGACTAGCAACTCTGTTATGGCTCAGTACCCTGGTATTCATATCCTCATAGTTCTCATCAGATTTTCTGCTTTTGTGATCAAGCAAAGTACAAAGTTACTATTGTGTCATTTGACACTGTAGGACCAAACTCAGGAGTGTCAACCAATGTCTACCCACCTCAAAAAAAGTGAGAAAAGGGCTGGTTTTCTTTGTGGATGGTTGTCTGCAGATGACAATCTGAGGAGAGTTGCTGGCTCACATTTCTGCAAACCATCCCTGAGTGGTGTGACACGTGCTTTCGTTAGCTAAATCACTGTTTAGTAAAAAAGGATTCAATCTTGAGTCATAGAGATGGAAGGATTGTGGAGGAAGGCTCTTTATTGCTACTGTGAGTCACAGTTAAATCACTGGTAGCTAAGTGGCCCATATCTTGGCTCTTGTGGCATAAATAGTTGATACATAATTATACTCAAAGACAGGAACAGAAATTTTCTAACTCCTAAATTCTCTGAGAAGTTTCCACATCTAAAATAGAAAGACTCAGTATGGTGTTTCTAATTCAAGTATGTGAATGTTGACTGCATGTTTTAACTGCACTAGAGTATGAAATTTAATTCTGTCCATACAAACTATTATTTTTATATGTTTTATGCTTAAATTCTGTGCATCCAAGTTTAAAATTAAATTCAATCTGTGCAAACTATTATGAATTTTTGTACTTAAACTCTTCATAGACTTTTCTCTTTCAATGCAGCTGAATACTTCACCAAAATCATGGCAGGGCCATCAATATGTCAAATACTTATTTAAGCAGAATGAGATACTTTTGTTTTGCTAAAGAATTTGAAGAGCTGAATGCCACCTTATTTAACAAGGGGTTTGGTCATGCTCCTATCTTTTGATCTTATTCTTAGGAAGTACATTCCCACATTATTAAAACTTCATAAATATGAATAATATCCTGCAATAATTTTTTTCTATCATTTTCAACTCATTGTCCTATTCTTGGATAGAAATGTTGTTTCCAAGTTGTTGTTTTACTATTATAAATAACACTATGATGAATATCATGGTAAATCCGCATCTGATCATTGTTTAGCAAAAAGTTTCAGCAAATTGCTAAATAAAAGTCTTTAAAGTTTTTGAGTAAAAAGACAAATTGTTTTCCAGGTACCTGCACGGAATCAAATTATCTGCCTCCTCTCCTGCTAGTATCTATTGTCTGTACCTGATTATTTGTATTCTGATTTTCTTTTATCTTTTTTTCCTTGCTTCCCCTCCTTGTGGTTTGTTCCCTAGGAAATGTTGTTGATTTGTGAGTTCATGTTCGGGTGAGCCCTGTGTGAGAATGGCATGAAACGTGGGCTGAGGTTCCACTTCCCGAAAGGACTTGGTCCAGATTGTACCAGGTACCCACGGTGCTGCAGTCCAGGGCCACCTCAAGTCATGCGTTTGGTTTAGCACTTACAGACCTAAAGCAGTGGCATAAATTTTAGGTCTGATCTGTGTGAGGTTGGGAGTAGGGTTACAAGTGCTTTTTTAAAAAAAAAACTTATTTATTTATGCATATAAGAACTGGGGTATAAGCCAGAGATGCAGGGGGTGAGATGATTCACCAGAGACAGAGTGGGGAACAAAAAAGGTGGGGTGATGAAATACACTGCTGAGGGGAGCAGCAGGCGAGCCAATTCTTTTAAGTCTCCATAGTTAATTCTGTTTTCCATGATGCACCAGGATCACTTCACATGTTCTCCAGCCAACCTGAGACTCTCTTCACAGCCCTCAACAAAGATTTGCCCTCCTACCTCACAGGCAGAAGAAATGGAAACCATCAGAGGAAAGCTTTCCTGCCACATTTACATCTAGCTACTAACTACACTGTGGTAGACAGCTTTTTAGGGTGGCCCCTGACAGCACCCCATGTCCTGGCACCTGTGCTCCCATGCAATCCCCTTCCTTTGTATGGGCTGGACCGAGTGATTCCCTCCCAAAGCACAGAGTCCAGCACAAGTGACAGGATATCACGTTTGAGACTAAGTTCCACAAAGATTATGGCTTTCTTTCTCCCCAGCACCATCTCTTATACTCCTTTCCCTTTGTACCTCTGCCCTTAACCTCAGAGCCCTCATTGTGTTTATTAAAATTTTCTTAAGTAGTTCACTATATCAAAGCATTCACTACGTAGATGCCAAGTATCTGTCTTTGTCATTCTGACTTGCTTTAATACACACAATTCCCTCAACTTCCCTCCATTTTGCTGTAAATGGCTGGATTTCTTCTTTCTTTGTGACTATATAGTATTCCACTGTGGATGCACCATGTCTTCCTTAATGGATCAACTATTGATGGGCATGTGGGTTGCTTCCATGTCCAAGCTATTGTACAAAGTGCTGCAATAAACACTGTAGAGCACACAGTTTTTGCATTGATGGTTAAAGACTCTGACTTTCATTTTGTCCTCTCTGGCTTTCCGGCTCACTCTGAGAGAGGCCAGCTGCCATGCTGCAAGCCGCACTCTGGAGAGGTTCATGTAGCAAGAAAGAGGGTGGCCACTGAACATCGCCAGTGAGGAAATGACATCCTGCATCCAGTAATAGCTCATTTAAAAAAAAAAAAAAAGGAATCCTACCACAACTGCACAAGTTAGCTTGCAGGCAGATCCTTCCAGAGTGGAGCATGGAGATGACTACCACATCTTGATTGCGATCTATAGGAGATTCTGAACCACAGGAACCAGCTAAGAAATGCCGGTACTCCTGACCTACAGACTAATAAATATAGTGTTTTAAGCAGCTACATTTTGGGGTAATTTGTTACAGAGCCACGGATAAGGAATAGGCCCACCCTCATTCTTCCTGCCATACCTCTTGATCAGTGGAAAAGGCACATGTTCTCCAGACTAAGCAGTGTCCACTCTGCAGGAGAGGCCCCTCCCTCTCATCTTCCCAAGTCTTAGGTCTCCTGCACGAACATCTCCTCCAAGATATTGCCAGGCTTGTGGCTTCTTACACTTTCTCTTCATGCCTGTCCTCTGTCCCTTTCTTTCCTTGTCTCTCTTCGCCTACAGACTACATGCCCAGCGAAAACAGAACTGTGCAAATCTGGTTCCCTGTCGTACCCTCAATTCCTACCACCATCCTGGGAACATGGACAGTCCTAGATAACAATATGGAGAATGAATATATCATAAATGGGTATTTTTTTAAGATTTATTTTTATTTATTTTATTTATTACGTATCTAAGAATTGGGGTCTAGGCCAGACGCATGGGGGCACGGCAGCAGGGGGTGGTGAGAGGATTCACCAGAGACAGAGTGGGGAACAGAACAGGCAGATTGACCGAAGTACACTGCTGAGGGGAGCAGCGGGCGAGACAGGAGAGGTCTGCTGCGCCATGTGGGTTAGCTCCCTGGCCGGGGATCTAACTCACGCTGCAGTGGCTGGCGACAGCTTGATAGCACTGAGACTTTAATCCCTGCGCCACCAGGGAGGCCCCAAATATATCATAAATTGGTTTTTTTTTTAAACATGGGAGTCTAAAGAAATTTCTTTGGTATTGGTTAGCATTGTCTTATCACCTATGTTAAACCTTAAATATGAATATGTAATTAAAAGCTATGTACATAACAGAGCAATTTTCCAAAATTACTGTTTTTCCCAGGTCTTTGTTGTTATCTATTAAGATTCACACTCCCCTCATATTAAAATATTTCCTCCCTTCGACCAGGATCTCCCTTAGCTCCTCAATGTCCTTTAGGCAATTTTTTCAACATCACATCCACATCCCTGGATGGAGGCATTTCCCTCTCTATACCTCCCATCACCCCAAGCTCCTGGCCCTGCTCCTTAACCTTGGCTGAGGTTCTGAACTATTTCTCACCTAAACTACAGAGTAGCTGCTTTAGGGCTCTTCCCACGTCTCTCCTCACACTAAGCTTTCCCTTTTATTTGATTACCAGGTTATTCTCTGAATCCTCTCACCCTCCCGCACCTCTGGCCTACACCCCAGCTCTTGTATGAATAAATAAATAAATCTTAAAAAAAATAAAATAAAATGAGTCTCAGGGTATCATGCTGGTACCCAAACATTTTCACCCGCTCCCCACTGGTTAGAGATGCCTTGTAGTGGCTCCACCTGTGGTGCAGTCTGTACAATAGAGTCTCGACACATCCACCAGCTTCCTATCCCCTCCCACCAACCTGGCATTCTAATCAAACTGAGATTTCACCTGAGGCTTTCTCACCCCAAGGCTTCTGGTTGGAGTTTTTTCCAAAGCTTTTTTAAAATATCACTCTTGGGGTTTCCCTGGTGGCACAAGGGCTTAAGCACCGCACTATGAAGCAATCTGCAGCCTCTGCAGCTCGAGTTTGAGCCCCGGCCAGCCAGGGAGCTACCCTCATGGCACAGCAGACCTCTCCTGACTCACCTGCTGCTCCCCTCAGCAGTGTACTTCAGTAGATCTGCCTATACTGCCCCCCAGCTCTGTCTCTGGTGAATCATCTCTCCCCTCCAACTCTGGCGTGTACCCCAGTTCTTGTATGTATAAATAAAATCTTTAAAAATAATAATAATAATTGTTTGATTCTTCCATTAACCAAAAGATACATCACAACAAAATGCTTGTCCTTCAAATACGATTTTGAAAACTAAAAAAAACTTTGAGAATTAAAGACTATATTTTTAAAAAGTTCACCTAACTATAAAGTTTCATGACAAATGGTGATGTGTGTAATTTAGCATAATTAAAAGACATAAATATATAATCTGATGTAGAAGTTTTTTGTTTTGGGGGTATGTGTGTGTAGTATAGTTTTAAGTAGAATCTACTGACAGTATGAGCAGTGTCTTAGAAAACTTGGTCCCAGCAAGGAATTTTAGGTGATTAACTTTAAAGAACAAAAATTGCCTCTTTCTATTTCTATTTTAAAAATGAAAGACTAAATATTAGAAGTAAACCTTTCACTTGAAGCTCTTCGGATAGAATTGAACGCTATACTAAAAGCTACTAAATTTATAGTCTGGTAGATATTTCATTTTCTTGTATTTTTAAGCACAGGTCCTTTTCAAATGAATGCAATTCAGCAAATTTCCTTTTTCAGGAATAGAAAATTACCCTGTGATTTGTTAAAATATGTCATCCTGGAAATGCGAGAGAAACCATGTCCAAAAGTGCCTTCCAAGGCCATGTCCTGGGAGCCTGATGTCATACAGCAGCTTCGCTCACTGGCTGCCCCACAGGAAACAAGAAGATTCAGGCTTGGATGGAAAATCCTATCACACAAAAGTAATCTAATGTGAAGACACCAAGTTGGAAGATGCTCCAAATTTCCAGCCAAGATAAAGAAAATCCTATGGGAAATATAGATTATAACATCCACATTAGTTCTATTAATTTAAGAGTGATTCAACTTGCCAAGGACCCTGGCTTTCTCTGACATATCTCTTTCCAGAAATGTGATTATACCCTATTAGCTGAAAACAGCAACTCTTAAAAAGATCCTTAAAACTTTTTAAACATTTGTTCAGACTGGACATAGACTATTTTCTTCTAAATTGAAAACAAATGCTCACTTCGAAAGACTTAATGTACGTAAGAATCAATTGTATTCTGAAAACAATTTACCCCAAGAGGGACTGGATTTTTATTTAACAAAACAGTCCAATAATGGTTTTAATAGATTGGAAGATAAATAAACACTAAGTAGTTAAAAACAAAAAGTAATTCATCTACTATTGCTTCTGAAGGACTGTAGCACTTTACAAGAGAAAAATTCAAACAATATATTTATAAGTACATATGTCTTTTCAGTAGAAGCTATTAAGTGCACATAGCAAGTCTCTGGTGCCTCACGCAGTGCATTTGCGGATCCGTATAACCACTGCTCCATCTAGTGTCCAATGAGCAAATTGCAGCAAGGAAGGGCTGGGGTTTTTTCCTTCCATCTTTCTGAATGCCATTTTGTAAACTGGACTTTGAAAACAGTTTAATACCATACAAAGGACAGGCTGTTTTACTTTTGTGTGTAGTAAACAGTACTACATTTCCTGGAGTATTAAGAAATTAAGACCTGGTGCCTATACGTGTCTCACAGACTATGTAAGTTATTCTTTTAAGCACAATAAAGATAGGAGTAAGTGAAGCAACTTATTTTTAAAATAGTTTTTGTAAAAAGAAAGCTAAAATAGGTCATTGAATCATGAACTCTAGCTAGGAATCATGATATTCATGGACTCTGTAAACAAAATGGGGTAAATAATTGGCAGATACAAATATGACAATATTGGCAGCCTAAAAAATGAAAATATATGCAAGAAAATAATTAATTGGCTGGAAATATTTTTGCAGTTGTTGATGATTACTTATTTACATAATTATAGTTCTTAGCATATGTCCACTTGGAAGTGGACATTTTGTTGTATTTAACTAGCTAAACAAATATTTAAAAATCTAATGTGACAGCCATATTTAGCTGTTTTGCACAGATAGAAAAATAGGCCAAATTTTCACAGACTCCTCTTTAAAGTGTTTTTTTTTTTTTTTAAAGATTTATTTATTTATTTATACAAGAACCGGGGTATAGGCCAGATGCGCGGGAGGGTGTGAGGATTCGCCAGAGACAGAGCAGGGAACAGAACAGGCAGACTGACTGAAACACACTGCTGAGGGGAGCAGCAGGTGAGACAGGAGAGGTCTGCTGCGCTATGTGGGACCCTCGCCAGCTGGCCGGCCGGGATCGAACCAGCGCTGCAGAGGCTGCAGACAGCTTCACAGAGTGGCACTCAACCGCCTGTGCCACCAGGGGAGGCCCTAAAGTGTTCATTCTTGCATTTGGGAAGGTAGTTTGTTTTTAACACCAATCTATTAGTGAAAAACAAATGGCATAAAGCCACCTGTTAGATTTAGAACCAAAATGAAATATCTGTAGAAGATGGTGCATCATTCTGGGGGCTTCTTTCCAACATTGCTGTTGAGAAGGTCCTTTTTTGTTTGGGAAACATTTATATCAAATTTCCAATGCAACCAACTCTAGAAGCTGTTACTTTTTAAATGTCATCAAAAGAACATTAAATTTTTTTTGAAATTTTAACATGTCTTTGAGAATCATTCAAGCAAAAGAAAGTGCAGATTACAACAAGCAGTTTCAAGTAAGCTCAGTGTCTCTCCTTAGTAGGATCAATATATGGCTATAATTTTTTTTTATTATCTTTATTTTTTATTTTTTTAAATAAATTTTATTTTTATATTCCCCATACAATTGTAACCCCCTTATTTTGACCCCAATCCCTCACCTCCCCGCCCCCCACCCCCCATAGAGTGTCTCTGGTTCATAGTTTTTTGTTGATTTTGATTTAATTTTAAATATCAAATTGAATCATATTGAGCTAGTATGTTGAGAGTTTAAACTCCACTTGAAGAGATAAAGAAAGCATTTAAGCAGGAGCATTTAAGGCAGTGTGGGGGCCCTACACAAAGGTGGCCCATAATGGCTCCCCACCTCCTAGGGCCAGGCATTTGCATGTGGTCCCCTACCCTTGAGCGCAAATGAAACCTGTGACTTGCTTTTAGAATATGGCAAAGTGGATGGGGTATCACTGTGGCTTACATTACATAATATAAGACTCTTCTTAAGGGTCTCCCCAGTGGTGCAGCAGGTTGAGTGCTGCGCTGTGAAGCTGTCTGCAGCCTCTGCAGCGTGGGTTCAATTCTAGGGAGCAACCCATATGGAGCAACAGTCCTCTCTTGCCTCGACTGCTGCTCCCCTCAGCACTGTCTTCGGTCTGTCTGCCTGTTCTGCTCCCCGCTCTGTCTCTGATGATTCCTCTCACCCTCCCACACCTCTGGCCTGTACTCCAGTTCTTGTATAAATAAAGATAAATCTTAAAAAAAAAAAAAAAAAGACTGAGCTGACTAAAGTAAGAGCTTCTCCTTGGTTTCAGGAAGTGAGTGGCATGATAAAAAAAAGCCCACAGCAAGTGGCCTTCAATGTGCAGTCATCAAAGAGCTGGGGCCCCCAGCATCCAACCCAGGAAGTGAATTACTCCAACCAGCCCAATGAGCTTAGAAGCAGCCTTGGCCCCAAACAAGCCTCCAGATGATAACACAGCTGGCTGATCCTGAGCAGAATCCAGCTGACCCACAGAAACTGTACTTGTTTTAAATTTATGGTAACTTGTTACAATGTGTTGGGAAATTAATATAGGTGGTAGGTTCAATAAAATTCACAGTTCCGGGCCTCCCCTGGTGGCGCAGCGGTTGAGTGCTGGGCTGTGAAGCTGCTCGCAGCCTCTGCAGCAGCGGTTCCATCCCCGGCCGCTGGCGAAGGTCCCACATGGCGCGCAGACCCCTCCTGCCGCCCACTGCTCCCCTCAGCAGTGTATTTCGTCAGACTGCCTGTTCTGTTCCCTGCTCTGGCTCCGGTGAATTCTCTCACCCTCCTGCGCTTCTGACTGTACCCAGTACTTGTATGTATGTATGTATGTATGTATGTATGAATAAATAAATAAATAAATCTTTTTAAAAAATTCACAGTTCCTAGTTATTAAGAACTGGCCAGCTCTGTGTCTGTGAGGGCAGCCCTCTGAGCAGAGCTGAGTGGATGTGCTGGTACAAAGATCCGAAGGGAGACTTCAGTGCATATCCCAAGGGAATAAAAATCTGCAGCACGCAATTTACTATGACAAGTGACTGAAATAAATCCCCACACAGGGACAAAAAAAAAAAAATGACTGGATGCACAGAAAGGAGTCTGAGTCAATAGAAATCTTGGAAAGGTACAGAAAAAACAAATCAAGCATACTTTGGGGGAAAAAAAGCAAAGAAGGATCACTGATACATAAAACCAAAGTCTGAAATTCGTGCTGGCCTCAGACTTGGGGGCATCCATCCTCAGGGCTGAGAATTCTCCAGCCTCTTCTATGTCCCTCTTCTGTGTCCCATTCACACGGGGAGCCCTCTCTAAGTTGACAAATATGACCACAGGCTCACAGTACACCATCCAAGAACTCCCACAGAGTAGAGAAGAAACGTCTCTTCCATAAGGGCCCATGATGAAGGCTCCATGCATTTTAATGGCCTGAGCGGGGTGGCATACCCACCTTTCAGCCAAGTTGTACATTAAGGCGGACAGGCCAACACCCAGACCTGAGCAAAGAATGGGTCAGCCCTCTAAGACACATGGTGATAATGCCACATAGAAGGGGTGCCCCTAAAGAGAAATATGAGGGCTGTTGCTGGGAATCAAGGGAAATCAGTGCTAAGGCGGTCCCAACAAATGCTGAGCATAGGGCCCTGGGAATTCTCAGTGGGAAGACCACAAGGATAATAGGAAATACAATTGCCAAGGCAATGATGTGTACACCCCAGTGAAGGTATCTGAGAACACTGGGCACTGTACTAGTTTTGCAATGGTTTAAAAGGATAAGATTATTTCAAATTAGAAAGTTAAAACACACACACACACAAAGTTAAAATGCATTTCATTTCTTATTCTGGATTCGATATGATGAAGACCAAAGTTCCACAGTTAAAGAAATTATTGTGTCTTTTAAGTGTAATAAAAAAAATGGAGCTGTAAGATTTGTGAATTTCAGAAGAAAATAAATCATTACTGGCCTTTGAGCCTGAAATCAGCCTTTGTAAGAAACATACACACATTCTATTTAGGAAACAAAATATGACTGGGATATATTTGATGGCAGCATTTAAACCTTTTGGTTTTGAGGTGGAACTTTCCAGTCTACCTCAGTTCTGAGCTGTACATATTGGTTGAATTGACTAGAAAATTGGCATGAGGGGCAGAGAAACAGAGATGCTGTACCAGGAATTCAGCAAAGAGCCGAGGCGTCAAGGTAAAATATGAGGTGAGAGAAATGTAGGCCAGAGAGGAGCTAAGTTGCAGAAGAGGAATGCCAGAGAAAATTTATATGAGGGAGAAAAGAATCTTTTAGTAACAACAAAATCCAAAAGTAAGGAAAGGCCTAAAAAGATGTTGATTCCACGGTTAGATGCAAAAAAAAAAAAAAAGAAACAGAGAACCAAGAAAGAGCCGAGGAAATCTTTTAGTAAAATCCCTAATTGTGCAACTTCCCATTTTTCCCCACATGTAACAAAAGAGAATATGCCTTTTGTAATCTGACAGACAGAGGGCCGATGCTTCATCATTAAGTGCTGTTGGCGGTAGAATAAGATCTAACAGCCCCGATATAAATATCACCCACAAGGAAAATATTAATTTTCAAAGAATATGAAGAGAAATTTGGAAACATTAAAACGGTATTGCAATATGGGATTTTAGGAAGAAGAGCCAGGGGCAGGGAACACAAGAGGTGCCTTGAGCATCTCAGGGAACCAGAAAATCAGGAAGTGCTTTTAAAAAGTGATGGGGGAGGGCCTCCCCTGGTGGCGCAGCTGTTGAGCACTGGGCTGCAAGGCTGCCCGAAGCCTCTGCAGCGCCAGTTCGATCCCTGGCCACCGGCGCTGGTCCCACATGGTGCGACAGACCTCTCCTGAGACGCCCGCTGCTCCCCTCAGCAGTGTATTTCGTCAATCTGCCTGTTCTGGCTCTGGTGAATTCTCTCACTCTCCCGTGCTTCTGACTGTACACAGTGCTTGTATAAATAAATAAATAAATGGTGATTGGGGGGGGTCTCCCTGGTTGCACAAGGGGTTAAGCACCACACTATGAAGCAATCTGCAGCCTCTGCAGCATGAGTTTGATCCCCAGCCGGTCAGGGAGCAACTTACATGGTGCAGCAGACCTCTCCTGTCCCACCCATAGCTCCCCTCAGCAGTGTACTTCGGTCAATCTGCCTGTTCTGTTCCCCACTCTGTCTCTGGTGAATTTTCTCATCCCCCGCATCTCTGGCCTGTACCCCAGCTCTTGTATGCATAAATAAATAAATCTTAAATAAATAAATAGTGATGGGGGCAAGTCAAAAGGATAAAGGTGCCAACTCATTGAGTTCTTAATAGTCAATTATGCTAAAATTGGGACAATAAAATAAAAGATAGAATAAAATAAATATCCTTGAGATGTTGTCACAAATAAATGAATGAATAATAAAAAACTTTGAAAAGAAAGCTCTTCCTTACAGTGGAATTCCATTAATAAATACTGGAATGATAGATAAAGAAACTACCATTTGGCAAGCATTGCTGTGGGCAAGAACTATTGAAGGCCATTAATGGGTAAGTGTCTAAATTTGAATAAATCTGTAAACTTTGATAATAATTTATCAAAGTCAATTTTCTGCACTACCGTCAATAACTGCAATTTTCTGCACAACCGTCAATAACTGCACTACCATCTTGCAAGATGTTATCATATGGGAGGCCAGGTGAGGGCTAGATGAGGAATTCAAGTAATAGGTTCACAACCGTTTCATAAGGTTAACATCACTTCAAATTACAAAGGTTTTTGAAGTTCACACACACACAAATATGAACATCATTTTCCTCTCCAGGTCTCAGGGTCAGTATGAGAAATACCAACCACACTCAGAGCCACATCCTCAAGCTGAATTAGGAGAAAGAGAGGATTACAGGGGAGGACTTTGGTGGCTGAGCAAAGACTCAGACAGGCAAAGAGCACAGACACATGGCTGGTTGTCAGCGGCTACAAGTAGCTGAAATGACCCTGGTTTGTCAAGTCACCCAGAGGCCACTATATCACAACACACTGATTAGTCCTCAAATCCTAAACTGCTCCATGTGCAAAGGCACCTCTCTGGTCGCCATTTTGTGGATCCTTTTTCCAGGGTAGACTTTGCTAAAGTTGCTGCTAAATTAATTGCATAAGGCCTCCCTGGTGGTGCAAGGGGTTAGGCACAGCACTGTGAAGCTATCTGCAGACTCTGCAGCATGAGTTTGATCCTTGGCTGGCAAGGGACCTAACCTCATGGCTCAGCAGACCTCTCCTGACTCGCCCTCTGCTCCCCTCAGCAGTGTATTTCAGTCAGTCTGCCTGTTCTGTTCCCCATTCTGTGGTGAATCCTCTCACCCACCCACCGCATCTCTGGCCGGTACCACAGTTCTTGTATGGCATAAATAACTAAATAAATCTTTTTTTAAAATTAAAATAATAAATTAATTTCCATAACAACATGTGTATCTTAAGGTGGAGGCGCAGAGGAGGGAAGGAGAGACCTGGGGCAGGGAGGAGGCTGACACACCTACTGTGAGACCCAAGTCACCTCCCTGAAAAAAGCTCTGGTAGCCACACTGAAAAGGCATAAAATCAACCAGTACAAAGCTACTGATGGAACCATCCTTGGCTACATTTGAATTGTGATGGGTGGTGTTTCCACACCAGGATAATTCCTATTATGCATGTCACTGATCAATGTTACTCCTCATCTCACATTTTCATATCCAGATCGTGAGAGAAGACAAAAGTCAAAATACCACACTAGACAGCATGACAGGAACACAGAGTCATTTGTGGTTAGGACCCAGGGCAGACAGCAGGAGATAAGCACTAACCCACACCCAAAGCAACACAACCCCTGAATACTCGCTCAACAAATAGTCATTTTCAAAATGTCATCTCTGCTCATGACATTTCAAATTCTTCAGTACCATAATGCCATGAATACTAATCTTTAGTTGAATCTGATTTGAGTCTAATCACAGAGAAGAATGAGAAAATAATTGCAACAGAATTCAAAGGATTGGACTGGAGTTTTTATTGTTTAGGGTTGTTTTTTTAATTATAATAATTTTCAAAACATTTACTGACTCTAACACTAAGCACTGTGTGTTAAAAGTGAAGTCTCCCTGTCTGGGGGAGATCTTTCAAAATAGACATTCCACCCAATGGTTCACCATATCCAGTGGCCCCTATACTTCACTCAATTGAATACCACCGCTCTGACCGCCATATCTACATGCAAAGTATGCTTATCTGTTGGATATTTCTCTTTAAATCATTCTACTGTCTCTAAGGTTACTTTATTTTTTATATTTTTAAAGATTTATTTTAATTTATTTATGCATACAAGAACTGGGGTGTAGGCCAGGGGTGCGATGGGTGAGGGGATTCATCAGAGACAGAGCGGGGAGCAGAACAGGCGGATTGACTGAAATACACTGCTGAGGGGCGCAACGGGCGAGGTGGGAGAGGTCTGCTATGCCATGTGGGTCAGCTCCCTGGCCAGGGATCAACCTCAGGCCACAGTGATAAGCTTGATAGCTGAGACTTTAACCCCTGTGCCACCAGGGAGACCCCCTGGTAATATTAGAAAACGTAATATTTATGAATGGGAAGGAGAATCACTTGCCATAATGAGAAGCAAAATATAAGTATAAATTTATATGTTAGTGAATGACCGAGGGGAAGCCAGGGGCCGCAAACTATTAAGGGGTGCACACTCTGAAAGGGATTCAGCACCTGCTCTCACAAAGGCAAATGGAGCAGACTCAGTATTAAAGACTTTAAAGAGAATTAGTGTGCACAGAGGACTAGAGAGAGCTGAAAGAATATTCCTAATAATGAAAATTACTGGGCCTCCCCGGTGGCACAGTGGTTGAGCGCTGGGTTGCGAAGCTGCCCTCAGCCTCTGCAGCGCCGGTTCGATCCCCAGCCACCGGGCAAGGGTCCCACATGGCGCGCAGACCTCTCCTGCCGCCCGCTGCTCCCCTCAGCAGTGTACTTCGGTTCTTCTGTCTGCTCTGCTCCCCGCTCTGGCTCTGGTGAATTCTCTCAGCCTCCTGCGCTTCTGACTGTACCCAGTGCTTGTATAAATAAATAAATAAATCTTTTTTTTAAAAAAAAAGAATGAAAATTACCCATCCCCTCATGGGCAAATGCCCAGCATTACAGGCTTGGCCCCAAGTGGGGTCACTGAAGTCTGAAAGCTTGCTACAAATACTAAGGTAACTTATGACAAGGAACAACAAGGAAGGGGTCCTAGAGACCCAGAACAGGAGAGGGAGAAAATGTAAGCTGTAGCACATAATCTCATAATCCAACATGAAATTAAAATAACGCTGTCATTGTCTCTGCCAAGCACCAGGAGCGATCTCCCCACATGTCCCACCCACATATCTCTCCCAAGTGTCTCCACATGTCTCTCTTCCATATGTCTCCTCAAAGTCTCCTAAGCAGTCAAAGCTGGAAATGCAAGAGAAGACTAAGCTCACACGGTTCAGTGATGAGCAAGCGTGGCTGCTTAATTCGACCCCTAGCTTCCACCTACCCCCATCCAGAAAGTCAGAGTCACAGCAGGCTGGGAGTTGAAGTCCTTGGTGCCTGAGATGCCTTGAGCATGCAGGTGGGGGTATGGTTCGTAAAAGCATCAAAGGGAGGAGTTCATTCAGGATGTCATTCATGGGCTCAGGATTTGCTCCTTACTCCAACACATCCAAAATACAAACAAGTCTATGCCCCACATAAAATTATCTCACATACCACTAGTGGTATTCTTGCCATAGGTTGGAAAATACCTAGATACAATCCTTTTTTTTTTTTAAGATTATTTATGCATACAAGAGCTGGTGTGCAGGCCAGAGATGCAGGGGGTGAGAGGACTCACCAGAGACAGAGCAGGGAACAGAACAGGCAGATTGGCCGAAGTACACTGCTGAGGGGAGCAGCGGGTGAGTCAGGAGAGGTCTGCTGCGCCATGTGGGTTTCCCCCTGGCCAGCCGGGGATCGAACTCGTATTGCAGAGGCTGTGGATTGCTTTATAGTGCGGTGCTTAACCCCTTGTGCCACCAGGGAGGCCCCTTAGATACAATCTTAAAAAAAAAAAAAAAAGAATTTACTATTCACACGTAGAAAGGTTTAAAAATAGAACAGGTTGAAGAATGTTGGTAGGATAAACCAGACTGTGCCACTGTAACAAAAAAAAAAAAAAAAAAAATCCCCAGATTTCATTGGCCTGACACCCATGAAGTTTACTTCTCAGTCACATAAAGTCCTCTGTGGAGTCAAGGAAACAGTTCCTCCCCAAGGAAATAATTCTGTGGAGACTCAGCATTAAGGCTGATAGAATCTCCATCATCCTGTAGCTGCGATACTCTAAACTTGTAACATGCTCAGCCGATGAGGTGAGGAATGTGCAGAATTTTGCAGGTTCTTCTCCCCATTTTAGCCATGGGTCTCCCCAAAGGTTCACATAGGCTTTTCACTATTGGCCCAGAGTAGGCCTAATGTCACCTTGAGATGGGAACTAGAGGTCAGCTGAGGTCCCCAAAACCATGGAAAGTCTAAATAATTCAGATTCTTTTGAGTTGAAAGCAGTGAGGGCCCTGGTGGCCAAGGAGAAGATTCTGTCCTTGCTTGAGGACTTCACTCTTCCGAATCATAGCAGAGATCATGGCTTCCTAAGCTTGTGCCCTTTTCCCTCTTGAAGAAGCAATCACTGCTCCTTTTTGTGACCTATAAGAATGACATTTTGGGGGCCTCCCCAGTGGCGCAGCAGTTGAGCGCTGGGTTGCGAAGCTGCCCGCAGCCTCTGCGGTGCCGGTTCGATCCCCGGCTGCTCCCCGGCCACCCCAGGAGTGTCCCACATGGTGCGCAGACCTCTCCTGCTGCCGCCAGCTGCTCCCCGCAGCAGTGTACTTCGGTCCCTCTGCCTGCTCTGCTCCCTGCTCTGGCTCTGGTGAATTCTCTCACCCTCCCGCGCCTCTGACTATCCAGTGTTTGTATAAATAAATAAATCTTTAAAAAAAAAAAAAAGAATGACATTTTGGGAGTCTCATCCAGGTGTAGGCATAGCAGTGAAGAGGTCCTCTCTGAGAATCGCATCTTTACTCTGAGATCACCCCTCTTTGTCATGTGAAGTCTCCACTTCTCTCTCCTTGATGCCTCAGGTACCTAAATGCAGGATAAATATCCCTGGTCCTCTCCATTACTTTGAATTTATAACCATGTAAATCACCTCTATGTATTATTTATTTTGGCCTTTTCTCCCACTAATCTGAATAATAATAATTTGTTCAACCATTCTGCCTTAGAAGAAGCCAGATGGGGTGGGGGGGAAATTCTCCCTGGGCCCCCACAGACCATAAGTAATAAGTAATAAGTAATACATCTTTCCAACTCTCACAGCCGGGTGGCTGGGATTAATTGCAGGGCCCTGGCAACTGCAAGGAGGCAGGAAAATACAATTCTTTCTCATGGATGCGAGTGAGCACTCGAAGTCTCTACCAAATATGGGTTGGGAAGATTTAGAGACTAGCTCAGAAGGAAAACAATCTCCAGGGAGAAATGTATCTGGGGAAAGAAATAGAGAAAACAGCCGAGGGAACAGAGCTGAATGGACCAGAGGTATTGTCAGATCACATCTGCAGTTCTGATTAATAAAATCCCAAACAGGGATATTGCTGTATTATGCTGCCAATGCTATCATTGCCTCTTTGGTGATAAGAGAAATGTAAATAATGATCATATTTGCAGGCATAATTCTCCTCAGTTTACACCTTAATTGGACGCAACAGAGAACTACTAGACTTCCTATAAAGTGAGAATAGCTAAACTCTAAGCAGATTTATTCTTAAGTAAAATTAAATGGCCTGTGAAGAATGAGATTTCACATGTCTTCATGAAAATATCAGATATAATTGCGATTCTCAGCTCCATTTATGAAGATAGCAGAATAACGGTTCTACCAGTATTACTGCATTCTGGATGTAACACCTCACCTAGGCGTTTGGAATTCCCCACTGCTTAGAGGGGGCGTGGGGGTGAGGAGGAAGGAGGAGAAAAGCACATCTCTCAGAAAGATGAAAGATGAAGATTCAGGAAGCTGAGAGGCGCCACAGCTTTCCCTATACCCTGGTGAGCCAGTGCAGTCTGAACAGCACTCCGCTTTAACGGTCAGGTCTGGCGTTCAGGAGCTTGATCAACGCAGAATGAGTTCCTCTTTACTGCATCTAAACATCAATATTACACATTGTTTCTGAACATGAATTAAGAATTTACAAAGGTCAGGGGGGGCCTCCCTGTTGGCGCAAGGGGTTAAGCACAGCACTATGAAGCAATCCACAGTCTCTGCAGCACAAGTTCAATCCCCGGCCGGCCAGGGAGCAACCCACATGGCACAGCAGACCTCTCCTGACTCGCCCGCTGCTCCCCTCAGCAGTGTACTTTGGTCAATCCACCTGTTCTGCTCCCCACTCTGTCTCTGGTGAATCCTCTCACCTCCCTCACCCCCCACATCTCTGGCCTGTACCCCAGCTCTTATATGCATAAATAAATAAATCTTCAAAAAAATTAAAAAAAGAAAGAGTTCACAAAGGCCATAGAACTTCATTATTTCATTTCCTTTCTGTGATAATCATGTGACACAAGTAATATTATCCCCATTCAATGGACAACACCAAGAAATCAGGGACAGGCCCTCAATCATCTCTTAAGATAGTGGCAAAGTCAGACCTGGGATGGAGTTGCCCTCACTCAGATCTCCTTCACTACCAAGGAGGTTCATCTTTCTACCAAGAAAGAATTCATTAGATATGATGAATGCTTTCCATTTTGAAGTAGGGGGCCTCCCTGGTGGCCTAGCCTTAACAGTCTCCACGCTCTCACCGCTAAGGCCTGAGTTGGATGCCTGGCCAGGGAGCTACCCACATGGCGCAGCAGACCTCTCCTGTCTCGCCCGCTGCTCCCCTCAGCAGTGTACTTCAGTCAGTCTGCCTGTTCTGTTCCCCACTCTGTCTCTGGTGAATCCTCTCACCCCCTGCACCTCTGGCCTGTACCCCAGTTCTTCTCCACACACAAAATAAAAACATTTTGAAGTAAAGGAAAATACAGAATAACATATAGAAGTGTTTATGATAGTGTGGTGAATCAAAAAGGAGTGAGACTGTAAATGTGATTACAGGGACATGCACAGACACACAAGAGCACAGCAACACTCTCTCCATGGCATTGATGGAGCAGTGGGGGTTGCTGGAATCTTCCTAGCGCTAAGGTTTGACACTCAGTGCTTCCTTGTTCATAGTTTTGAGGCTCGCTTCCTTCTCTCCACTCCTCTCCCTGAAGCATACCTTAATCCTCATAGCCTCAGACAGGTCACCGCCTAACACACAAACCACAAAGAGGGAAGTTCTGTCCTTCACTCAGCAAAGTGCCCATTCGGCGAGCTCCAGGTGGACCCACTCAGCGAGGGTTCCACATGAAGCGAACTGCCCTTTGCAAACATGGCTGAAAACCATGGGGAAGAGGAAATAGCTTTGTCGTCATCTCCAGACGGGAGAGCCTGGGAGGAAGGGGAGCATGAGGGTAAAGCTACATACCCAGCTCTTCGGAGGTTTTCAAAAGCTAAATTCACCAAACCACATCTGCTGCTTTCAAAATGACTCTGGATTCTTTCTGTGCTACAGCCTCTTGAATGCTTCCAGGCCACAAACAAAGAAGTGAAAGTGTTATAGTGACAAGGGAAAGGCAGCCATGCTGGAAGAGACAGAGTGGGGAGCAGCAGTGGGGAGACACGCGGAGCCCACAAAGCCTCGAGGGCCTGAGTGGCAAAGGCTCCAGAAAAAGGAACTCCAGATACATTGCCAAAGGAAATTCCAAACCAAGTGGAATGAATGAACGCTATTTGGGCCCTGATTCAAGCCATCATTTATGAGACAATCAGAGAAATTTAAACACTGAATAGTTAATGATACTAATGCTACAATTTTTTTTTAGTGTAATAATGGTATTGCGGGGTTTTATTTTTTACGCTTCCTTATTCTTTAGTGTCATATACTGAAATATTTATAGGAAAATTATATTCCTGTAAAATATTTACAGAGACAATTGACAGGTGTCTGGAATTTAACATTCTGAGGTGGGAGGAGAGCAGGTCGGCAAAGAGAAGAAACAACTTCGACTAAGAGTTAGGAACTAATGAATCCACGTGGTCGCACCTGAGGGATCATTAGCACATGCTACCTGCTTGTGTTTATGTTTAAATTTTTTCTTAAAAATGAGTTTAAAAGTAAACGTTTGTATTATGTTTAATGTCCCTCTAGTTTTCATCTCACCAGCATCATTTCCACCCTTCTAGAAGGAGCCTTCACTCTGGGAACTGCCTCTCCTCCCATTCCATTTGTTTCTCTTTGGACCAACAGTCATGGGCCTCCAGGGCCCACCTCCACTCTTGGGGGGCGGGTAACTTAATCAGGCCCCAAAAGACATGTGTGGGGATTTTCTGTGTGGACCCACAACCAAGAACTTCTGAATTTCTCAGGAACTTTGATCCTGAAATAGGACAGAATGAACCATCCCAGAAAACTGAGCTAAGAGAGTGGTGGTCAGGAAGGGAGGGAGAGCAATGGGAGAAGGAAAAGAGAGCAAGTAAGAGGACAGTGAAGACAACTTTTCGATCCGGATCCATACCCTGTTTTTTTTTTTTTTTTTTAAGATTTATTTATTTAGGCATACAAGAGCTGGGGTACAGGCCAGAGGTGTGTTGGGGGGGTGGCGGTGAGAGGATTCACCAGAGACAGAGTGGGGAACAGAACAAGCAGACTGACTGAAATACACTGCCGAGGGGAGCAGCAGGAGAGTCAGAAGAGGTCTGCTGTGCCATGCAGGGTAGCTCCCTGGCCGGGGATCGAACTCATGCTGCAGTGGCTGTGGATAGCTTCATAAGCTGAGTCTTAACCCCTTGCGCCACCAGGGAGGCCCTGTACCCTGTTCTGAGTTGTGAGAGCCGTGAAATCCCCTGACAGGACTTGAAGACATGTTTATTCCAGTTTGGATCTCTTACCGAGACTCTAGACTCAGTGAACTTGGCAATGTGATTATTTTAAGGACCTTCAGAGGGGAAGTGTTCTGGGTTATCCAGGTGGGCCCAACAGTTAGTGTCCTTACTATTGGTAGGCAGGAGGGTTGGAGAAGGGAGAAGCAGAGGTGAAAGAGGTACACCATGAGGATGCAGGAAGGGCTGTGAGTCAGAGAATGCAGGAAGCCTCTAGAAGCTGGAAAAGGCCCAGGAACAGATTTTCCCAGACCCTTCTGGAGAAGGAACACAGCCCTGCCAACACCTTGACCTGCAAAACTGTAAGATAATAAGTCGACTTTTTTTTTTAAAGATTTATTTATTTATGCATACAAGAACTCGGGTACAGGCAAAAGGTGCGGGGGGTGAGAGGATTCACCAGAGACATAGTGGGGAAAAGAACAGGCAGGTTGACGAAAGTACACTGCTGAGGGGAGCAGCGGGCAACTCAGGAGAGCTCTGCCGCGCCATGTGGGTTGCTCCCTGGCCAGGGATTGAACTTGGGCTGCAGTGGCTGCCCCTCCCTCCACCAAAGTCATGCTGCATTGGCTGTGCATACCTTCATGGGTTGCATCTTAACCTCTTGCGCCACCAGGGAAGCCCTGTAAGTCAACTGTTTTTAAGTGACTAAATCCGTGATGATTTGTTAGAGCAGAAACAGGAAGAGAACACAGCAATCACTGTTGTCACTCAGCATCTCCCTCCAACCCTCCCCACCGGACCTCCAAGACACTCAAACTCCCTGTCTCTTAAGTCACCTCATCTTCTGTGGACTGAAGGAAAAAAACAAAAGAATTCTGGGCCTCCCTGGTGGCGCAGGGGTTAAAGTCTCAGCGCTATAAAGTTATTGCCAGCAGCTGTGTCCTGAGTTCTATTCCCCACCCAGGGAGCTACCCACATGGCTCAGCAGACCTCTCTTGCCCTCTGCTCCCCTTGGCAGTGTATTTCAGTAGATCCGCCTATTCTGTTCCCCACTCTGTCTCTGGTGAATCCTCTCACCCCCTGCACCACTGGCCTGTACCCCAGTTCTTGTTTGTATAAATAAATAAATCTTAAAAAAAAAAAAAAGAATTCTGTCTGTTAGAGATGTCTCCATTCTGAAAACACTGCAGGGCAACAGCAGAGACTGGAGTCAGTAAAAACAGTCTCTGTTTGCTGTGCAGGAGCCCTGTGGTGAGAAGCAAGAAAATGCCGAGAAGAGTCACACACCCAGATCACCCTTGCCATGTTTGTGAGTTGCAAGTAGGAAAAAAAACAGGACTGACCTACATATCTGTAGGGGCCTTCTCAGGACAACAGATTCAACCTTCCTGCATACAGACAGCTCTGCCTGGATTGATTTTGTAAGATAAGGGATCGATTTGAAGTTTTACACAGTGTTCCTCCTTTATCATTAACCAATATTAGAAACCAACCTCCATTAGTTGAATGGAAATATTAGAAGTTAATCAAACATTAGAAATTAATTTCAAATAGAGGAGACTCCCTGTAATGAGCTCCCATACATGTGCAGTGTTAAAAAAGCGTTAAAAATATGAGATTCAAGCAAAAGATTCATCTGCCTGGATAATGTATTCTCCCTGTATACACAAATCACCTATCACCTGAGCTCGAACCTCTGAAGGCAGGTTAATCACTTGTAGAAATCTGTTGACTGTTCCTCAGGTGAAGGTCCTCCATTTGGCTATGAATAACCTCTCCAGTATTGTTCTCTTTCATTGAGTTTTGAATTCACCTCATGGTTGTGATTATTTCAGTCAACACTCCCAAACCTGCTATACCCAGAGTCTTCTCTCTTTCAAAGTCTGGCAATGGCACCTTTCATTGCTCAGGTGTCCCAGACTCCCCTCGCCTTATTAGCTCCATGAGGAACCATCTCAAAATATGCCCAGGTTAGCACCCCTTCTCAAACACATGTGCTGCCACCAGCCAGTTCTCAGCTCTCAGCCTGTCCACTGGAATGTGGGAATAACTCCTCGCAAGTTTTATTTTCCTTCTTTGCCTCTCCCGCCCATTCTCAACAGAGCCTCTCAGTGAATCCTTTTAAAATCTAAATCAGGGCCTTTCCGGTGGCGCAGCGGTTGAGTGCTGGGTTGCAAAGCTACCAGCAGCCTCTGCAGCACCGGATCGATCCCCGGCTACTCCCCGGCCACCAGAGGAGGGTCCCACATGGCGCGCAGACCTCTCCTGCCGCCCGCTGCTCCCCTCAGCAGTTTACCTCGGTCCTTCTGCCTGTTCTGCTCCCTGCTCTGGCTCTGGTGAATTCTCTCACCCTCCCACGCTTCTGACTGTACCCAGTGCTTGTATGTATGTATGTATGTATAAACAAACAAACAAATAAATAAATAAATAAATCTTTTTTAAAAATAAAATAAAATCTAAATCAGAGCAGGTCACTCCCCTGCCCTCCCCACTCAGAACCTTCCTGGGCTCCCCGTTTCATGCACAGTGAAAGCCCACCTTCTCACCTGCCATCCTGTGCACCTTGCACTGCAGCAAGCCCACGACCAGGAGCCAGCAAGGAGAGCTCCTGCCTTCTTTGCTCTTCCTCCTCATTCCAAGTATTAGGTCTGGATTCACTGTCTTCATAAAGCTAACCCTCATGCTCTAATGCAGCCACCTGCTCCATGACCACCTCCCTTTGGCACTTTTTTTTTTTTTTTAAAGATTTACTTATTTATTTATAGAAGCACTGGGTACAGACAGAAGCGCAGGAGGGTGAAAGAATTCGCCAGAGTCAGAGCGGGGAGCAGAACAGGCAGACTGATGAAATACACTGCTGAGGGGAGCAGTGGGCGCGGCAGGAGAGGGCGCCATGTAGGATCCTTGCTGGTGGCTGGGGATTGAACTGGTGCTGCAGAGGCCGTGGGCAGCTTCGCAGCCCAGCGCTCAACCGCTGTGCCACCAGGGAGGCCCTGGCACCCTTTTTTAATGTATACATTTTTATTGATTTGCCATCATTTACAAAACTAAATAATTTGGGAGTATAACTTCACACCTCAACACATACACCAGCTTCAGTCACCCTCCACTAAAGCTTCAGCACACCAGCATTCTTAAGTCTCCTTCCCATGTTGAATCCCTCCCCACACTTTTTTTGTTACACTAACCACTTTCTAACAAACCCTATAATGTTTATTCCCCATTTTCTGTCTTTCAAAGGTCAGAGAATTTGGTGTTGGTTTGGTTTACTCCTGTATTCCAGGTACCTAGAATAGCACTTGGGGTATAATATGTGCTCATTAAATATGAGTAGAGTTAAGCAATGACTACATGAGAGTTGATGTCAGTTCTATCCCAGTCATTTGCAAGCAGAAATTTCCTCCTGCCCATCTATGGACTTGAGATGTCATTCTAGCTGGAAGACTATTGACAGTGATCAATGTTTTACACCCACCTCTCTTTGAAGAAAAGGTGTCTCTACGAGTGATCACTATTCATGCATCTGGCCCCAAAACACAATCAATACATTTCCCATTATACTTCCCACATATAAGGACTCCATTTTGCTGGGGTTGCAGTTGTTATTTTTAGGGCCTGTTACTCTTTGTGACTTTGCCATTTATGTTCTGCCAAAGCCTCTGCTTCTGATCAGCAGCCCTTCCGAGAACTGCTGTGCGGTCAGTAGGCGACAGTTACCAAGCACAGTCTCTGGGTTTGCCCCCTCTCTCCCCCCACCCCCTGCACCATCCAAAACAGAGCCAAAGGCTGTGGCAGGGGCTCTGACACCTTCCTCACATCTCACAATTTCCCTCTTGCTTTCTACCTCTTTCATGGAGGAAAATTTCAAATAGAGGAGACTCCCTGTAATGAGCTCCCATAAATGTGCAGTGTTAAAAGAGCATTAAAAATATGAGATGCGGGCCTCCCCTGGTGGCGCAGGCAGTCGAGCGCTGTGCTGTGAAGCTGTCCGCAGCCTCTGCAGTGCCGGTTCGATCCCGGCCGGCCAGCGAGGGTCCCACATGGCGCGGCAGACCTCTCCTGTCTCGCCTGCTGCTCCCCTCAGCAGTGTGTTTCATTGGCCTGCCTGTTCTGTTCCCCACTCTGTCTCTGGTGAGTTCTCTCACCCTCCCGCACATCTGGCCTGTACCCGGGATCTTGTGTAAATGAATAAACAAATCTTTAAAAAAAAAAGAGAGAGAGATGCAAGCAAAAGATTCATCTGACAAAACGGAGGGTTCCAGTTCCAGAGAGAATAAAAAATACATTGACCCACTTGCCATGTCGGAACTGTTTACTTTTTAATCTTATCTATCATCAATCATCTATCTGCCTGTCTACCTACCTAGCTTCCCTATATTCAAACAGATGAAAAACTAAAAATAATGAGTGAAATTAATGTTCTAAGACTTTTTAATACCCTCCATTTGAGTTCTCTCCATTTACTTGAGATAAAATTGCATAGATAGTTACGGTTGGGAAAAAGCACTTGACTATTGACGATTTTGCAAAATAAAAGAATAACATGCTGACTTGGATGGAATCTTACTAACTTCCTTTAAACAGTGTCATGAGAACGAATACAGGTTTTCCTCTCTTGATAAAGAGTTGTTTCCCATTTAACTAGTCTCCACACTTGAAATGCTTAGTCGTGCTTGGCTCAGCTCAGGTATGCACTACCTCTTTTGAATGACGGTTCTTGACGATCACATTTTAGGTCACATCTCCCTGCTCTGGCAGCCCATATGTTGGAATGTAACGGAAATGAACATGGCAGAGGTCTGTTTATGCCTCCTACACATAGAGGGTAATGGTGTCTTAGTCATTTGTTCTGCTTCTAGCACCTTCCACATAGCAGATTCCCAAAATTGATCAAATGAATAAAAGGATAAGTGGTGAATCTAAGTAAGAAAGCTCAAAACAATTGGATTTCTTGTCATTTCAAATTGACTATAAGTCACATGGTTTATGGATAAACTACCTTAAAATGCAGACTCATTTCAGTTTCTAAACAATTAATTGATGATTCGATCAATTCAAACTGCAAGGATCTTTTTGTAGAGACAGAAATTCTGCCGCATACCTCCCCCCAAATCTCCATGAGTGATTTAATTAAGGAATTCATTTTTAAAACTCAAGGAATTTTATTTTAATAAGCACACTATGCAGTATTTACTGAGGTTAATATATCAAGTATCTACTTTCTTAAGACAATTCCCATATGTAAAAGAACTCTACACCTTGACAGTGTTTTCGTAACATTATACTTCATAATCCCTGTTCTAATTTTTTTTAAGTGTTGGAAAATAACTGGTAACATTTGTTATATGGCAAAGGTAAGAGAGCGAAGAGAAGGAGTTACCTTACATGCTCATGAATGAATTATATTCAATTCCATCCTCCACTGCCTCTACCTACTTGAGATCCAGGAAGATTGAGAGGTGGAGGTGGGAGAGAGAGATGTCAGGATAGAGTTACCATTAATATATACAGTATAACAAACTAATAAATAACTTATAAGTCTTCCACATCTCCCTGCCCTTCCTTTCTCCTAACATTTCCTGAATAGGATCAGTAACAATTTTGAAACAGGCTGGTCTCACATTAGATCCAGGGGATTGACTCTGAATTCATAATTCATATGGGTGGAGCAGACCCAGTTGATCAGATGCAAATAGAAAGCAGATGCCTGCAATGAGAATTTTTCAGCCAAGATGCAAAATTACCCTAAAGGAGTAGAATACAAGGACACATGCTCTATTGAAATAGTCAGCTCTATATCACAGTGAGGGAAAGGCTTGATCCCATTCCAGGAGGTCTTCACAGGCCATGGAAGATTAAGTCATTCCTTATTTGGTCCAGCTACCCCTCTACTCACCCACTCTGTGGTAGAAGCCAAAGATGGATTGGGAGAGGCTGGAAGCTACAATTATCTGATGGCCAATTATTCCATGCAACCCTTCCCCTGAACTTTGGAACAGACCCCCTCCTCCCAAGGGATGAAGGTTGGAGAAGCCTAGGTCATTTCCATGCATTCCAGCTGCTCCACTATTAGGAGTTTATGCACCACCAAGCTACCTGATCATCACTACTGGTGCACAGTTAGCAGCAAGGTCCTGAAATTCTCTTTAAAGTTCTATAAACCGGGGCCTCCCAGGTGGTACAAGAGGTTAAGTAGCAGCGTTGTGAAGCTATCCACTGCCACTGAAGCACAGCATGAGTTCTATCCCCGGACAGGGAGCTGACCCACATGAGGAAGCAGACCTCTAGTGTCTTGCCCGCTGCTCCCCTCAGCAGTGTATTTCAGGGTCTGCCTGTTCTGCTCCCCACTCTGTCTCTGGTGAATCCTCTCACCCCCTGCACCTCTGGCCTGTACCCCAGTTCTTGTATGCATAAATACATAAATCTTTAAAAAAATAAAAATAAAGTTCTACAAACCCAAATATACCTTTATACAGAAACAATTCCAGTTTGCAAACAAATAGCATTAGTGAGATTTTTGCAGAAGGACTTATACTGCTTCACATAGGAAAAGCAGTATGACTCTGCTCTGCCATCAGAGTTCACTATATCCTCTCTATCGGCCTCTGCCCCAAATAGTACTAAGAATGGTAAATATGATAAGACTGAATAAAATAATGAGCTTACTGGTGTCTCCACCATGTGGCCTAAAAAGGAAAAATTTCAGGAAAATATTTAATTTGGTCCTGATAATAGGTCTTATTTTTTGAAAACCAAGTGCTACTGCTACATATGAATTTAGAAATTTAATATTTCGACTGCAGATAGAATATGCAAAAAGAAGCAGCTGGGCACCTCCCTGGTGGCGCAGGGGGTTAAGCATCGCGCTAGGAAGCAATCCGCAGCTTCTGCAGCCTGAGTTCGATCCCCAGCTGGCCAGGGAGCAACCCACATGGCACAGCAGGCCTTGCCTGTTTCGCCCGCTGCTCCCCTCAGCAGTGTATTTCAGCCAGTCTGCCTGTTCTGTTCCCCACTCTGTTTCTGTTGAATCCTCTCACCCCCCCACATATCTGGCCTGTACCCTAGCTCTTGTATGCATAAATAAATAAATCTTAAAAAAAAAAAAAAAAAAGCATCTGGGTGAGAGGGAGATTTGAACATTCCAAAGAAAAAAGAGTGAAAAACTTTTATCCTCCCAAAATATAAATGTTTGTAAATAAAGGGAGACTTATTTTTTAAAAATTACACAGTATCTTTACACACCTAAAAATAATTAACATTGAATCCTTAATTATCATGAAACATTCTTTTTTTTTTTGGTAGAGTTTGAATTGGAATTCAAATAAAGTCCCCATATTTTGATTGTCCAGTGTTTCACTTAATCTTCTTTCAATCTATTGGTTCCTGATTTGGAGCAAAAATGAAGACATGAAGTGACAAGGAGGAAGCCCCGGAGGCAGAATTGTGATGGACCCCAGGGAAGGGTGGGTGGGAAGGGCGCCCTGCTGGGTCTCCTGCAGCAGGTGAGGCTGCCTGGACACCAGCGGCCCCATCCATCCGCCAAGGCTGCTTCTGAGGAAGAAATGAGAAAACCAAAGCACCACTGGGGAGGGGGTTGCGGCGGCAATGTGCAGGTAGCACTCGCCGATGGAAGATGGTTCCAGCTTGTTCCATAAAGTGCTGGCCTAAATTTGACCTGTTTAAGAACGTAACTTGACCACCAACTCCACTCACATGGTGTCACCTTCACGTCTCTGAGTCCAGGCAAAAGAAACTACATGTCTGCTTCCAAGATGGCAGCATGCTAACCTTGGGGGGTGGACAATACAAGGAATTAGTGCTTCCCAGGCTGAGACAGACAGGCTGAAGGGAGCAGTCTCTCAAGGGAAGCGACTGGAGTCTGGAGGGCCTGGACCAGGCCTTTAAGTGCAGGTCAGTGCCTCGGACATGAACACCCCTAGGCCGTGAGAGAGCACCCACCATCTGGGCGCATCTCCCGCCTCTGTCTTCCTCGACATCCTGCTCCTCCAGGCCCCAATCAAAGTGCCTTAAATTAATCGGATTATTTGGGGCAGAGGGCAGCAAATTTGGAATCAGAGGACCTGGATCTGAATTTTGCTCAGCCTTCTTTGGTTCTGTGACCCAAGGCCATCTTCCTCCTCTGACTTTTCACTTGAAATAGAGTCTGCGAGAGTCATATTGGATTCAGGAGGTTAGGAGGATGACTGTGTAGGAGTGAACTTCTCTACAATCCAATAGCTATGATGCAGAGGGGGAGGACTCAAGTAATTTACACACATAAATGTGAATGAGTACTGACAGGTAAGGTTTATTCTTTAAAAGGTTACGTTTGTCAAACCACATGAATCTGTTATTGATGAACTCGGTGGAGAACACATTTGAGAGATGCTGGAAGCCTCTTTAAATGAGGCTGGGCCTGGTAAGTTCCTTTCATCCCGGCCTCTTTTTTATTTCAGAGACAAAAGTTGTTTGGGTGAGGAAGGCAGACACGCAATGTCTTCCCATGTCTTAGGCATCATTTCTATTGGCTCAGGCCTACTCTTTGTACCTGGCACCCATGAGCATTGGTGATGCCCCAGACTAGAAGTCCATACCTTGATATCGTCAAGTAAATAAAGTTAAGGGATAATGTTGAGAATAACCTGGGGTTGGAGTATATAGTACCAGGTGTCACAAAATGCACTATCAAAAAGTTCTAATCAACTTTGGGGAGTTTGGTCTTTATCTATAGGGAACAGACACCTGCCCGTGGCCCCTAAAATACAGATCTTCATTCATTAATGTCTTAAACATTTTAAGTTTCCCTTGTCCCTTCTACTATTCACTTTAATGCAATACTTCCAATAGATTAACTGCTAAGAGGGAAAAGATTTGGTTTATTCTTTCTCCCTTTTGTTCCTTTTTTCTTAACTAATTGTGAAATATCAACTTAAAAACATCAGCTTAAAAAACAACAGTTTAGGGCCTCCCCGGTGGCGCAGCGGTTGAGCACTGGGTTGCGAAGCTGCCCGCAGCCTCTGCAGCACCGGTTCGATCCCCGGCTGCTCCCCGGCCACCGGAGGAGGGTCCCACATGGCGCACAGACCTCTCCTGCCACCCGCTGCTCCCCTCAGCAGTGTACTTCGGTCCTTCTGCCTGCTCTGCTCCCCGCTCTGGCTCTGGTGAATTCTCTCACCCTCCCGCGCTTCTGACTGTACCCAGTGCTTGTATAAATAAATAAATAAATCTTTAAAAATAAATAAATAAAAAATAAAAAACAACAGTTTAAAAAAACCCTAAATGTCAAAGAGCCCTAAATTTTTCTGCGCCTGTTATTACATTGTATGACAAGAAACCATCCTGAGGTGATAATTAGATTTTATCTGCACATGGAGGTGGAGGTGGGAGTAGGTGGTAGAGTTGTCAACATTTCCCCAAAACCAGGCAATTCACATGATTAGCGGGGAGGGGGGGAGGGGTACACAAACAGGTGGCTGGGTTACTATCTAATCAAGTCAGTTCTGACACATCGAAGATGTAAAATGCTTGTATATTTTATCTGCCTCTCTTAAGTCCAGAAACTAAGGAATGCAAACTGAAAGAAGAAGAAAAGCAGAAAAATAAACTGATATGTAAAATGTAACCTACTTCCGTTGTTGATCGTCATGGTAAATAATAGAACGAACCAGAAAGACCCCCTTTCTTTTTCCTCCAAGTTTTCAACATATGGTTAAATTAGTTGTTTCCAAACTAATTCAAAGGATTGAGAGTTGGAGGCAGTGAAATTTAGCAGCAGTGTTGGTGTTAAAGCCATAAGGCCTTTGGCTCCAAGTAACACCTTCCAATCTGCACAAAAAAAGATTGGCCTCTGGCATGATGGTGACCCACATTCTGACTTTCCCCCAAGAAAATATCCTGAATTTCACAGATGTTCACAGTAATCTGTCCTGGTAATAAATATCCTCTCCTGTGTAAACCCCCACCCCGCCAGGTTAAATGAAGTGCAGATAAAAAGCAAAGCAGGAAACCTCCCACACAAGAGACAGGGAAGATAAGAATCACAGAAGCCAGAATGGCTTTTCTTGAAGGGCATTTCAAGGCAAACTGAGACAGAGACGGCATACTTGTGAATCCTCTGTGTGTGCATAAACATGTAGCTTCACGTATCAAAACTGATCGGTTCCTGAGCAACAGAGGTCACTAAGAAGAAAGTGAAAACACTATAAAAAGTACTTCTAATGTGTACAACAGACAGGGCTGTTATTCTGAATCCACCAAGAGTTAAGAAAGTAGTCCAGCGAGAAAGCTGCAAAGGTCATGTGCAGGAAAGCCTAAATAAGGTTAAAATAGGAAATGCTTCCTAGATTCAGTAGTGAGCACAGAATGGTAAAATTAGAGCTACACCTTCTACCTCTTAGGCTAGCAGAAGCTAAAAAATGTTTACAGTTTTCAGTCCTGGCAAGGGTCTGAGGGAACAAGTATTTTGAGACTGGTAAATTGGCACAGATGTTTGGAGAAAATATGGAAGTACCTATTAAATTTAAAAAATGGATAGCCTGTTATGTCTCAATAAAACTAGGGGGAGAGGGCCTCTCTGGTGGTGCAAGGGGTTAAGTTCCAGCTCTATCAAGCTATCAGCAGCCACTGCAACATGAGTTTGATTCCCAGTTAGAGAGCTGACCCACATGGCACAGCACCTGTCTCACCCGCTGCTCCCCTCAGCAGTGTATTTCAGTCTGCATGTTCTGCTCCCCACTCTGTCTCAGGTGAATTCTCTCACCCCCAGGCCTCTAGCCTACACCTCAGCTCTTGTATGCATAAATAAATAAAACTTAAAAAAAAAAACAAGTAGGGGGAGAAATACTAGTTTGGGGATTTGATTTGGGAATCATCTCACAGAAATACATCTATATATGCTGGAAGACATATATGGCCAACATTCATTGAACATTGTAATATCAGAAATTTAAGTAAAAATGGAATGTTTGCTGCAAACTTTGAAAGATATGAGAATGGATATTTGAGTTTGGATCATGATAAATTTTCACATGGAAACCGAGAAAACTACCTTACATGTTTAAAAAACAAACGCTATATCTTTTAAAATTGTCATAAGGCTGAGATTTTTTTCCCAAAAACTATGATCCTGAATAAAGATAATTTTTAAAAGTGCAAAACAAATTGGAATGTTCATTAATAAGCAAGTGCTTATATAGAATATGTTATCTCGAGACTAAATTTTCTGCAACATTTAAAATGAAGTAGAATTATATATAATTGACACAATTCAAATCATATATATTGAACATTCAAAGAGAGTTCAAGAAGATTTTCAGTAAAAAAATGTAGTTTGTAGAGTGTATGCATAGCATAATCGTGAATCAGTGAAAGGAAAAAGTTATTTCTATCTATTTATATGTGTTCCCTTAGAAGTAGTCTGAAGACCAGTGTGGCTTGGGGGAATGTGAGCAGAATTACATTTTTTATTTCATGCCTAGCTGCCTCAGCTGAACTTTTTACTTTAAGAATGTATTACTTTAATGATGGGAAAATAGAAGCTGAGTTTTCTGAGGCTGGAAAAGTTGAAAATTGTTTCAGTTACTCTTCAATCTCAAGGTAAATTGTTCTAGAATGAAGACATTGTGCAGGTTATCTATTAGTTTAGCTACTTCCACACAATGTTAACTGTAGCGTGTCCATTAGTTTGCTGACTTAAGGAAGTAGAAAAAAAAGAGGCGGCCCACCCGTGGATTCATTCTAGTATTGATATTGTAATTAATGAAATTGTTATCTCCCCAACTTTGCTTTCCACATTGACTTCATCAAAGAACATGCCATTCCTCTGCCCAAAGCCCTCCACTACTTCCCATCTCACCCAGGGAAAGAGCCCACGTTATTACAGGGCTTTACAGAGTCTCCTGGGGGCCTCCCTAGTAGCACAAGAGGTTAAATCTCAACACTGTGAAGCTCTAGGCAGCCACTGCAGCAGGTGTTCAATCCCTGGCCAGGGAGGGGACCCACATGGCACAGCAGACCTCTCCAGTCTCACCCGCTGCTCCCCTCAGCAGTGTATTTCAGTAAATCCACCTGTTCTGTTCCCCACTTTGTCTCTGGAGAATCCTCTTAGCCCCCCCCCCGCACCTTTGGCCTACACCTCAGTTCTTGTACATATAATAAATACAATAAATCTTTTTTAAAAAGATTTATTTTTATTTATACAAGAACTGGGGTACAAGTCAGAGGCACAGGAGGGTGAGTTGAGCCGGTGCTGCAGAGGCTGCGGACAGCTTCACAGTGCTGCGCTCAACCTGCTGCGCCACCGGGGACGTCTACAGTAAGTCTTAAAATAAATAAATAGTCACCTGGCCTCCTGAGAGCTAGAGGGGACAGTGGTCTCAAGTCTATTCTCTTTCCCAGTTCATCCTTAGGGAACTTTCTATTCTTAGACACAGAAACCATCCTTGCCTTGCAGCCTCCACCCTGTTCTTTCTGCCTGGAAGTCTCTCTCCTCAGCTCTTCCCTCCACTCTCCCCAAAGCTGTCACCATCACTTTTCTCAAATGTCCTGTTGGTGAGATCTGCCTTGACCACCACACTTAAAGTTGCACCGTGGGCCTCCCCTGGTGGCGCAGGCGGTTGAGTGCAGCACTGTGAAGCTGTCTGCAGCCTCTGCAGCACTGGCTCGATCCCTGCTGGCCTGCGAGGGTCCCACATGGTGAGCAGACCTCTCCTGTCTCGCCCGCTGCTCCCCTAGCAGTGTATTTCATCAGTGCTTGTTCTGTTCCCCGCTCTGTCTCTGGTGAATCCTCTCACCCTCCTGCGCATCTGGCCTGTACCCCAGTTCTTGTATAAATAAATAAATAAATCTTTAGAATAAATAAAGTTGCACTGCCCACATTTCCGCCCCAACACTCCTTATCCCCCTCCCCCACTGTATGATCACCATATAACGTCTTTATTTATTTTGCTTATTGTCTCTCTCTCCCCCAACAACAATTCTCTCCACAACCCAACTCTAGCCAGGCTCCTCAGATCTCACCTTGACTAGACCTCAACTTTGGCCTACAAACATCTCAACACTTAATATAGTTTCTAATAGTCCAAGGGCACATTCCTCGGATGATTGGAGTCCCCCTTAAAGTGCCTGCCTGCAAAAACTCAAGGCTGCCAAAAGAATTTACTATTTTGTTCCAACCTGCACCTGAACATAGGGTCCCTGTCTTCCAGCCTCTTGGGAGGGTAGGAGCCTAACCTTGAGAAATATCAGTTGACAAACTCAGATGGATTCCCACTTTCTGTAATTTTTCACTTCTCTGATTCTGAGTCCCTGCTTACTCACCTCCCTAACCCCACCTTCTTCTCTCTTTAAAACACTCAGTCATCTCTCTACAAATCAGTGTTGACTCCAGTTCACCCCAGTCTTTGCCCCATTGCAGTAGTAGGTTACCAATTAAAATCCGACCTTCCCTTATTCAGGAAATAAAAAAAAGAAAAAAGGAAATCTGACCTTTCTACTTTAGTGTCCAACTTCATTTATCTCTATTCCCCATTATAAGGTAGGCTCCACGGGCTAAATTTTGTTTTCTTGTTGCCACAAGGTAGAGACTCAGTAAATACCTGGTGAATGTCAATGACAGATCAATTATGCATGGATTTTAGTCCCTCAGCTACATTTCTTGGCTAAAAGACGCATGTTTAAACTTCAGATGAAATATCATTGCTCTCTTCACTCCTGAAATACCTGGCAAGTGACAGGTGGCCGAATATCACAGATCACACCAGTCTCCAAACTTATCTTCAATTTATTTTAAATTCTGATAAAGCACCATCTGTTATTTGCTTAAAACCATCCATCCATGTAGGCGACTGAGCAGAGAACACCATGCTAATGAAGAATTACTGGAATGCTGTGTAAAAATTATCTGCTTCACAGGAAGACTTTCATTTCTTTGTTGTTATTTTTCCTGCTCCCAACCCTTCCATTCCATTCGTGGTCTTGGTCCTGAAACTTCCCTTCAACCTTAACTCCACGAGTGCCTCTCCAGGTTTGCATTCCTAGAACTTCATGGCAAGTGCCATGGTGGTGAATTCTAACAATTTCCTTCGAATGTATTCTTTATTCTCTCCAGGGTTTGCTCTTCAGGGTCTCTTAGGTGATTTGAATGCTGCTAACCTCCCCTATCACACTCTTACTCTCCTGTTCTATTCTCTTTTCTCCTCCCCACCCCCACCAATGGTGACTTCTCATCATTTTTAGTTGGCTACAAAGTTCCAAGGATTATCAGTCACTTCTAACAAAGGGTTTATAAGCAACCACTTTAGGAAAGGCTACTATGAAGATTACAAAAGTCTAATATTCAAATGCTACACTCAAAGAGAGGGAGAGAAATCTACACTCACATGAAAAGTTAAAGTTTATTGCGTAGCGGCTGCCTAATAGTTATCTGTTGAATGAAGGCTATGTAGGAAAATTCCAACAATATCCAAGGCAAAATTCAACTGCCATATGATGGACACAATCGGTCAGTCAGACTTCTCCATGAAGAGCTGAGCCTCTCCCCATTGTTATATTTCACACAGGTATTGTAACATCAACTGCAGTTGACAAAACCAATGTAGCATCTTAATGTACCACAAATTGGCCTATTTTCCTCATAACCATCAAGGGAACCACCAGGGTCCCCATATCCTGGTACACCTTAGCATCTTCAGTGCCCTTAGAAGGACATCAGTGCCCAACTCATCAGGGCAATAGTCTGTGAAGCTTCCCTTCTCGTTACTATATCACAGTCCTGGTCTGAGGATCAGTAATCTCAACTCCAGGATCCTTCAGCCTCTCACCCTTCTTGATCAATGGTATCACAAACACTGAGAAATGCAAAATTAAGTTATTTATCATTTACTCTTGTTGTTCCATGTTTGGGGTGATGCCACCTTAAAAGATGGATTTGGGTTTTGAGTTCCTAGTGATTAAGATCTCTTAATCTTTCATAAAAAAAAATCTACTTCCACCTCTTAATCCTACCATCTGAAAATGCTCTGGACACTAGATACTAGAGGGTTTACAGGTAAAGTCCCAGGACCCTATGTACATGAACACTTTTGCAGCAACATATCCAATGTAAGTGGAAGTTCTAAAGGCTCCTCTTTCTTACATCTCTCAGAGCTTCCCCTACTATAAATAATACATAGTAAGGTTTGCCCAAAAGGAAAACAAAACTAGACTTTTAAGCAGGATGGAAGTTTCCATGGATAGAATTTTGAAGTACATTAGTGATGCAAGGAATTTGTCCTTAAGGGTTGACAAGTCCAACAAAAGCTCTCCATAGGGCTTGCTCTACAAGTGTGGTTCATGGACCAGCAACATCAGCAAAACCAGGAAGCCTGTAATGAACTATAGAAACTCAATGTTCCAAATTCAACAAGATCCCCAAATGGCTCATAAACACAGTAATACTTGAGAAATGCTATGTTACATGTTATGACTGCTGCCTAGATCCGATGTGAACTTTGGACCACAGCACAGATCCACAGGTTGTTAGAGGTGATTTGAGTTGTGCACTGATGCACTGAAAGTTCGCCCCAATATCCGTCTAGCAGAAAATACTAGAGGTGGTGCTTTCTGCTATGGCTGACTAGGACGCTAATTTTTTGTCTTTTGCAGAGTACCTTAGTCTGTTTACAATTAACAGAGCAACAAGATGACAATGGCCACAAACCACAGCCTGGGGTGAAGGGGGCTTGCTTGATGGGGCAAGGGACCAGCTGAATCATAGTGAGACATCTCCACCCCCAGCAATAACTTCACATAGGTGAGGGCCTGCAAAAATAAACATCACAGGAAGCCTTGGAGGAAGAAGACCCAGAAAGCAACAGTTACAGCGGGTGGTGCAGGAGAAAGAGGGGGTGGACAGTCAGCCCTAATGAGGTGGGCCAGAGCCATCTGCAGATTGAGATGCACAAGGTAAGTTTTCAGTGCCAGAAAGTTCAAGATACCTTTTTCCTTCTGTGGATACTTGGCAGTGCCTGCACCCTCTGGTGTGCTACTGGCTGAGACAAACGTTCCCATCCTGTCATGGCCTGAAGTCACAGACTTCTTTGAACCCCAACTCTCTGGGATTTTTGTCCACTGCATAAAGAACAGTTATCCCAGTGAGAAACTACCAACCCTGATCTGGACAATTCCATGTGATTTACTGCCAGCTTGAACTCCTTGCTGAGAAATATTTAATCAGATCAGGCCAGAGAAATGCCGTCTATAACAGACCCTAGAACCAGGCTCACCATCCAGGAAAACACAATGCCAGAGAGTCGGGGTCTAAATCGGCCTCAAAACCATGGGGTTCTACTGGGAAAGAAGCATAACCTGGTCTGTCAAGTGAGGTTAATTACTGACATTCCTGGAGGAATGGGGAGCACTAGTGACATCACGTGGAGGGCTAAATGGAAAGAGAAGGGCCCAGATTGCACCACAGCAGTGTGCATCCAGGGCTGCTATGGTGGCTGTGGGCAAAGACACTGGATACCCATCAATCTGGTGAGAGAGAAGAATGTCCATCTTCTTGGTCAAGTCTTTTTCTTCATATTCTTTCTACTCCTCAGGCCATAAGATCTGGTCTTTTATGATCCAACCCTCCAATATATAATATATCCTCACCCTGCACCCTGGTCAACAGCATCATCATCCTTGCTATTTCTACCTTATTGTTCCCTAGAAAACCCTTCTTTCTTGCCTCCTTCCCCAGAATTCCAAACACTGTACCATGCTATAGAATGTCCACTTCATTGTAGACAAATGTCTTCTTATTCTATAGCATCATTTACACATTCATTTTCTTCTTTCTTACCTGAACAGGCATTTGGCTTTTCCCGGTGACATTTCTGCTTCCCTGAAGTCCAGGAATTCCTCACCTCACAAATCTTCGGGTACACCAAGGTAATGGATAGTTTTGGTATTCCCAGTTCCCCCATCTCTAGTCTAAGATCTATCCTCTCCTCTACTACAAGAGTACACCCCAGCAGTCTGCAAATAATGTCCCACATAATGGATACATCTGGTTGGAGGAATGGCTACCTGGCCCATACTGGCCATTTGATATTGGGTTCCAAGAGCATCGAGGAGTCTCTGTTGCATGAATTAAAGATGTATAAATTTGCACTTGGCAGAAGAGTGCAAAGGTTAACATGCACTCAACAGAAGAGATCTGGTATGAAAAGGTGGAAAGATAGAGGATAAATGGGTGATGGATTAAAACATGAAGGGAGGAGGGAGGGTTGGATGGATGGATGGATGGATGGATGGATGGATGGATGGATGGATGGATAGATGGATGCTAGAAATAAAATGATGGAGAGAGTATACCATCATTGGCTATAGGCAACTTATCAGCTCCTGGCTCTTGGTCAACCCTACTGCCTGGTTTTGGGTTACTCTTGTTTCTAATTTTTTTTATTCCTCTTCTTTCACTCAAATAAAGGAATTTCCACTATTGACTATGGAAGTTCTTTCATTTTTGGTTAAACCCTAGCCATCAAGTAATTCTCTCATTCATATCTTACTGAGTTCTTCCCAAAATGTCACAATGATGTTTCAAACCTCCTTCACTCTTAACCTTGTAGTCACAATGTTAATGGTCCAAATGGACCCACTTTTAGCATATGCTCCCTTGCACGGCTGAATATGTAGAGATGCTACTATAAAGGAAGATGAATGACGCAGATATCCAAATGATTGTTTTCCCACCAAAATAATCATGCAAGGAAACAATGACTATTCCCACAATTTGCTCATTATCCCACCCATTTCTGAAATGCCACTTCAAATCTTCCTCGCTGACAGTCAATCTATGCCTCTAAAAGGTAGACATGCATTTTTAGAAAGAGCTACAATTGGTCTGTAATCAGGGAAAATGAATAAAATGAGGGATCAAGTACATGAATCACAAAACTTTTGTTAAACATTATTTTACTCAGTAAGATCGTAGTTGGAATAAGCACTTACTCTCCTAGTATGACAACTCTAAAAGATAACATTTACTTAATGACATATGTCTTATTACATTTATCCAATATAGGGGCTCCCTGGTAGCACAGGGGTTAAAGTCTCAGCACTACGAAGCTATCACCAGGCATTGTGGCATGAGTTTCATCCCCTGCCAGGGAACTAAAGCCAGGGAGCCGACCCACATGGTGCAGCAGACCTCTCCTGTCTTGTCCGCTGCTCCCTTTAGCCATATTTTTCAGTAGATACGCCTGTTCTGCTCCCCACTCTGTCTCTGGTGAATCCTCCCACCCCCGGCACCTCTGACCTACACCCCAGTTGTGTATGCATAAATAAATCTAAAAAAAGCATTTATTCAATATAAGTCCCATTCTTTATCATCATCACATTTTTCTGTCACCTTCATCCAAGCACTTGGATTAAAAATAAAGATTGGGCCTCCCCTGGTGGCACAGGTGGTTGAGCGCCGTGCTGTGAAGCTGTCCGCAGCCTCTGCAGCACCACTTCGATCCTGGTCGGCTGGTGAGGGTCCCACATGGTGCGGCAGACCTCTCCTGTCCCGCCCGCTGCTCCCCTCAGCAGTGTATTTCGTCAGTCTGCCTGTTCTGTTCCGCACTCTGTCTCTGGTGAATCCTCTCGCCCTCCTGTGTATCTGGCCTGTACCTCGGTTCTTGTATAAATAAATAAATCTTTAAAAAAAAATAAAAGATTTATAATGACCTTTAGGTTGGAGAAAAGGGTTTTAATATGTTGTTATTAATATTTAGGCTACTTAATGACTACTTAATAGAAATGGTCCCTCTGGCCTCCCTAGTGGCGCAAGGGGTTAAGTACCGCACTAGGAAGCAATCCACAGCCTCTGCAGCATGAGTTCGATTCCCAGCTGGCCAGGGAGCAACCCACACGGCTCAGCAGACCTCCCCTGTCTCGCCCACTGCTCCCCTCAGCAGTGTGTTTCAGTCAGTCTGCCTGTTCTGCTCCCCACTGTCTCTGGTGAGTTCTCTCACCCCTCCCCCACATATCTGGCCTATACCCCAGCTCTTGTATGCATAAATAAATAAATCTTTAAAAAAATAGAAATGATCTCTCTAAGAAGATATGTGAAATATTCAGGTAAGAATATACAAAGACAGAAGAAGGTTGCAGACCAACATTGTTGATCTGAATCAAGGCCATAAATTACTTGTCACACACCTAAAATATGGGCACTATTGATAAATAATTGAAAACTCACATTGATGATAGTCCTACCCCAGCCACAGTCCTGGGCCCTGGATATAGTGAATGTGCTTATTTAATCATAAGTTTCTTTCTGTTACAAGGAATCAGCAGCAGCTACTTTTTCTCAAGCCTTCAAGGGGTATGAAGAAACTGCACAGTAAGGTATATAAATGTCACCTTTTAGCCAATAGGTCACAAAAAAAGCTTGATCTCAGAGACTTTTCGAAGGCAAGCTGGTACAACCTACTTCTTTGTGCAAATTTCAGCTAGTGTGATCAAAGATAATGAGTCACTCAGTATGGCATTTTCAAAACACTAAAGCTGCCTCAGTGTTTTTTCCTGATCTTCTCTGTAACCGAAACTACATTTGCAAGTTGAGATAAGCTATGATTCTTGTGTATGAATTACACTTATGACTCCAAGACTGCATAGTTTTAGAGAAAAAAAAAATGCCCCTAACTAATCATATTTAAAGTAAGCAAGCCTGTGAGTACTGAAGCCCAGTACCCCATAACAATTAATCTAAACTTGCTGTTTACACTAGAAATTTGAAGTTTTAGTATCTGTCTACAAAATGGACAGATACTTAGCTGAAGTCTTAAAAAGACCATTTGATACAACATCATCAAATGTTTATTCTGATGAATTCTCTCATAATGGTACTTTCAGAACAAAGCATACTGCTATGTCCTCCCTTTGGCGGGGGGTGGTTGAGGAAGGGGGTACCTAGGAGCTGTTTTCCTTGAGGGATGATGAAAATGCACTAAGGCAGTGTATGGGAAGGTACAGAGAGTGAGCCTTGAAGTCAAGAAGATTTGAGTATTGCTCCAGTTACTTCCCTGCTACCTAGGAAACTCGGATGAGTTACTCTACCTTTCTGAAGTCACGTTTCTTATTTAAAAAATGTAGCTGATGGGGCCCCCCTGGTGGTGCAAGGGGTTAAGATGCAACCTACGAAGCTCGCTGCATCTGCAGCACAAGTTCAATCCCCAGCCAGGGAGCAACACACATGGCGCAGCAGACCTCTCCTGACTCGCCCACTGCTCCCCTCAGCAGTGTATTTCAGTCAGTCTGCCTGTTCTGTTCCCCACTCTGTCTCTGGTGAATCCTCTCACCCTCCACACCTCTGGCCTGTACCCCAGTTCTTGTATGCATAAACAAATAAATCCTTTTAAAAAATGTTGCTGATAGATAGTTAGATCACAGGGTTTCTATAAAGAGGACTGGATTAGCAAGAAAGTTTACTTCCTCCCAGCCCCTATTACCTATCTCCTTGCACCCAATACCCAGCTTGGCATTCCAAGGAGGCTGCAGAACGAATTCCTGTCACTTGGATTTTATCATCACCAGCCCGAGGCTGGACTGACATTGACCATTTCTCTCCCCCAAATTTCTACAAATTTGCACAATGTCCCAGAAGAGCCCCTACTGATCTCATGAGCAGCTCTTCAAAGACATTCTAGTTAATTATGGTTACACTTTTGAACATTTAGAAATCATAGCTTTTACTCAATCTTCCATGTATATGTACATGTATGTGTGTATATATATATATATTATATAATATATATTATGTGTAGATAGTCTCTGCCTAGTTTTTGATTTAAGATAATTGACATGAAAAGAACCGGCTTTTAGGTAATTCATGCATCAAATCCATAAATATCTAGAAGCACATTATTTATACCAGGCCCTATATTAGGCAATAGGAGTACAAAAATTAAGCATACTTTCTATTTTCAGTGATTTTACAGAGTAGAGAAAGACACAAATTCACACATAATTTCATATGTGCTGTTGTTAAGTCCTATACTAGAAGTGAGTAAAGGATACCACCATTTCCACCGCAATTTAAAGTTCAAAAGCACTTTTCACACCTTTCAGTCTCATAAGATGTTAGTTACCTTAACTGATCATTTCCAGTTCAGATTAAGTATGTCACGGAGCGGGGAAGGGGCGGTGGGGGGCGGGGGGAGTAAGTTGTCCAAGTTCATACAGATAATTACCCTGAAACATGTCTCAAATCTCAGTGGTGTTTTTTCCACCCACTGTCCCTCGGCGTCCACATCACAGTGCCCTCAAAACATGTCCCTGTGAAACCTGCAACTGCCTTACAACTGTCACCCAAATCGTGCCTCACAGGAAACACTCGGTCACAGAAACCACTCACACTCTGGCCTTGCCTGGTACCCCATGATCCCTCCTCTTCCCTCTCCCACAGGAACTACTGAGAGCCCAAGTGAACTGCTGAGAGTTTTTGATGTTGGGTGGTATCAGGCCTTGGTGGTTTTACTTACACTGTTTCCTCTCCCCCAAAACACTCCTCCTCCACTCCATCCACCCCACTCCACCTTCCTATTCCTCTTCTTGCATGGAGATGATACAGGTTTCACCTCCTCCAGGAAGCCCCTCCTGATTACCCTCATACCTTTACTCCAAGTCATTTCTGACAACTGAGACTCCTGGTTCTCCCCCAGGTCCCAGGACAGGGCACTGTTCACAGTTCCTACTTTATTACACTGCAGTAGTCATTGTCCATTTGTCTTTCTTTCCTTCGCTGAGTTCCTTAGAGTTATCTTTGCAGTCTCTGGGTTGAATTAGCTGTTTGTTGATTGAATGGATAACTGAAAAATCAAGATATGCTCCCTTGCTGAGTGAATCCCTTTCAGAGTTGGTGCTCAAAATAAATCCACAGTTTTGCCTTTGGTCTCAAAGCTACTATTGAGCAGTTAATGCCAACCACAGCTTACCCAGTTTAGATGTAATTAGCTATGCACGCATCTTCTGAAAACAAAAACAATAGTTATCACCATCATTATCAGTCACTTTCTGATCACCACACATGGCAAATAGCAGGGACTTAGAACACTAGACATGCTGCAATGTCACACCCATTTTGTTTTTGTTTGTTTGTTTGTTTTTAAAGATTTATTTATTTATTTATTTATTTATTTATACAAGCACTGGGTACAGGCAGAAGCGCAGGAGGGTGAGAGAATTCACCAGAGTCAGAGTGGGGAACAGAACAGGCAGACCAATGAAATACACTGCTGAGGGGAGCAGCGGGTGTGGCAGGAAAGGTCTGCGGGCCATGTGGGACCCTCATCTGGGGATCAAACCGGCGCTTCAGAGGCTGTGGACGGTTCGCAACCCTGCGCTCAACAGCTGCACCACCGGGGACGTCCTGGTCACACCCATTTTGAATGGTCTCCTACTTGCAGTCTTACCCCCCAAATTGCAGAACTACATCTGCCTACCTCTGCATAGTGCCTAGAATAGTGCCCAACACATAGTAGTCTTCAATAAATACTAGTCAAATGAATGAATGAATGAAGGCACACTGACCAGGCCCAGTTCTTTCTAAGTGGCCATGCTGGCACAGTATGGGCACTCCCTCCAGGACACAACTGATTTGAGTTTCAGTGGGTATCATATTAAGGACAGAAAGAGGCTTCTCCACGACCTATGACCGATGGTCTGCTAGCAAAAGGTGGTTTTGAACAGTGCAGCAGACCTCTCCTGTCTTTTCCAGGGAATATGAACTAAGAATTAGGATATGTTTGTAGGCAAATATAGGGGTGAGAGCTAAAAGGACACAGAAGCAGGGCTGCGATAGACTAGGCCAGGGCCATGGTGTGGTGACCATAAGCCAATGGTTGAGGAAGTACTTGATGAGAGAATATTTGTTCAGAACAGAGAGTGAGGGCCTCCCCGGTGGCACAGCGGTTGAGCGCTGGGTTGCGAAGCTGCCCGCAGCCTCTGCGGTGCCGGTTCGATCCCCGGCTGCTCCCCGGCCACCAGAGGAGGGTCCCACATGGCGCGCAGACCTCTCCTGCCGCCCGCTGCTCCCCTCAGCAGTGTACTTCGGTCCTTCTGCCTGCTCTGCTCCCCGCTCTGGCTCTGGTGAATTCTCTCACCCTCCCGTGCTTCTGACTGTACCCAGTGCATGTATAAATAAATAAATAAATAAATAAATCTTCAAAAAAAAAACAAAAACAGAACAGAGAGTGAGAAAGCTGCTCAGCAGAGAGGGAAAGAGGAGCTCATGTTGGGTGAGCCCGGACCACCCAGGAGAAAGTCCAGCTCCAGGTCAGGTGCAACCTGACCTAATAAGCACAACCTTACTAACAGGTAGAGATGACTTTTAAAGTGTTACTGCTACAGGGTAACAGGTGAAGTTGATTTTTGAAATGTGCCAAATTCTGGAACAGGCCCACCATCCACTTCTATGGTGCTTTTGTGACAGGTAAATGCCCCTTTTGGAGTAAAGCCTAGGATATGTTGGCACCTGGCTGGATGAGAAGCCTTCACTCAAAGAACAGATTCCCTCCTGGGAGGAAGGCAGAGTAAGTGTGTCCACACCAGGGCACAGCTTGACTTGAAGGGGCAGGTGAGGAGTGGAGGGCCCGGCTGATAGGATCCCCGTTCTTCTCTGCATAGCATCCTTTTTCACTGCCCCGGCTGCCCTGCCTTTCCTGGCACAGTGGCTTTTCTTTTCCATAAGTAGCAGAGACAGACAGTAAACTTGAAGCTAAACAGCATTTGTTCAAAAAGTGCGCTGAGTTACCCAAAGGGAGCGCAAGCAGGTGTCCATCTCTCCCAGCCTGGCTGTGAGTGGGGCCTGGAGCCTTTGGGGACCTTGGCAAAACATCATTCTCTGGGGAAAATGGCTAAGCAAGTAAGCATCAACTTGGACATTACAAACTTGGAGGTAAGGGAGAGGCACTCTGGGAGCACTGGCAAGACAGGAGCAGTGAGGGCTTCCCCCAAGTGGACAAGTGACCATCAACTGCAAACCAGTCTTGAACAGTGACCTCTGGTGGCAGCGGGCAGGCAGCGGTGGGTATGACCTGGCACCTCCAGGTTTGCTAGATTCCTCACTCCCACCGCACTAAACACACCAGCCAGGAAAGACTCAAAGAAAAGGTACCAGTTTCTCCATCACAAAGGGATGCTGGGGCCTCCCCCGGTGGCGCAGCGGTTGAGCGCTGGGTTGCGAAGCTGCCCGCAGCCTCTGTGGCGCCGGTTCGATCCCCGGCTGCTCCCCGACACCGGAGGAGGGTCCCACATGGCGCGCAGACCTCTCCTGCCGCCCGCTGCTCCCCTCAGCAGTGTACTTCGGTCCTTCTGCCTGTTCTGCTCCCCGCTCTGGCTCTGGTGAATTCTCTCACCCTCCCGCACTTCTGACTCTACCCAGTGCTTGTATAAATAAATAAATATATCTTTTAAAATAATAATAATAAATTAAAAAAAAACAAAGGGATACTGGGGAGATGGTCTGGGTACTAAACGAAGTGAGCCTATTTGTATATCCAGCTGATAAGTGGGTCAGTCACTCCATTCACCCACACCTCCCCTTTTTGGAGGTGGTTCAAGGTCCTCTGTTCTGTGCAGTTCAATGTGCAGGAAACAGCTCTTACAACCTCCCTCCCCCACTTCGGCTCCCACAGATCCAGGATAGCGCCTGGCACTCAGAACTACCAGAGCCAGCGCCTGCTGGAAGTTTACAACAAGAATATGCCCTGGGCTGTGCCCTACAATACTTTACCCACTGCACACTGTGTTTTCCAGAAGACCAGAACCTCTAGAAAATATTCAAGTTGTTAATGTGGAAAGAGATGCCTCTGAAAATTAAGAGAACAGCTGACTATGTACCATGAAAAGCTTGTTTCAGGATTTTTTTTAATGGATAAAACATCACTTTAATTACATAGAAATACTAGATTAAAAAAATCCAGAAATTGCATTGAGTTCCAGAACTGTGAGTTCAAAAACCATAAAGCAAAAGCAATCTCAGTTTGTCTGAGTAAAATAAAAGGACTTATCCATCCACTGATATGTTATTTATATTATTAAATGTACATATTTGAAAATATTTGGCTCTCTTCACATTTTTCATGTGGGTTTTAAACCACATAACCACAGTTTTGGCTAATGAGACACATGTATTTGTGTCCTGTGAAAAATTAAGTCCTCCAATTACCAGTTTAACAGAAGCTGCTGAATCTGAGATGTTTTTCATGTCAAAATCCCAGTAATAAAGTGCAGGCAGGGAAAGTGGATTCTTTTGCAATATTTTCACAGTATCAACATAGGGCTTGCACAGGGAGAGTCTTTTAAAATTACTTTTGCAGAGCCTCGCTGGTGGCACAGGAGTTAAAGACAGCTCTATCAAGGTATAGCCAGCCTCTGCAGCAAGAATTCGATCCCCAGCAGCCAGGGAGCAACCCACATGGCATAGCTCCTCTCTCTCGCCCACTGCTCCCCTCAGCAGTGCATTTCAGTAGATCTGCCTGTTCTGCTCCCCACTCTCTCTGGTGAATCCTCTCACTGCCCCCCCACACACACACACCTCTCTGGTCTACACCCCAGTTCTTGTATGCATAAATAAATAAATCTTTAAAAAATAAAATAAAATTTGTTTTGCATTGAACTGATTTGAATTGCAGACAGTGGCAAAAACTTTAGAGCAGGGTTCAAATTTTTATTACACTTTCATGGAGAGAAAAGTGGAGAGGAAGCTAGGGGTGGGGGATGCCGTGACTGATGGAGGTAGCAGGGCGTTTGGAAAGTGGGGTCTTCCCTGTCAGCCTAGGAAAACCGCTTCCAGTCCTCTCTTCCTTCATGCCCCCTGCTCTCTCACACAACACTGCAAACCATGAGGTCCCCTCCTGCCTCAACACTCACATGCACTTGCACCAGGTACTTAATTCATGATTAGAAATTAACCATAGGGGGCCTCCCCGGTGGCGCAGCGGTTGAGCACTGGGTTGCGAAGCTGCCCGGGGCCTCCGCAGTGCCGGTTCGATCCCCGGTGCTCCCCGGCCACCGGAGGAGGGTCCCGCATGGCGCGCAGACCTCTCCTGCCGCCCGCTGCTCCCCTCAGCAGTGTACTTCGGTCCTTCTGCCTGCTCTGCTCCCCGCTCTGGCTCTGGTGAATCCTCTCACCCTCCTGCGCTTCTGACTGTACCCAGTGCTTGTATAAATAAATAAATAAATCCTTAAAAAAAAAAAAAAAAAAAAAAAAAGAGAAAGAAATTAACCATAGGAGGCCTCCCTGGTGGCACAAAGGTTGGGATGCAATCTATGTAGCAATCCGCAGCCACTGCAGCATGGAGTTAGATTCCAGGCCAGCCAGGGAGCATCCCACATGGCGCAGCAGACCTCTCTCCTGGCTCACCCGCTGCTCCCCTCAGCAGTGTACTTCGGTCAATCTGCCTGTTCTGTTCCCCACTCTGACTCTGGTGAATCCTCTCATTCCCCTCAACTCTGGCCTGTACCCCAGCTCTTGGATGCATAAATAAATAAATCTTTAAAAAAAAAAAAAAAGTAGGGGAGAGAGAAAAGCCAGCTGGGAGGTGGTCCTAGTAGGAGAGAACAGTGACAGAAATGTGAGAAGGTCCCGACACACATCCTTCAAACTTCCCCTGTCCAAGCCCAGCCTGGTTACACCGCCAGAAACACAGCAGCAAGGCCTGTTGGCACACCTGCCATAGGACAGTGGTTCTCTAACGTTACACACATCAGAACCACCTAGTATCCAGCCTGCACTGATGCCGATGAAACAGAATCCAGGACCATGGGACTAGGCCATAAATGGGTTTGTTGTGGTTGTTAATACCCCAAGTGACTCCTATGTGGAACCAACCTTGAAAACCATTGTTTAAGAAAAATGCTTCTCAAACAGCAACTTGCCTAAGAATTACCTGGGCATCCTGTGAAAAATGCAAACTGGGGTAACAGAGATCTGGGGTGGGCTCTGAGCCTAGGCCATGAGGCTGTGCTCCTGCTGTCCAGGGCTGGTGCTGGCAAGGCCACGCATGATCTCCTTCTGGACTGCCTATGTGTGTGCACAGAGCTTCTGCAGGGGTCCAGGGGATTGAGCTACATAGCCCGGTCCCAGGAATGTTTTCACAAGGTGGGGCTACCTTCCTATTATGCCCTAACCCTAAAATAATTATTTTATCCCTGCCCAGTCAACATGCTCTTTCTCCACCCAGCCAGCCTGGAAGCAGAAGCTGCAGGATCCTGAGGCAACACTGTGTGTCAGTGAGCAACTGCTCGTTCTTTTTCTCTCTGACTTCAAGAAATCCAGGGAGCTCCTGGTCCTATTTAGCCTGCTCTTAAAGAAGTCTAAGGCTCATTTCTGAAAGTGGAACAGAGTGATGTGAAAGAAGCTCACTCTTCTACCCGTAGCTCAACATCCAACTTAACTGAAAGTTGTCACTTTCCAGCATCCTTTAAAAGCACACAGCGGGCCTCCCCTGGTGGCACAGTGGTTGAGTGCTGGGCTGCGAAGCTGCCTGCAGACTCTGCAGCACCGGTTTGATCCCTAGACACCATTCGATCCCAGGCCGCCAGCAAGGGTCCCACATGGCGCGCAGACCTCTCCTGCCGAGCCCGCTGCTCCCCTCAGTAGTGTACTTGGGTCCTTCTGCCTGTTCAGCTCCCCGCTCTGGCTCTGGTGAATTCTCTCTCCCTCCCGTGCTTCTGACTGTACCCAGTGCTTGTATAAATAGATAAATAAATAAATAAATAAATAAATAAATAAATAAATAAATAAATAAATCTTTAAATAAAAAAATAAAAAATAAATAAAAGCACACAGGGTTCTTAGAAGCAAAGCTATATCCCAAAGCAAAGCCCATGGTTCCCATGATACACACTTTGCACACTCACATTTAAATGGTTTTTACTGTCCCTTTCCTGCCTATGGAACTTGTTTTATCTATGAAAATGAAAAATGGTGATACACGCTATGTTGATTTATCGACAGTCACCAGCAGGATTAACTTCTAGTTGTCTCTTTATTCATCTGAAGGGTTAATATTGGTTTAAAAAAAAATCAGTCAAGATTATGCATGGGTCAAGTTCAATTTGGCCAAGACACAAAAAGCAGGAAGTAAAACACATTTGACTGAAAGATTTCCACCATGTAAATTCAACAGAAGAATCTTGACACAAATCTGTGACTTCCCCCACTACCTGTTTGCAGCAGTTGCGGCCAGCTTTATCCAGAGTAATTCACAGATTGCCGATGCCTTTGATATTTTCTAAGGACACATGTTGGGTGGCAAAAGCAGTATTACAAGAATAAAATAATAGGTGCCTAGCTGGAGTGGAGGGAGAGGCATGGAAATGTGCATTTGTTCAGGGGGAAATAGGCTCTAAATAGAAGTGAGGCTAGTGCCATCTCAAAGGACGCATGACCCCAGAGCACAGGGGCTGAAAGGGGTGATGGTGGAAGGTAGTGCATACCTGCCGGCCACTGCCAGGCCATCTGGCTGCCTTGAGAGTTGATATTAGCCTCTGTTCCAGTTTCCCAGCTCCCAAGCACCCGCCCTAGATTGCTGATAATCATAAAACAACTGGTGGAAACTTAACAAATCTGCGGACTTGTAAAAACAGTTCTGTAGTTCTTAAACTGATGCTTTGTTCAGAAGCATTTAAAAACGATTAATTATTTATTCCCCATAGCCTCCGCGTGTGGAAGTCCCACACTCTCACCCCAGCTTTAAATACCGAGATAAGAGAGGCAAGGTTAAGTGATTTGCCCAACGCTGCCAGGCTCAGTGCTAGCAGCACCCACGCCCTGGGCCTGCGGGGTCCCGGTGCACAGCGCAAAGCAGGGGGGACCTGTTCACAAAGGGGGACCTGTTCACAAAGGGGGACCTGTTCACAAAGAGGTGCCAGGACGCCAAACCAAGGCCAGCAAGCCGGTGCTACCTCCGAGGCGTTGGCTCCAGCCTTTGTTAAACAGCAGTGAAGCATCAACCGCGCCAACAGTGCGGCCACACTCTCGCCGCCACCTGCCTGGGTTTTGGCAGGAGGAAATACACCCCGGGTGTCCTCAGACCCGCAACCCCCCAAAGAACGTTTATTTCAGGAGCCTGTGCACTTGGGAGGGTTTCCAAGATCGGCCTCGCCCAAGGTCTCCAAGTGAGGGACCGCACCCTTCCGAGGTTTCAAAGCCGCGCGGGGGACCAGAAAGGTTCCTCTTCCAGACGGACTCCCCGACTCCAGCGCGGCCGGCGCCCCGAACCCCGCGGGGGCACCCTCGCCCCGGCGCCCCCACCGCGGCGGGCGCGAGCCTCTCGGGCTCCGGCACCCAGCTGGGGGCGGGGAGGGTGCGCGCAGCCTCCACCTTACCCGGCCCCCCGCCGCCCCTCCGGCCGCCGGCCCCCCGCGCCTGCGGGCGCCACCTGCCCGCCTGCGCCCTCCGCGGTCCCCGACCCGGCGCCCCGCGCCGCGCGCCCTTACCTGAGCCCGAGATGTGGACGCGCAGCGGGCGGCCCCGGCTGGAGCAGGACGACAGGTCGCTCTGGGAGCGGCCGCGCGGGCTCGGGTCCCCCGGCAGCCGGCGCAGGGCCGGGGGCGGCGGCGGGGCGGGCGCCGCGGGCTCGGGGGCTGCGGCCGCCGCCCGGGTGGCTGGCTCGCCCGGGGGCTCCGCGGGGCTCCGGCCCGCCTCGGCCATCGGCTCCGGGAGGCCACCGGGCGGGCGCGCGGGGTGGGGCGGCGCCCGGGGCTGCGCCGCGGAGCGCGGACCCCGAGGCGGCGAGCTGGGCGGGGAGGCTGGACGCGGCGCCGAGAAGCTCGCGGGGAGGCGGGAGGAGGAAGAGGACAGAAAAGTTTGCACAGGAAGGAGCCGCCTACAGCCGACTCTCCTCCCGCCGGCGAGAGCCGCCGGGCGCGGAGCTGGGCCGCCTGCGGTGCCCGCGAACCTGCCCGGCGGCCCCTCCCCCGAGGCGCAGGCCCTGCCCTTCGCGGGGTGGCCGCGGGGTCCCCTGCGCCCCGCGCTGGGCTCCCCGCCGGGGACCGCGGACAGACGCCCCGCGGACCCCAGGCGCCGCGATGCAAGGTCGGGGTTCACACCATTTCCCGGGGGATGCGGGGGGTCCTGGGGTGGGGCCCTGGGGGTGCCTCGGACACACTCTCGAGCTGCCCAGTGATGGAACAGAGTGATCACGCCCAGTGTGCAGAGACGCAAGGCGGCGCAAAGGTGTAGCGGACATGCTCGGGGGCTGGTGGCACATCTTGGTGACCCTTATCTCAAGTCCAGTCACCTTCCCCTCTCACCCCAGGCGCCCCCAAAGCCCTTTTCTAGGTCTCACCACTGTCCATTCCTGGATTGCTGTGTGAGTGGACTCGAAGGTGATGTTTTAAACACCAGTCTTCAGAGAACTAAATAAATAACACAGATTTGATATCTGTCAATGCATTCTAAGGGAAAGACAGGTCTCTGGCGACCTTGCTGGAAATACCAGAGTTAATCCTGGGCCTGGTAAAAGATTTTGCAAATTGGGCAGTGGAGATTTCGTGGTTCACCTGCTGACTTCACAGAACTAAACTTCATCAGTTTCAGTGTTAAGCCACCAAGTTATGACTTGCTCAGAAAGAAAGGAATGTCCTGGAGTTCACCCACAGGCTATATAGATAAGGACCAGGAAGACATGTTATGGGGTGGGAGGAGGGGCCGAGGGGACCAGGTTAGCAATCAACATTTATTTACACGAAATTAACATTTATTTACATGCAATTAACATTTATTTACACTTGCAAACCCATACTCCAGATGCTTTGCACAGGTTGTAGCTTCTAATAAGAAAACAGAAGGGAAGAGACAGGAGGAGCAAAAAAGAGGGGGTCCAAGCTAAAGAGGCCCACTAATGTCCACAAAGACCGAGTAGCAGCTACTTTACAGTAATAGCTCACCTCTGATTGTTTAAAAGGCTTTCCATGTCATTCTTCCAGTAACTCTGTGGAAAAGGAATGATTATTCCAGCTTTGCTGTGAAAATTGGCCAAAGCAGGTCCACTTCCACAGTCAGCCAGACTTGCCTGGCCCCGCTCTATTGCCTTCTTTTCACAACCTCTTACATTTAGACGGCTCCAAATGTTCCTTTGCTTCCTTGATGGCTTGCTTTGTTTGAGACAGCAAAGATGTCTGATTTCGTGGCTTTAGTGCATAGGTCATTGACAGGAATTAAAGGACACTTAGAGCCTCCCTGGTGGCGCAGGCAGTTTAGTGCCACACTATAAAGCCGTTCGCAGCCTCTGCAGCGCTGGTTCGATCCCGGCTGGCCAGGGAGGGTCCCACATGGCATGGCAGACCTCTCCTGTCTCGTCTGCTGCTCCCCTCAGCAGTGTGTTTCTTCAGTCTGCCTGTTCTGCTCCCTGCTCTGTCTCTGGTGAATCCTCTCACCCTCCCACATATCTAGCCTGTACCCCAGCACTTGTATAAATAAAAAATAAGTCTTTTTTTTTTTTTTAAAAAGGACACTTAAATGGAGGCTCCGGTCATCGTGTTTCTCACCATCACGTGCTACTCAGTGTGGAGTGTTATCTGGCGATGCTGTCCTTACCCCTCACATCCCCTTCCTTGGTAATTGGCCTCTCCCCTGACACCCTCTCTATCCTCCCCCTGTTAGGGGAAAAAGGATGTCCTGAGCTAATTCCATACAGGTTTTGTGGACTCCACCCCCACCCCAGACCAAAGCAAATCAGGACATTGGGAAAGACAAATCCCATCACCACCAAAGAGAAGGTTGCTGGAACCTGAGGGTGGAGTTAAGAAGCCAGGTTTGGTATAAAACCAGACATGTGGGTCTTGGGGGGGCTTTTTGGCTTCATGGCTCTTGGCTTGCGGCCAGCCCTCATAGTGCCATTGGGTTTCCAGGTCTGCGGATCGGGTAGGACGCATTAAAGACTTTATTTCCCTATTTTCTCCCTGAGTTGTACATTTTCCTTATTTCCTTTTCCCTTGTGAATAAACCTTTTATTAACCTTTTGTGTGTGCCTGCAGTAGAGTATTCATAAGTCCCTTGTAAGCGTGGGGGTGAGGACCCACAGCCAGGCAACCCGTTTTATGTCAGGGCTGCCCTGTAACAACCCCCACTACAAACACACACACACACACACACACACACACACGCATTGCCTTCTCTCGGGCACTCATCCCAGTTCCCTCCACATGGTCTCACCCCATTGCTTGTAACACGAGGCTCACAAATCCTGCCACATTTTATGTTTCCCCCTTCTCGGGCTTGTCCTCTAAGGCATCTCTTCTGAAGACAAATACACGAATAATTAAATACTTCAAAACACATGGAGTCTTCTCTGACACATCATTCAGGTGTTGGGCCATTCATCACTTCCACTTTAATTCAATAAATTCATGTCTGAGTGCCTTTTGTGGGTCAGCACTGAGCCAGGTGCGCCATGCCCTCCAGGAACTCCTCCTCCCTGTTTCTCTTCAATCATTTTCCCTTCACAGTCAAGCTGCTAGAGAGAGGACAGCCAAGGGCTAGTCTCCAGTTCTTAGGGTGCCTCTGCCCCCCGTCATTCCTTTACTCTCTGCAGTGCTTTTCTGCCCCTGTTATTATACGGAGCTGTTTGGGTCAAGATCGCTTTTTTTTAAAGTACAGGCCAGAGATGCAGGGGGTGGAGGTACAGGCCAGAGATGCGGGGGTTGGGGGGTGAGAGGCTTCACCAGAGACAGAGATGGGGAGCAGAACAGGCAGATTAACCGAAGTACACTGCTGAGGGGAGCAGCGGGGGAGTCAGGAGAGGTCTGCTGCGCCATGTGGGTTGCTCCCTGGCCGGCCGGGGATCAAACTGCTGATTGCTTCATAGTGCAGTTCTTAACCCCTTGTGCCACCAGGGAGGCCCCCAAGATCACTTTTGGGCATATTCGTTATATGTCCTGCAGACCTGTCTGGCTTACTTAACTTAACCCCTGTGCAACATTTGACATCCTTGATCACTTGCTCCTTTCCTGGACTCTGCTTGACTGGTTTCACCTGGTGGTCCTCAAGCCCTGCTGCCTCCTTGTTCCTGTCTTCTCGGGATCTCTTTTCACCATCTGCTCTTACGTTGTGTTCCCCAGGGTCTGACAACAGCCTTCTTCATTTCACACTTGACTTGTTTTTGTCCCACTGGGAAATCTCACCTTTAGCTTTGAACTACATGTAACTCCAAATCTCTGCCTCTACCGAGCTTCAGTGTCCAGGTGCCTGCTGGGACAGTTCACTCTTCTTAATGTTTCCTTGGCCTTGACAACCAGCATCCCCCAAGCTGAACTCCTCCATGAAACTGTTCTGTCTGTCCTCCATCTCTAATAAACTTCTCCAGAATCAGTTTCCTCCTTGCCACTTCACCGCCACTTCTTTAGCTTAAGCCTATCATCTTTAAGCTTCCCCAAAAAGAGAAGATTCTCTGCTTGTAGCCTCACCGCTTTCCACTCTGCCACCACCTTATTCCTAGAATGATCTCTCGAAAATGCTCACAAGACTTTGCTGCCCCACCATTTACACTCCTTCAAAACAAATATGCACGCCCTGAAGTCAAGTGTTTATTCCTCAGCATGGCATAACACGCTCTGCCCTGCCCCCAATGCTCTCCTTGCCTCCTTGCATCTGTATATTATTTTGCTTTCTGGGGTGCAGACCTAATTTAGCTCCCTCCTCCTCCTCTCCTTGTACGTTTGCACCCTCATTTCCTCTGCCCAGAGCGTTGATCCCCACCTTCCCTAAATGATCATCACTCTTCTTCAAGCCTCACATCCTGTTTCTTTCCATCTGAGTTTTCCTTACACCTCCCTAAACTCCAAGCTGGACAAGTGGGCCTCCTGAGCAGGACCGTAATATCCCACTCATACCTCCATGATGTCTCTTTTCACATAGGATGCGGTTGTTGAGACACTCATGGTCTCTGTTTCTCCCATGAGCCACCTCACGGCCTCAAGTGTGGGACTCACCTTTTTTCTCCTAGCACCTTGGTGTGTGGGCTTTGTGAGCTAATGAAAGTCATTAACCAACAATTGTCTGGGTAGGCAGGACAGGGACAGAACTGCGGTGTATGTGGAAGGCACCATGGAAAGCCAAAGAAGAAGGCACCTAACTTGTCTGAGGCGGAGGATCACGGCAGGCTTCCTGAAGAAGCAGCATCTGAAATTCAAAGGCTTGCCAGGATGGGAGCAGGTGTTTGCGAGGACATAGAGCTTAGGGACTGGGGCTCCCAGCACATTTTATGTATGGCTGATCACAGAAGTCTGTGGGAAGAGTTAAATCTTTTTTTTGCAAAGATATCTTTTATTTATTTATGCATACAAAAGCTGGGGTGCAAGGCCAAAGGTGCCGGGGGTTGAGAGGATTCATCAGAGAGAGTGGAAAGCAGAACAGGCAGCTCTACTGAAATACACTGCTGAGGGGAGCAGTAGGCGAGACAGGAGAGGTCTGCTGCACCCTTTGAGTCAGCTTCCTTCCTGGGGATTCAGTGCTGCAGTGGCTGTGGATGACTTCATAGTGCTGAGACTTAACCCCTTAAACCACCAGAGAGGACCTGAGAATTAAATCTTTTCTTTTTTTAAAGATTTATTTATTTATTTATTTGTACAAGAACCGGGGTACAGGCCAGATTCGAGGAAGGGTGAAAGGATTCACCAGAGACAGAGCAGGGAACTGGCAGATCGACTGAAATACCCTGCTGAGGGGAGCAGCGGATGAGACAGGAGACATCTGCGCCAAGTGGGACACTCGCCGGCTGGCCCGCAGGGATCAAACCGGCACTGCAGAGGCCATGGACGGCTTCACAGCACTGTGCTCAGCCGCCTGCGCCACCAGGAGAGGCCCCTGAGAATTAAATCTTGAGTCTGAAAAGATGGGCAGAAAGTGATTAGGATTCACTTTTCAAATACCATTATGTCTGCAATTCTAAAATTATTAGATGCCATTTTCCACTGGAGTTTTGTCTATTTCTAGTTTGTTTAGCCTGTCTCATCCCTACGGTAAGATTTCTGCTTCCTTAGCAAGTGATGTCGCTCAGCACATTGGACAATATTTTGCCTAACACTTAATAAACATAAACTCTTTGACAGATAAAGCAAAGAGGAAAACAGTTCAGCTTTTCAGAGCAAAATGTTTCTAAATGCTATTAGCTTGTTTATTTAGCTATTTTCATTAAAGTTATTAAATTTCATTTTTATTTCTGAAAAGTTAAAAATAAAAACTAGAGATGAAAAGAGAATTGCATATCTTACTGTATGCATTTTTTTCAGAGTGTATGCATAAATACACTATGGGGTGTAGGCCAGAGGTGCGGGAGTAGGGGTGGTGGCATTCACTGGAGACAGAGTGGGGAACAGAACAGGCAGACTGACTGAAACACACTGCTGAGGGGAGCAGCAGGTGATACAGGAGAGGTCTGCTGAGCCATGTGGGCTGGCTCCCTGGCCTGGGATTGAACTAGTGCTGCAGTGGCTGCCAATAGCTTCATAGTGCTGAAACTTAACCCCTTGTGCCACCAAGGAGGTCCAACCTGAAGACACTTCTTGAAAACAATACCAATCCCCTTCCAACTTGGGTTGCTTTTATGACTGTGATTTAATTGTCTTTCCCTCCCTCCCCTCACCCCACATATATGCAAAGCTCCATTTTTCAGACTTCATATATAAAACAGGCACGCAAAAATATAGCAGAAAGGTTTTCCTAGAAAAGATTGTTCCAAAATATATGACATTATAAATGAGTGCCTTTTATTGACAATGTTTTTCCTTAATATATGTAGATAAAATCACCTTGAATAAGAGAATGTGAATCAAAATAATATTTGAAAAGAAGTGGCAGAGATCAAAATGGATGATACACAAAGAAAATGAAATAGCAGAAAGGCAAGGAATCCAGGTCATAAACCGAGCTTGATAACAAATGAAGATAAAGGGTCATAATGCAGAGAGAGCAGGCCTGCATTTTTTGTTGTTTTTTTTTTTTTAAGATTTATTTTTATTAATCTCTGCAGACAAGAACTGGGGTGCAGGCCAGAGGTGTGGGGGTGAGAGGATTCACCAGAGACAGAGTGGGGAGCAGAACAGGCAGATTGACTGAAATACACTCCTGAAGAGAGCAGCGGGAGAGACAGGAGAGGTCTGCTGCACCATGTGGATCAGCTCCTTGGTGGCATCAAACTCAAGCTGTCACCGGTGATAGTGCTGAGACTTAACCCCTACGCCACCAAGGAGGCCCAAGAGTAAGCCTGCATTTTAAGTCATGTTAGAAAAAGAAAAGGAGGGCTTCCCTGGTGGCACAGGTGGTTAAGCAGAGCACTGTGAAGCTGTCCACAGCCTCTGCAGCATGGGTTCGATCCCGGCCAGCTGCGGAGACACCCACATGGTGTGGCAGACCTCTCCTGTCTCACCTGCTACTCCCCTCAGCAGTATGTTTCGTCTGCCTTTTCTGTTCACCATACTCTCTCTGGCGAATCCTCTCACTCTCCCTTACATCTGGCCTGTACCCCGGTTCTTGTATAAATAAATAAATCTTTTTTAAAAAATTTTTAAAAAATGAAAACAAAAAATAGGAAACTAGTATTGATGACTTCTAAAATGTCTTCTGATCTGGGAATTGTATTCATAAAATTCTTAAAGTTCTTAAAATTGAACATGAAATTCTTCCAGAGGGAGGCCAAAGCTGGTTCATAGTTTTAGTCCAAATCACTATTTCACTCAAAGTTATAAGCTACAAAAGTAAATCTTCCTTTCTCCCTATCTTTTTGCCTTGCTCCCTACCTTACTTCTTCTCACTCTAAATTTGGCTAATTTGTCCTATTATGCCAAGGCTTTATGCTAGGCACAGAGATAAAGGAATCTTTTAATCTCAGAAAAAGAGTCCTGGAGGTTCCTCCCCGGTGGTTCAGTGGGTTGAGCCCAGTGCTGTGAAGCTGTCTGCAGCCTCTGCCATGCTGGTTCGATTCCCCGCCGGCCAGGAAGAGTTCCACATGGCGCAGCAGACCTCTCCTATCTTGCCCGCTGCTCCCCTCAGCAGTGTATTTCGGTCTGTCTGCCTGTTCTGCTCCCTGCTCTGTCTCTGGTGGATTCTCTTGCCCTCCCGTGCCTCTGGCCTACACCCCAGTGCTTGTATAAATAATCTTTAAAAAAAATAGCCCTGAACAGTGGGTGCACAACTACAACAGAGAAACAAAGGAGGGATCCCCTACCCTTTTTGCATGAGTGGGGCTTTAAGGAAGAGGACACAAGAAGAGGATCATAAAAGTGAATAGGGATGAAACAGAGGGAAGCAAGCCAAGCAGAGGGGATCCCCCAAGCATAAGAGCCCAGGGTAGAAAGAAGTGGGAGTTGGGTATGGTGGAGCCCTGGAGGTGGAGATGTATTGGGAGATGAAAGAAAGAGGGCTGCTTAAGGATTCCACAGAGTGGTAGCAGGATCACAGTCATCTTTGTTTCAACTTTGAGAACTAATTTGATACCTAAGTAATACGCCACTAAATTTGTTGAGTTGTTATATATATAAACTCAACTCCCTCTGCAAAGAATGCCAAGAGATATTTTCCAGGATTCCTTCCTGTTCCTTGGATCACACACGAATTTTAGCAATTAAGGGTTTAAGGAGATCGGAGGGGACTTTCCCAGTTCTTAGACCCCTGGCTACCAAGGTCAGCTACAGGCTCCTTCCCTAGACTTGCAGGAATCAGCATGTAGTGCCCAGGACACGCAGTCAACACAGAAGACAGCCTCAACCCCATTCCCAGCAAGGATTGGAAGTGTCCAGCACACCTAGAGATTGGGTTCTCCTTAATTCAACCCTCAGAACACTAAAATCAAGTGTTGGGGGGAATGCAAAATGGCACATTTACTTTGGAAATTAGTTTGATAGTGGCTTATATGTTGAAATGTATATTTATCCTTTGACTCAGCAACCTCATTCATTGGCATTTATCCAAGGGAAATGAAAACTTATGTTCATGCAAAAATCTGACAGTAAATGTTTATTGTGACTTTACTCATAATGTCTAGGAAATCAAAACAGCCCAGGTAAATACATCCATGCAGTAGAATACTACTCAGCAACATGAAGTTCTGAACAAATGTATACAACATAGATGAATCTCAAAAGCATTAAGCTGAGTAAAAGTAGCCAGACTCAAATGGCTTCATACAGTGTATTCCATTCAATAACATTCTGGGAAAGGCAAAATGGCAGGGGCAGAAACAGAGCAGTTGAAAGGAATAGAGGGAGAGGGATGATCTTTCTGGATAATGGAATTGTTCTCTATATCTATCTATTGTAGTGACAACAACCGTATTTGTAAAATCACAAAATTAAATACAAAAAAGGAGGAAATTTTACTATGTGAATTGTACCTCAAGGGAATGAATTGCCTTCCCTTTCCTTCCCTTTGGGCACAACCCTGCTTTGAACGGCCAAGATTTTCAGCAACAAAGACCTGCTGACAGTTTGCGCTGCGCTTAGGGAGGCTGGTTTGGAGGCTTTGTACTCACATAAAAAGAAGAAAGACTGTTGAAAATGCTATATGGCTCCTAGGAAGAAAAGATCTACTCTTCTGGAAGGAGCCCAAATGATTTTTTGTCCCTTTTTGATGCATCTCTAGCTGCACGGGCAGGGCCAAGGAAAATCAAACCAAATGAAAAGCAGAGGTCAGTTTAGGGGCTGGGGGCCCTGATCCTGTTTCAATCAAAGTCCTGCTGCCTGTTGTGGTGCTGATGATGAGGATCATACCTGTAAGCTGTTCCTAACAAACTGTAACTGGATGAATGGACATGCCTGCTTCATTCTTCAGACTCAAATTATCTTCTCAGTTTATTTATTTAGATTGATTTATTTATGCATACAAGAACTGGAGTAGAGGCCAGAGGTGCAGGGGGTGAGAGGACTCACCAGAGACAGAGTGGGGAACAGAACAGGTAGATGTACTGAAATACACTGCTGAGGGGAGCAATGGGCGAGACAGGAAAGGTCTGCTGTGACATGTGAGTCAACTCCTTGGCTAGCCAAGGATCCATGCTGCAGAGGCTGCAGATAGCTTCACAGTGCTGTGCTTAACCACTTGCACCACAAGGCCCTTATCTTCTCAGTTTAGAGGAATGGATTCATTCCCACAGCCATGCAGGTAATCTGGCTCTTGAGCCCATGTGCTAACCACACACCCTGTTACCCAGGGGTAGGCCAATGGAACAGAATAAGGAATCCTAAGTGTGCCAAACAGACCTAAAGCTGAGTCTACCATAAAGGTACTATCATAAATCAATGGGAATTAATCAACAAATGGTATTTGAAGATTTTCCAAAATATTTGGAAACTATCTTTGGAATCTTCCTTTGACAGATTGACTAATACAGATACACTAACTATAAAGATGGATGAAAGAGTTTTTAAAAATCACAACCTGTAAAAAAGAAAAAAATATGGGCCAGAAAAGCACTTTCTAGAAATGAAATAATGGAAAAACTCATAAAGGAAAAAAATCAATAGATTTGACTTCACAAAATTCAAAAACAATACTGTAAAGCAATTCAGAAACAAAACAAAAAGTAAATTGATTCCAGAAATATTATATCCAATTTACATTATGGCTCACAAAATTGTATCAATTTATACCTGTGTTTATAGTATAGAGGGTTCCACCAGCATTGACCAGAAAATTTGAGAAAACATTTCTAAGTTGACAAGAATGATAGTGATAAGCTTCTGTTGTTATAATTAGCATTTTTTAAAAGTCTAGTGTCTGTATACCTGTTTGATATCTTTATTGGCCATTTAGATTTCCTGTTTAGGAAATGGCTCCTCATGTCCTTTCTCAATTTCTCTGTAGAGATTTTAGCCTTATTGATTTGTTGGAGCACTTTACAGATGAGGAGGAGCACAATTTTTTTTCATTCTGGTAGAAAATGTATTTGTTCAGTTTGCTGTTTGCCTTTTAGTTCTGTTTTACATTTTTCATTCCTGTGGCTAATGGAATTTTTTTTTCTTTTTCAAGCCAGTTGTGTATACAGGAAAGCTATTGATTTTTATATATTTGTAACCTAGTATCTTTTTGAATTCTTTTTAGTTCTGAGAGTTTTCAGATAACTCTGTCTTGGTTTTATTTTGGGTCTATAACAATATCATATACAAAAAGGAAGGAGAGGTAGTGAAGAAAGGAGATGCTGGAAGTGCAATTTTGGGGGAAATAAATATTCTTTTTCTTTATTCTTATGGGAATGTCTCTAGAATTTCACTCTTAAGTTGAAGAGTTGACTCTTGGTTTGATGTAAATATTAATCATTATCGTAGGAGCTATCCTTCTACCCTAAGGTTGGTTTTATTTTTAAGGAAGTATTATGACAGGCTAGTATTCCTATATATCAAAGATGGTAATAAGAATAAAATCAAACATTTAAAATTCATGCAGAAGGCAAACTAGAAACAGCATATTTTCAGTTTGAGACCAAAGAAACAAACAAACAAGTCCCCTGTGATTATTTTACCTGTTGTGGATATGATTTTTTTAACAGTCCTTTGATTTTCCTTTGAGAAATACTCCTTCCTTTTAAAAAATTAACCTTATTGAAGGTTAATTTACATAAAATACGTTGTGCCTATTTAAATGCAAAAATGGATGAATTTTGACATATTGACACATAGTTGAAATGCCATCCTCTAGTTCCTGATGATTTCTATCATTCCCAAAGATTCTTTACAGTCCATCCTTCCCTTTGCCCGTACTTCCAGGCAACTACTATTTGGCTTTTCAAATTTGTTATTATAGATTAGTTGGTATTTTTAAGAATTTTGTACAAGTGCAATCACACTGTATGGACATTACATCTGGCTTCTTCCACTCAGCTCTTTTCCCACTTCCAGAAAGGTAGAGAAACTTGGTACTACTGAAGATGACCTTCCTCAGAAGGCGCCTTGGGGCCCCTTGGTAGCCTGGAGGCTAATCCCGCTTCAGAAAATGAGAACTCCAGTGACAGTGGTCAGAGTCAGTTAGAGCTCTTGTGTTTTAAGGATTCTCAAGGAAAAATGTCCCTTGAGATTGGATTTCTACTCCCTGAGAGGAAAAGGAGAAACCAACATTCTGGGTTGATGATGGCTTAGACTCCAGAGCCTCATAACCCAGTGCCCTGGAATTCTGGAGATGAAGAAGTATATGAACTGAAAGAACTGATCTCAGAAATGTGGGCACCTGGACACTCAGGAAGATGACCTCAAGAGGGAGCCGAAATGACTGACAATGGAGACCTATCACATAGAAAATTTAGACATGGATCCTTCAACCCTCTGCAGTAGATCTACTTGTGCAAGCCAAAAGAAGGGACCGGAGAGAGTTGCCACTTGAAAACCCAGATATTGCCCCCTTGGGAACGTAGCAAGGTCATATGTGTGTGTTATTTTCCTTTTGCTCCTGTAACAAATTGCCACAAACATGGCTGCTAAAAAAACCCCACAAATTTGTTGTCAAGCATTCTGGAAGTCAGAAGTCCAAACTGGGCTTCACCACACTAAAATCAAGTTGTTAGATCTATGTTCCTTCTGTAAGCTCTAGGGTATAATCTATTTATTTGCTTAGTGACTGCAATTATTCTTTGGCTTAATGATTCTCTTCCATCTTCAAAGTCAGCCAAGTCTTTTTCTCCTGATGCTATCCTGCTGCATCCTTCCTCTCCACTGAAGGACCTCTGTGATTATATTAGGCTCACCCAGATAATGCAGGCTAAACTCATTATTTCAAGGAAAACATATCAGCAAGTTTAATTCCACCTGCAATCAAAATTCTCCTTTTCCATAACATATTCACAGTGTCCCAGGGTTAGGAGTGGACATCCTTGCATGGGGGACATAGTCTGCTACACTCCACATGTATATTCCATATGTCACATGTTCCAAATATGTAAATTCACAGAACTGACCACAAAAAGCTACCACTTGAGAGCACATGTATGCATGCAAAGATGGCCATCCATGTGGATATAATGAGCTAGCCATGGAGAGTTGGCGGTCTTGAGAACCCATTTATTATCATCCTTGGGCACTCTGGGAGATTCCCATGTGTGGGAAGTAAAGAGTGTGGGACCATCCTCTCTTGAGGAACTCAGGAGGCCAACCCCAAGTGTTCTGTAGCACAGAACCAGGATCGCTTGCAGAATTCCACAGTACAGTTCACAACAACTCCACATCCAGCCCTGGGAGTTTCAAGAAGCAGGATTCAACACTAGCTGGGGTGTGGAAGTTGTATGTACCCCTTCTGAATGCCATGAGCTCCAACAACAACTCATATGGAAAAGTGGAGATATTAAGCTTTCTGCCAAGAAGATAGTTGGATATTGGAGGCAAACAAAACATGGTTAACAGTCTATCAAAATTTTAAATAAAGTCAGGATCCAACCCTGTGCTTAAAAAAAAGTGCAAATGGAAAAATCCTGTTATTCAACATTTTGAACAAAAGGAAGGCAGTCCTGGGAGTTTCTCATTTGTTATGTTGCTCAGCAACTGATACAGAAGAATTCTGATATGGATCTTGCCTTCAAAAATCAGCCAGAAGATTCCATAACTGTTTCTGGAAACCTGTAAGCATGTTTCATTTTTATAACCCCATTCTACTTATTGATGAACAACTACATGACTTAAATTTTAAATTTTCCGTGAAGAAAATTGAGAAAACATAAATTATCAAGAATAAATCTTTTACAGACATTTGAGAGTCTTTTCCTTTTTTGGAATAAAAATTTGAGCAGTTCTGTAGTCAGGGAATAGTATGGGCTGTACTGATCTTCACAGAATGAATGAAGTTCTTTCTAATAAGTTTTCAAGCTATCATTACCCATGGATGAAGAGGATGTGTTGTGATGAGAACTGGAATGTCATCCCCAGATAGAGATGTCAAAGGATTGCAGTCTTGTGTGCAACATACTCCACCATCTTTATTGCTCTACAAGAACTTCTAGAGATAATAAGAGAAAGGGACCTCTCACTTGGTGCCAGGCTGTAGGGCATGACATGTCCTCTGATGAGTCATCACCTCACCACTGCACATATGTTATCTCTGTTCTGGTCACTGTCATGATACAATCTTTGATAGCTCTTTGATTGTCGAGTTCCAGTCATCTTAGGAGATCGTAGACATTTTTCTTTGTTAGAATCTGTCCACATGACTGACTCTTGATATCCTGACTGCTATAATGTTCTAGCTTCAGCAATTCTAGTAAATAGCCCTCAGGGTCAAGAATGGAACCAATCCTCTGTCTGCCTCTTGTGAATGTTACTTGAAGCTTCTCTAGTTATCCTTACAGGTCTTATCCTTAGATGATAATTTAAAATACTACCTCCCCATGTCTCAGTGCTTCCTCTCCTGTTACTCAAGAGTGCCATACATCTGTCTCCTCAGCACTTCATCACTGCTTATCTCTGTGGATTCCTTCTGTCTTCCCTTTGGACTCTGATTCTTGAGGGGACTGCCCAGAGTTCTTGGGAACTTGAGGACTGGTTCTATATCCTGGGTACTTGACTCATGCTGTTGGTCTCTGCCTAAAGCACCTTCTCTCTCATTGTCCACTTTATTAAATCACTCATCCTAGAGATAGCTGTTAGAATTTTCATTCCCCAGGGAAGTCTCTGACCGCTCCCAGACTCGATTAGAGTCCCATACCGTATGTTTTCACGTGAAGCCCATACCCCAGTTTACAATATCTGGATAGGCATTTGTTTTTTGTCCATATTTCCCACTAGAAAGTAAACCATAGGAGGGATCAGACTGGGTGTTTCTTTTGCCTTAAACTGCTGGGCCAGCTCAGTGCCTGGCATCAAGTATAGGCTGAATAGATACTGTTTGACCTATTGAAACAAAGGAGTAATGACTAAGTAGTGTATGCTATAGTAGATTTACAAACAGGCTGTTTATATATAATATATACAAATATTTAAACTCAGGCTGCAATTATGTATGTAAAATCTCAACTCAGCCACAATATATGTATATGTAACCTCCAATTAGACTATAATATATATACATTCATATATTTATATGTTTATGTATATACATATATGTGTATATATGTATATAAATAAATTTATATACACAAATATATAAATATTTATATATAAATATATATTTATATGTAAGTAAATATATATACAAATATATAAATGTATTTTTATATATTTTTATAAATATATACATGTATACATATATACATATATATAAATAAATATATATACACATAAACACAAACACATATTCCTCTGAAGTCCTAAATGTGAATCAGGACTTAAATGCCTCTTCCCTTAGTCTCCCCCTTACTTATCTAACATACATAATAATACTAGTCTACTAATATTACTTTGGTGAGGGTTAATATGTGCTTTGCATGATTTAATTCTCACAACATTCCATATATACCCAGCACACAATAAGCACTAGACAGTATATGCCAGCACCTTTAAAATACCACCTCTCTGTAATCATGAAATTCTTACGATCATGACAATCACCACTATTCTAATGCACTTTCCCTGGCTCACATTAATATAAATATTTCATCTAATCTCTTTGTGTATTTTTAGTGCACATTATCCTGTGTCTCTAAGTTCTCCAGGCCTGACTTATCTATTGGTGCCACGGGCACAGTTCCCTGGGCCCACAATATTTGTAGGCAGTGGTTTACAAAAATATTTTCATTTCTCCTAAGATCTAAAGAGGAAAAAATAATTTTTAGGTTAAAAAAGTTTTAATATGTACTATTAATCTATTTGCCTTTATACCAACATAGTCATATATTTTATAATTTTTAAATAAGATTTATTGTATTTATTTATGCATACAAGAGCTGGGGTATAGGCCAGAGGTGCTGGGGAAGGGGTGGTGAGAGGATTCACCAGAGACAGAGTGGGGAGCAGAACTGGTGAATTTACTGAAATACACTGCTGAGGGGAGCAGCGGGCGAGACAGGAGAGGTCTGCTGGGCCATGTGGTTCAGCTCCCTGGTGGGGGATCGAACTCAGGCCTTCATGGTGATAGCACTGAGACTTAACCCCTAGGCCTCCCACTTCTAATGGGAGGAAGCGCCCCAGGAAGACAGCAGTGACAGGGCCCCAGGAGTCAGGGGCAGCCCTGCCCTTCTTCACCTGCAGTTGTGCTGTGAAGCCCTCACTCATCCTTAGGCTAATAGGAAGGAGAGCAAAAGTACCAGGGGGTTGGCAGGACTTCTGTGCACCCACTGAGCAATTTATTGTCAGGGCAGGCTGCTTACTGAGAAGGACATTGCAGCAAGAGGGTAATCTTTTTGTTCCAGGTCTCTCTGGGAAAATAGAAGCGCTCAGAACAGGCTGGAGAGGCTCCTCTCTGTCACTCAGCTGCTATCTCCCACTGCTTCCTCAGCCCTCCCATAGGGCCTTCATAGTAGATTTCCTGCCCACAAGCCTAAAATCCATGCCCCTGGGGTTCATTCACTGGCAGCTGTGCTCCTCCACCCACCTGCTCAGGTGCCAGCCTGAAGGGCAAGCTCTGAGCCTCCTCTTAGTTCTCAGGCTTCTTGGGCCTCCCCAATGGCCCTGTGTTTTCACACAGCTTTGTTTCTTCAGCATAGCCACCTTTCCCTCTTCACTCATTCTTTTTTTTTTAACTCTTTTTTTTTTAAAGATTTATTTTTAGTTATACAAGAGCTGGGGTATAGGCCAGAGCTGTGGGAAGGTGAGAGGATTCACCAGAGACAGAGCGGGGAGCAGAACAGGCAGACTGACAGAAGGCATTGCTGAGGGGAGCAGCGGGCGAGACAGGAGAGTTCTGCCTCATCATGGGGTTTCTCCCTGGCCAGCCGGGAATCGAACCGGCACTGTGGAGGATGAGGACAGCTTCACAGCGCTGTGCTCAACCTGCTGCGTCACTGGGGAGGCCCTCTTCACTCATTCTTGCACACTGTCTGCCTTTCTTTGCCTTAGTTTCCATTTGATGCCATTTTCTTTCTTTCTTTCTTTCTTTTTAAATATTTATTTATTTATTTATACACTGGGTACAGTCAGAAGCGTGGAGGGGTGAGAGGATTCACCAGAGACAGAGTGGGAAGCAGAACAGGCAGACTGACAAAATACACTGCTGAGGGGAGTAGCAGGAGAGGTCTGCGTGCCATGTGGGACCCTCGCCCAGTGGCCGGGGATAGAACCGGCACTGCAGAGGCTGTGGACAGCTTTGCAGCCCAGCGCTCAACCGCTGTGCCACCAGGGGAGGCCCAGATGCCATTTTCTTTATTTTGTTTCCCACTACTTTTTTAAAAATCATCATTATTACTTACGTCCCTCAGCGCCCCTGGGGAGCAGACGTGATGTGTGTGTCCTCCTCGGGCCTCTTCTCCCCGAACTGGCTTCCACGCACAGGTGCTACTTCGAGCATTCATTTCTCATTGAAGACTTTGGGAAGGGGATACTGAACGGCGTGCATGGCGCTGGGGAGGCTCAGCTGCCAAGCACGCCCAGAAATTACCTGGCACCACCCACTGCCTGCAGGAGAAACACTCTCCTTTGTTTTGTGTTGCCAAGCTGCTTCCTTTGCAGACCAGCCTATCTTCTCCCCCATAGACACACTACTGGGGTGGCAGGCAAACTGAACTAAATGTTAATGAAACAGTCTCTTTAGGAAATAGTAAGGTTCTCCTTTGGTTAAAAATGCTCAGCCTGTCAGATGCTTCCCCATCTTCAGCTTCCCCTAAGGTGGCAAGGGATTGGGGGCGGGGGGTGGGGGTGAGGGGGTGGGGTGGGTTGAGTAGGGTATTGAGAAGAATAATGGGTATGGAGAAGATATACCCTGTGGGCATTGAGAAGAAATACGAAATACGGACCTGCTGCCTTTTGTGGTCATGGGATGCCAGCACTTGTCTGGACACTTCCCCAGAGGAAGCCTGAGGTTGTAGCAATGTGTGATCTGGTCCCTTCTGGGCCACTTCAGCTTTCACTGCTGTGCTGGAGGCCTCTGATGTATGGCTGTGAAACACCCGCCACCCCCCCACCCCCAGATCCGTGGCACAGAGGCCCAGCCACAGGGAACCACTCAGGCCAGAGTTCCTATTAGGTTCTTGGCTACTTGTGGATCATGTCTGTATTACTCAATCATCAAGGTCACCCAGGAAAGCCAAACAACCTCTCCACTGGCCTAAGGACCTGGCTCCACCTGCTTACATTTGCAGGCCTAAGAGACTGTCTCTGAAGCCCTAAATGGGAATCAGGACAGAACAACCTCATCCTTTAGTCTCCCCCTTATTTATCCTATATGATAATGATACCGGAATTGTCAGGCCTAGTCTCCCAGCCAGGATCGGATTTCAGGCTGCAGGGCAGCGCTGAGCCCCAGCCGCCAGACCCCCCACGGGTTGGTGTCTCACGAAGCCGCAGCAGGAACTTCGCAGACGCTCAGGTAAGCAGGCGAGAAGCGCAGGTTTGTTTAGAAGAAGAAAAAGTTTATTGAGGAGAAAAAAGAACAGAAATAAAGTGGGACTCCCAGGCCAGGGAACCAGGCCTGGGAGGGGCAAGGAAGCCAAAGTGAAGTCGTGTCTCAGGGAATATATACTTTCTTTCCCTGATTATTCTAAAGCTCTACCAGTCTCTTTGTGATTGGTCAGTTTTTGGCTGTCTCACTTAATTAGCTACTGAGTGGGAGCTCTTCACATTCCTTATCTAACAGGTCTGTCTTTCCCCATTTGTTACATCTTTATCTTTATGGTCTAGCCCTCCCGGTGAGCATCTTTACACTTTATGTTATCATCTGAAGAAAACCAGGACCATCCTTAACAAGATTATCTGTGGTGCTGGGATGTTTGTTTTTCCCAATGGAATTGGTTTTATTTCCTTGCTCGTCCTTATCTCTGAAGCCTTCCTGAATTCTTCAAAGGTCCCCTCCTGCACTGTCCTAAAACTGCCTAATAACCCTAGCTTGCCCTGTCTCAATAATACTTGATTATACTTAGGTAACATTTAATATGTGCTTTGCATGATTTAACTCTCATAACAAGCCAATGCGGTTTGCTAAGAGAAACCTGCATGGTTACTGGTGAGCAGCCTTGAGGGGAGCTGTCTCCGCTGAGGGAGGTCAGTGAAGAGAGGTCCCCTCAGTCACATAAAATAGGTGTGAAACGACTTAGCCTGGTCACACAGTCTGGGCAGAGGGTGGAGTTAGAACTGGCACTCTGGTGGACCACTCCTCAGACTGTGCTCAGCAGCCCTCCTGGCCCCTCTGAGTCCCTTGGCCAGCTGCCTTCATTTCTCCTTCTTCTATTCCCTGCCCCCAGCCCCAGAAAAATCAAGATTTTATTCCCCTATGGCATGTGCTCTCTCTACCATGAAGCTCACTTATTTTCCATATAAAGCTGCAGGGGGTTCAGTTTGTTTTGAACACTCTTCTTCTGGTTTCCAGAGAGAGACTGTGTTGATGTCAGCTGTGAGGCAAATGTTTCACTTCCTCCGTTGTCCACGTCAGAGGAATTCTGGGAACCGCTGAGACCAGTTGGTGGCGGTCATCCAACTCCCATATGGAGATCCAGAATGCGTCCTCTAGAGCCTCATTCAGATATCAGCTCCCTGCTCAGAGGCTAGCTATCCCTGAGGACATCCACTGATTCCTCTGGCAGCAACAAAGAGGGTGGCTACTGGGGCACTGTCCTCCTGCCTGGGAGCACAGGGCTGTGTCTGCACCCAAGGCACCCTGTTGCTGCAGAGACAAAGGCCTCAACCTTCTACTTTCTTCATCTGCATTTCAAAGTGACCTCAGACAAATAGGACGGATCAACGTTCCTTAATAGTGGTCCTTGCTGCCATTTTTTTTTCCTGTTTGTTTTTTTTTGAGTCTGTTGGTTTGGAGTGCGGGGACCGGGGGTTCGCTCTGGGAAAGGTGTCACCAGAGCTCCCGTTTCAGCGACACACAGCAAGTTTCCCAGGTGAGTTTTCCCACATGATAGAGACGTTAGTTATATTTAAAGGGCAGGTGTATTAGCGAAAGGAACAAAAGAATAAAATATACTCGCATAGACACCAGTGGGCAGAAAAAGCTGCCCCGAAAGGGACATGTTAGCTGAGAGAGGCCTGCATGGTCGCAGCGGGTCGGCCTTGAGGAGAGCTGCCTCCCTGAGGGAGGTCTGTGAGTGTAGAGGTCACAGGCAGGCAGGAAGCTGCTGCCCTGCAGAGGGAGAGAGCTGGTGAAAAGAGGTACCTGCATAGTCACAGGTGGGCAGACAGAGCGCTGCCCCGAGCCTGTGCAGAGACTGCACTGATATAGTCTTTTGTTAGGGAGGGGTCACTCCTTGAGAGCCTTAGGGTTAGTTGCTGATTTTGGATAACCAGGCAGAATCTGAAAGGGACCAGGAGATTCTACAGTGGGCTCAATCTCCATATCTTTACTTTTGGGGTCTGTTGGGCTCAATCTCCATATCTTTACCCTTGGGCCTGTGCTCTAGAGAGCAGCCTGATACCTGCTTGGATGTTATGCTTTGTAATCTAGGCATCTGGCACCTCGGGATACTAGTTTCTGCAACTCTGTTGATGGTTATGCTAATCTCTTCTGTCCCCACCTCCTTGTGTGAGCCAGGTTTCTGGTCTTGTGGCACCTCCTTTTGAATTTTTTTTTTTTAATTCCTGTCCTCCATCAGTACTCATTGAGCGCCCAGGCCCAAAAAGACCTTATAAATGAGCTACAGGCACCTGTAGAACCTGTTGTTCCTGAGGCCTCTGCATCCTTAATTCAAAGGTTAAGTCCGTAGTTGAAGCGTTGGTCTGAAGTGGTTCTATTGCTCATTGAACAGTAGCTTTTAGAGCAAAGACTATGTATTTTTTTAAGATTTATTTATTTATGCATAGAAAAACTGGGGTGTAGTCCAGGGGTACAGAAGGGTGAGAGGATTCACCAGAGACAGAGTGGGGAGCCCAACAAGCAGATCTGTAACAGGGTGGTCCCCAGGAAAGGGGGAGGTTCCAGCTTCCCTGCCCCACCCAAGGAAGGGTGGAGCGGAGCAGGAAGAGGAGAAGCAGCAGAAGAGACTGAGGAAGGAAGGAGGATGGAGCCAGGAGACCTGGAGGAGGCGCATGGAGCTTAGAGACACGTAAAGAAACTGCGCTTGTCTTTTGGTCGTGGACTGGGTGACACAAATGTGGGTGAGACCTGTGGGGAGGTGACAATGGCAGCTTTTATCTTGATGTTGATTTTGCTCTTTTCCTTCCGGGCTTGTCCGGTTGTTTGTGACCCTTTTCTGTGGGTCCCCACTGGAAGATGCTTTAGACTTGTGGCAGGCTTTGGGGCCTTGTTCTGGGCCGATCCCATATGGATGGACTTTTACCCACGAGGAGATGGGTAACTTTGGGTGCTTCATTTAGAAACTAGACTCTTTGCCTTACCTGTGTTGTTTCCTAGTTTTATTAAAGTTCCTTCCCATTAAAGTCTCCTATGTTTTGTGTTGATGCGGCGGATGGCAGAACCCATTTAGAATAGGCAGGTTTGCGGGGTTTGGGCTGCCCCTCTCCCTGTCCTATAACAGATTTGGCGTCCAACGTGATTTAGGACAGAGCCATCCGTGGTTAGTCAGCCCCATGGGGAAATTGGGCTTCCCTATGGCACTGGCTACCATAAGCGCAAATGTGATTTTTGGTTTCTCCGGTGTGTTTGTTTCATATGTCGATTTGCTGTTGAAAAACTGGCTTGGGCTTTGTGAAGATCTGTGTGTCTGTATGTAATTTGTTTGTAGTGACTTGCTAAGACATTTGATTTTGTGGAAATTGTTCTGTGCCAGTTTTACTCAAAAGATTAGGCAGTACATTGGACCATGTGGCCAGATCAAAGATGGCGTCTGAGGCCACTTGGAACTTTTTTTTTTCTTTCTTTTTGTAATCTCTGCTGTCTCATTAGCATTTCTAAAGGCAATAATGGTTCTTCAGTGGTATGTTGCTTTGTCTTTGGCTACTTCCTGCTCTCTGCCTGATGGATTTTGCAAGCCAACTGTGGAGCAGTGGTGTTTTAATTAGCAAATGTATGCCTGGGTGTTAAGGAAAGAGTAGCCTTAAGCAGTAACTGGTAATCGCTGGTATCCTTGATGGGTTCTTGGAGATAACTTGAATTTTTGCAAAGTCTGGATCAGAAAAATTAACAAGATTTTGTCTGAGTCTGAAAGGATTTGCTGCTATGAATTTTGTCTACACAATTTGTTTTGGGCATGTTTGCCATTTTGAATACTGGATTTGTTCAATTGCTGGTGTAAGACAAGATTCTAAGTTTCTGCTTCCTACTGAGGAAGGTCTGTTGTGGAAAGCACTCTTTAGGGTGCATCATGTAACTGTACCAGGTTTTCATACCTGTGTTGTTGTTGCCCCTCCCTAGTGTGGGGGAGGTGTAATCTGTGCTTAGATGTTTACTCTGCTCTTTCAGCTTCTGTCCCAGAGTGGCTAACAGAAGTAAGGAGATGACTCCTTTTAATTGAAAGTTAATTACTGATATTTTGATTTTGCTTTTTCAGGTTCTATTCCAGGAAACCCAAGGAGTGCCTGCTTGGTGGCTAACAAGAGATGACTCGTTTTGCTTGAAAGTTAACTTTTATTCTTTCAGTTGCTGTACAGAATACCCCAGGATTGACTTCTAACAAAAAGTCTTCAACACTGAAAACCCTAAGTTGATAAACAAGGTCATGTAACTCTTGTGATTAATAAAACTTTTCCTTTCTATTTCTAAAGTCTTAGGTTTGCAGGATGACAACCGGAAATTTTTCTGCCACCAACACTCCACATTTTTTTTGGACTTTGACATTTTTTTTCTGAGCCTATGGAGTAAAACTGCAGTTACATAACATATTCTACGTGGCATAACTAAAAAAAAAAAAAACTGTCTTTGTCTACATGTTGTATGTCTGTATGTCCTTGTGTCTGTCTTGACCTCCAGTGATCGACAAATTGGTATACATGATGCCCATAGACGTTGGGGGGGGAAAAAAAAAAAGAGTCTCCGGTTATGAGAAAAACAAAAAGTTAGGTTTGATTGTCAACATTGTGCTACTGAACTAAGCCGGTGCCTTCATAGAGATTGAATATTGTTGTTTCTGTTAATTTTCTGATATTTATGGCAAAGCTTCCCAGAAATCAAAATTCAAGTACAAATTTGGTAGCCTGTCATTTGACTGATGCAAGGAAATTTTGTGGAACCTCAGTAGAGCTCCTGAGACACTCCACAAAGTTTCTCCCTTTCCTCCTGGGAAAGGCATTAGATGAATTTGTTCTATTTGGCTCACCTAGTAGAGTAAAACTAGAAGGGAAGCATTGTCACTTGGGTAAACAGGTAATAACACCTTGACCTGATATGTATGTAAATTGTCAATGGTGATTGTCACCTTGTAATATTATAATTCAATTGTTTCACATCTACAGAAATTGTTTCTGAAAATATAGGGAGAAAAGGTCTCAACAGATTCCTATTGATGGAACTGTTGAGAGTAAAACTTTTCTACTAAGGACTGAATAGACTTGGAAATACACCTCATATTTACTAAGTTTTCCTTGACATAATAATACTGATGATTTTTTTGCATTTTGCTCTAAATCCACAAAGTTTTCTTGTTTTGGTGACCAGGATCTGCAGCAAGGTTGTAATTTTTTTCCAGCAAAGCTAACTTGTCACATTTTCTCTCCCCTTGATACCAACACAGCATACAAATAGTGGTAGTAATTTTTGCTACTTATTTCAGAGTCTGTTTTTGCATAACTTCCATAGGGATTTTGTCTGTTTTTACGAAAATTGGACGTGAGTTTGATTGTGTGGCTTTGTGTGGAGTTCTTCCAGAAAGTTGAAAAAGAGCTGAACCAAGAAGAGGAAAGCCCAGGTGGAGTCTGATGAGACCAACTTTATACCTGAAGCCTGCATCGACCAGATGCCAACGGTTCGCTCTGATCCTATATGGAGTATTCCAACGGAGCCAGCTAAAAATTGCTGTTAGTTATTTTTGCCGTGTGATTTTATGCAAAAATAGGAAAAATGGTTTAAAAGAGGATTTAGTTTGCAAACTTTTGCTATGCTGTTAAAAGTTTGGGATCAAGGTTGAGAAAATTTGTGTTTTACATCAGTTGAACCATTTTAACATTTTTTCCCTGTGATTTTGATATATTTGCTATCTTGTTTTAGCCAATTCTCCAAATTTTTTTTTCTTTTGGCTTGGATAATGGACTATTTTTAAGTAATAAAACTGTCATACTGGACATTCATGGACAATGCTGCTGACTAATTGTTGCTTCTCTTACACACATTGTAACCCTGAAAAAAAGACTGTCTCCTAAAATTACACCATGAAATCTGTGCCACCATAGATATGGTGGAATAAAAATTAAAAGGGGGGATTGTAACAGGGTGGTCCCCAGGAAAGGGGGAGGTTCCAGCTTCCCTGCCCCACCCAAGGAAGGGTGGAGCGGAGCAGGAAGAGGAGAAGCAGCAGAAGAGACTGAGGAAGGAAGGAGGATGGAGCCAGGAGACCTGGAGGAGGCGCATGGAGCTTAGAGACACGTAAAGAAACTGCGCTTGTCTTTTGGTCGTGGACTGGGTGACACAAATGTGGGTGAGACCTGTGGGGAGGTGACAATGGCAGCTTTTATCTTGATGTTGATTTTGCTCTTTTCCTTCCGGGCTTGTCCGGTTGTTTGTGACCCTTTTCTGTGGGTCCCCACTGGAAGATGCTTTAGACTTGTGGCAGGCTTTGGGGCCTTGTTCTGGGCCGATCCCATATGGATGGACTTTTACCCACGAGGAGATGGGTAACTTTGGGTGCTTCATTTAGAAACTAGACTCTTTGCCTTACCTGTGTTGTTTCCTAGTTTTATTAAAGTTCCTTCCCATTAAAGTCTCCTATGTTTTGTGTTGATGCGGCGGATGGCAGAACCCATTTAGAATAGGCAGGTTTGCGGGGTTTGGGCTGCCCCTCTCCCTGTCCTATAACAGATCTACTGAAATACACTGCTAACGGTGTAACAGGGTGGTCCCCAGGAAAGGGGGAGGTTCCAGGTTCTCTGCCCCACCCAAATGGAGGGTGGAACTGAGCAGGGAGAGAAGAAGCTACAGAGGAGACTGAGAAGGGAGGAAGCAGGATGGAGCCAGAAGGAGACCTGGAGGAGGCACATGGAGCCTAGAGACACGTGAAGAAACTGTGCTTGCCTTTTGCCTTTTGGTCGTGGACTTGTAACAGGGTGGTCCCCAGGAAAGGGGGAGGTTCCCTGCCCCACCCAAGGGAGGGTGGAGCTGAGCAGGAAGAGGATAAGCTGCAGAAGAGACTGAGGAAGGAAGGAGCAGGATGGAGCCAGGAGACCTGGAGGAGGCGCATGGAGCCTAGAGACACGTGAAGAAACTGCGCTTGTCTTTTGGTCGTGGACGGGGTGACACCCATGGGGAGGTGACAATGGCAGCTTTTATCTTGATTTTGATTTTGCTTTTTTCCTTCCGGCCTTGTCTGGTTTCTGACCCTTTTCTGTGGGTCCCCACTGGAAGATGCTTTGGACTTGTGGCAGGCTTTGGGGCCTTGCTCTGGGCCAATCCCATTTGGATGGACTTTTACCCACCAGGGGACGGGTAACTTTGGGTGCTTGATTTAGAAGCTAGATTCTTTGCCTTTCTTGTATTGTTTCCTAGTTGTATTAAAGTTCCTTCCCATTAAAGTCTCCTATGTTTTGTGTTAATGCGGGGGATGGCAGAACCCATTTAGAATAGGCAGGTTTGCGGGGTTTGGGCTGCCCCTCTCTCTGTCCTGTAACAAGGGGAGCAGTGGACGAGACATGTCCGCTGCTCCCCTTAGCAGCGTATTTCAGTAGATCTGCCTGTTGGGCTCCCCACTCTGTCTCTGGGGTCATGGGTGGGTCAGCTTCCTAGGCAGGGATCTAACTCAGGCTGCAGCAGTGAAAGGGAACTGCTAAGAAAAAGAAATTTTTCCCTGTTAAAGAGTCATAGACCTGGAAATGTAAAGTAAATAATAAGTTTGCTTCCTTAATAAGCATATCTAAACAAGGTCTGGCAGCCTGCTAGGCTGATTGATCTCACAGGCCCTTCTGGAAGATCTGTATCCTATCCCTTTTCCTGTGTCAAGAATTTGTATGCTAACTAACCAACTTTATCAATGTAAAATGGTTGTGTATAAAAGAAACTCTTTGTCTCTAGACCAGTGCTCAGAACTTAGCAGGTCTGAGACCTCATGCATGAATAATAAAGCTTTCCTGACTGCACCATTCCTAAAGTACAGCTCGTTCTGTAACAGGGTGGTCCCCAGGAAAGGGGGAGGTTCCCTGCCCCATCCAAGGGAGGGTGGAGCTGAGCAGGAAGAGAAGAAGCTGCAGAAGAGACTGAGGAAGGAAGCAGGATGGAGCCAGGAGACCTGGAGGAGGCGCATGGAGCCTAGAGACACGTGAAGAAACTGTGCTTGTCTTTTGGTCGTGGACTGGGTGACACAGATGTCGGTGAGACCCATGGGGAGGTGACAATGGCAGCTTTTATCTTGATGTTGATTTTGCTCTTTTCCTTCCGGGCTTGTCCGGTTGTTTGTGACCCTTTTCTGTGGGTCCCCACTGGAAGATGCTTTAGACTTGTAGCAGGCTTTGGGGCCTTGTTCTGGGCCGATCCCATTTGGATGGAGTTTTACCCACGAGGGGATGGGTAACTTTGGGTGCTTCATTTAGAAACTAGACTCTTTGCCTTACCTGTATTGTTTCCTAGTTTTATTAAAGTTCCTTCCCATTAAGGTCTCATGTGTTTTGTGTTGATGCGGCGGATGGCAGAACCCATTTAGAATAGGCAGGTTTGCGGGGTTTGGGCTGCCCCTCTCCCTGTCCTATAACAGTTCTTCCCTGGTCTGGGTAAAAGGCTAGAATTTATTTCTGCAACAGCAGCAATAGCATAATAGAGCTGAAACTTAACCCCTATGATACCAAGTGCCGACCTCAGTTTCCCTCAGTCAATAAAAGGAAACAAAATTTTAGGGAAAAGAAATTGGTTTAATTTGTCCACAAATGAGGAGGTCAGCAAGCTCGTGTCTGAAAGAACACCATCCTCTTTGGCGGGGTGCAGGATTATTTATACAAAGAAAAAAAAAAAGGAGAGATGGACAAGGATCTGCAAAGGGGAGGAGCAGAGGGATCAGCACAGAAATGGATGGGCGCCAGCTTGCTTTTTGCAACAACTGCTGTCTAACTCCCTTTTCCTTGGAATGCAAGAAGACAAACCTGTTAAACAAGAAGGGAAATTGCAAGAGATGGGGGGGCGTGGGGTGGACACGAATTTGTTAATACTTAACTCAGAGACCAGTCATAAAAAGGACAAACCTCTCAAACAAGGGGGAAGACAAACTTGTTAATACTTACCTGAGAGACCAGTCATTTGTAACTGCATCACCTACACCACGAGGGAGGCCCCAAGACTAGCTTTTTCAAGTATTGTCTTGCAGAAGGAAAGTGTCATCGAGTGCATGCAGGTGTTTCCATAAGTGATCAGGCACTAAAATATTTCCTAGATTTCATTCCTTCAAGTCATTTAACTAATATATTTTGAGTAGAATCTCTTTCCCCTCTTCATTTCTTTTTAATATTTTTTTATTTATTTGTTTATTTATTTATTTATTTATACCAGCACTGGGTACAGTCAGAAGCGCAGGAGGGTGAGGGAATTCACCAGAGCCAGAGCGGGGAGCAGAGCAGGCAGAAGGACCGAAGTACACTGCTGAGGGGAGCAGCGGGCGGCAGGAGAGGTCTGCGTGCCATGTGGGACCCTCCTCCGGTGGCCGGGGAGCAGCCGGGGATGGAACCAGCGCTGCAGAGGCTGCTGGCAGCTTCGCAACCCAGCGCTCAACCGCTGCGCCACGGGGGAGGCCCCTCCCCTCTTCATTTCAAATAGATCTATTTTCTATTCATTCCTAGAAGCTAATGGCTACTACGATTCCTGTGTGTCCTCAAGGGCATGAAGGGAGGCCTTTAATCTATCTTCAGTATTTCCTGCAGATTTTGTACTTTTGTGTCAAGGTTGTACTTAACTAAAAAAATTTCTTTGCCTTCAAGTAAAACAATGATCCTCAAGGCATCTATATAGATCAGAGGCTCTGATTAGCCCTCTTTAGTGGAAAGGCATGGAAATGCAAATGATTTATTGAGTGATCAAAGAAAATTGTTCAGAAGCTTTCAAACTGTGGGGCTCACTTGAGGGGCTGACTTGACAAGAAAGCAGAGTTTCATGGCTACTTTGTCATCCAGAGGAGCTGAGACCGGGAGAACTTGGAGAACAGGAAAGGCTGAGACAAGGGATAGTGATTTTATTTTTTTTATTATTTTTTAAAAGATTTATTTATGCAAACAAGAGCTGGGGTACAGGCCAGAGATGTGGGGATTGAGAGGATCCACCAGAGACAGAGTGGGGAGCAGAACAGGCAGATTGACTGAAACACACTGCTGAGGGGAGCAGCGGGTGAGACAGAGAAGGTCTGCTGTGCCATATGGGTTTTTCCCTGGCCGGCCGGAGATCGAACTCATGCTGCAGAGGCTGCAGATTGCTTCATAGTGCGGTGCTTAACCCCATGCACCACCAGGGAGGCCCGGATAGTGATTTTAAACAATATAGGAAGAGAAAGAACAAAACAGCTCCCAGGAAAATAGAAGTGTTTTACTGAAATGTTGCTGAGCCAGCCCCATCTAGAGTAAGATCCGGTTACAGGATAATTAGGGAACAGAAAAACAACCACCAGGAAACTTCCTGACTATCTAGTTCCTAATCAATAGTCTGGCATATGGGGTAACAGAAATCTGACAGTATATAGTCAAAGACTGGGCTGGAGTAAAACAGGCGTTCTCCCTTGAACCCCCTCCTGCTGTCAGGAGATCTTTCCTCTTGCTTCAGTAAACCCACAGTTGCTTGCTCTCATGTTTGGTGTGTGGTTGTTATTCTTCAACTGGTGCACACACCCGGACCCACGAGCACCCCCTCCGAACATCATCATAGCCATGTCTGCTATTCCTTAGAGAATGCACAATCTCTCTTCCATTGTGAAGAGTGTCTTTTTGTGAGCTTGTTTTGGGGGGTGTCAAGATGCAGTGACTAAGAGGCCTAACTTTTTGTTCACATTTGCTGTGGATGTTCAGTGGTGGGTTCACTGAGTTCCTTCATTCTAGGCTCAGAGCAGATTATTAAAAAGGTCACCCTATTACAGCGCAAGGAGAGGGGCACCCTAGACCCCATAAACCTGCCTGCTCTAAATAGGTTCTGCCCCGCCGAATCATCACAAAACATATGAGACTTTAATGAAAAAGAACTTTAATACAATTAGGAAACAATATAGGAAAGGCAAAGAATCTGGTTTCTAAATCAAGCACCCAAAGTTACCCGTGCCCTCGTGGGTAAAAGTCCACCCAAGCAGGATTGGCTCAGCGCAAGACCCCAAAGCCTGCCACAGGTCTAAAGCATCTTCCAGTGGGGACCCACAGAAAAGGGTCAGAAATAACCAGACAAGTCTGGAAGGAAAAGAGCAAAATCAAGACAAAAACCACCATTGTCACCTCCCCATGGGTCTCTTACCAAATCTTTGTCACCCAGTCCATGATAAAAAGGCAGGTGCAGTTTCTTCACGTGTCTCTCTGCTGCACTGTGCCTCCTCCATGCTCTCCATCCTGCTTCCTTTCTTCCTCAGTCTCCTCTGCAGCTTCTATTCCTCCCTGCTCAGCTCCACCCTCCCTTGGGTGGGGCAGGAAAACTGGAACCTCCCCCTTTCCTGGGGACCACCCTGTTACAACCCTACTTTATTACTAATGGGACTATACGGTTATAGCTGGCAGTACACCAGAAGTTCAGGGGATCCTCTATGTATTAACTGATAGAGGACAAGAATAGAAAAAACTAAAAAAGGAGGCACCACAAGACCAGAAACCTGGCTCACACAAGCAGGTGGGACAGAAGAGATTAGCATAACCATGGGCAGAGTTGCTGAAATTACTATCCCGAGGTGCCAGATACCTAGATTAGAAAGCATAACATCCAAGCAGGTATCAGGCTGCTATCTAGAGCACAGGCCCAAAGGTAAAGATATGGAGATTGAGCCCAACAGACCCCAAAAGTAGAGATATGGAGATTGAGCCCATTGTAGAATCTCCTGGTCCCTTTCAGATTTTGCAAAGTTATCCAAAATTAGCAAGCAACTGATAGCTCACAAGGAGTGGCCCCTGCCAAACAGAAGAAGACTATATCAGTGCAGTCTCTGCACTGGCTCAGAGCAGCAATCCCAATGCCCACCTGTGACATGCAGGTGCCTCTTTTCACCAACTCTCCTCCCTCTGCAGGGCAGCAGCCTTCCTGCCTGCCCGTGACCTATCAAGGCTGCCCACCTGCAACTATGCAGGCCTCTCTTAGCAAACCCATCCCTTCTGGGGCAGTCCTTCCTGCCCGCTTGTGTCTATGAAAGTGTCTTTAACTGTTTTATCCCTTCTCTAATAAACCTGCCCTTTAAATATAACTAATGTTTCTGTCTCGTGGAGAAACTCGCCAGAGAAACTCGCTGCGTGTTGCCTCAGCGGGAGCTCTGGTGAAAACTTCCCCGGAGTGAACCCAAGGACCCCGCATTAACTCCAAAAACCACATGATTAACCAGGGGTCCTGGAATGGAGACTGTTACTCAGAAGCCGATAAATCAAGAGGATAAATGTCCTTATACCTGGGTGGAACCCAGCCACTGCTGCCCCCATGCCTTTGCAGAGATGGGAGAATGAGGACAACAGCTATGTAGTGTCATTTCCTTCCCTGTTCTTTCATAACACGCAATCATGATATTGGGGTTTGGTGTAAGGGGCTCTTGGCTTCCTCTGAGAAAGAATTCTTCAGTCTCCTTTCAGTGGCAAATAGCAAGTTGATTAAGAAAAGGGGAAGCTGAATAGACATAAGCAGGCAGCAGTCTTAAAGGGCAAGAGCTGCATTTTGCCAGAGCAAAGGGTATCCTTACCTATAGCTCTTAGATGCAATTATTCTGTGACATATCTCACTTTGGGGTCAGGCTGGATTGACTTTCTGTAATAACAGATAATCCTTTCTGACCCAACCTCTGGTTTTTGATATTGGGAAAACTTCCATCCTGAATATTCTACTCTAAGCTTCCATCAGTTAGAACCTTCTTCGTTAACGGATTTTAGCAAGCATCTTTGCTGTGGTTTAAACTAAATTCAGGGACTACAGCAATGAAGGCCAGGACCCTTGTCCTCACGAAGCTCCCGGTCAAATGGGAGATGAGATCTGCATCCTCCCAACTTCCAGGCAATCCATGGAGTCCTGTGGTCCTGGTTAAAGTGAGGTGATTGGGGAACCTGTTGGAGAGTAAACCATCTGGAAGGAAAGAGAGGGGTAGAAGGCATCACAGAGGCTGATAGCCGAATTGACCCACTGAAGGATGAGAGGGATGTAGCAGGTGCACAAGAAAGCATTGAAGAGTTAGAGACATGAACTTCTGACTACATCCCTTTGTTACAGGGCAGGGAGAGGGGCACCCCAGACCCCCCAAACCTGCCTGCTCTAAATAGGTTCTGCCATCTGCTGCATGAACACAAAACAAATGAGATTTTAGTGGGAAGGAACTTTAATACAATTAGTGACCAATATAGAAACGACAAAAACATAGTTTCTAAATCAAGCACCCAAGGTTACCTGTCCCTTCGTGGGTTAAAGTCCATCCAAATGGGATTGGCCCAGAGCAAGGCCCCAAAGCCTGCTACAAGTCTAAAGCACCTTCCGATGGGGACCCACAGAAAAGTATCAGAAATAACCAGACAAGTCTGGAGGGAAAAGAGCAAAATCAAAATCAAGACAAAAACCGCCATTGTCACCTCCCCACGGGTCTCTCACCCACATCTGTGTCACCCAGTCCATGACCAAAAGGCAAGTGCAGTTTCTTCACGCGTCTCTCTGCTCCATGTGCCGCCCCCAGGTCTCCTTCTGGCTCTCCATCCTGCTCCCTTCCTTCCTCAGTCTCCTCTGCAGCTTCTTCTCCCTGCTCAGGTCCACCCTCCCTTGGGTGGGGTAGAAAACCTGGAACCTCCCCCTTTCCTGGGGACCACCCTATTACACCTTGATCAGTCATTCCAAGTTTCTGCTTCCTTCCCCAACCCTGCAGATTTCTTACACGTGCCATCCACGGGTTTCAGCTGTCTTCCCTTGCCCTGTTTTCTATGGCAGTGATTCTCATCATCCCGTGTCCAGCCCAGCAATATCAGCCTCAGGGAGGACTCGGTCAGAAACCACGTCCTCTGGACTCCACACAGACTACTGAACAGGAAACTTGGAATTGGACCTGATCCAGACCCAAGGTTGACAGTCACTGTCCTAACACACTAAGAATCTTGGGGCAGAGGCTGCGCACGATCCCGGTGGCCACAGTCCGCTCTCTGGCCTGGCAAAGACTGGGGCACTTGCCTCAGGTTCTGGCCTGAGGCTCGGTTCCAAAGTCGTGTTTTGCAGGCTTCGGGGTGGCGTCTGTAAGGGGCTGCAAGGCTTGAAGGGCGCTCCACAGGTCCTGAAAGCACACTGCTTCCCTTCCCGGCTCCTCTCTCCGCCGAGGACAGCTGGGAGCAGCAGCCCAGCAGCCTCAGGGCTGGCTGCAGGGCAGAGCAAGCGTCCACAGTCATGCAAATGAGAAACGCAGCCTTCTTGGGTCTTTTGGCCCGAAGGCCAAGTTCAGGGCCCCTCCCACCCCAGCGGGGGAGGGTGTGTTTCTCCCGGGACTGCTCGGTCAGGTGACAGCGTGAGAGGGCTCAGCGGGGACGCGGAAGAACTGGGGCTCGGGCCGGCCTCGGAGCCGGGGACATGCAGCCCCGGGGGCCGCCTGGGCTCGCGCGCTCGGCGCTGCTGCTGCTGCTGCTGCTGCTGTGGCTGCTGCGGGCTCGGGGTGCAGCCCCCGGCGCCGCGCGCTTCGACCCCACCTGGGAGTCCCTGGATGCCCGCCAGCTGCCGGCTTGGTTCGATCAGGCCAAGTTCGGCATCTTCATCCACTGGGGCGTGTACTCCGTGCCCAGTTTCGGGAGCGAATGGTTCTGGTGAGCGCACCTCCCTCCGGCTCTGACCCTGCGTTAGCCCCGCGGGCCTCCAGCCGCCACCCAGCCCGTCGCCTGCGCGTCTTTGTTTTGCACCCTTGTCAGTTTCGCTCCTTCTGTTTTCACCGGGTTAGCCGTGCCTGGTGTTTAAACCTATCATTGGTTGTGTCACTGGTTCGTGCTGAATGAACCACCAAGTTTTCTTCCCTGTGATGGCTAAATTGTCAGGCACTGAATATGACTTCTTGGTAGTGGCACAAATAATAATCCCTGCAAAGATGAGGGACTGAAGTCGCAGAAAGTGAGCGACTTGTGCAGGGTCTTGATGAGCGGTGGTGCTGGGCCTAAATTGCTGTCTAAGGAGACTCAGAATCTGTCTCATCGCTGTTCTGCTGCTTCCTCCCAACTCAGAATCTGTCTCATCGCTGTTCTGCTGCTTCCTCCCAATTCTCAGTCGTGTCTGGAAGTCTGGTGAAAACATAAATTCATGGGTGTGTGAAGCGTCTGTTCGTTTGGGCATGCACTGGCTCTTTGATGTTGGAATATTACCATGGAGGGCTCTAGGAAATTTAAAACAAAAAAAAAAGGTTCTAGAGTATTTATCCCCTTCAAGCCTTAAGTATTTGTAGATTTGCGCTATGACAGGCATGGCCTAAAAAATTACTCTTTAGATTTTACTTCTGTTACCAGCCTAACTGGGTCATATCATTGGCATTCAGAAAGCAGACTCTGAACCACGAGCCTGCTCCTACAAAGGCGGTGTTTAGTAGCGAGTGGGGCCAGCTTGGAAGAACAGCAGAGTTGGTCAACAAAGAACTACGAACCAGAGACACACTGGGGGGCAGGAGGGAAAGGAGGGACTGGGGTCAAAATAAGGGGGTTGTAATTGTATGGAGAATATAAAAATAAAATTTAAAAAAAAAGTACAGCAGAGTTGGTTCTCAGAAAAGTCTGCCTCTCAGTTTGTCAGTGAAGGAAGATTATACAGGAAGGTATGCAATGTGGGACCATCTAGGAGTGTTTCTTCATCTGGGGTGCAGGGCAGTCTAGGGGTAGTTGATCACAAGGCAGTTGATAATACTTGTGGATGAGCTGCTCTCTTCTGTGTTAGCAACTAAAACTACACTTCCTTGTTCCTGGGGCACTGATGGTACCAGCATCCTGGGAAAGAATGGAATTATTTTATTAAATATTAGACAGATGGAATTATTTTGTTAAACATTAGACTAGAACCTGAGGAATATGGTACAGTGACTTCTAAGGCAAGGGGCGTATTCTAGGTGCAGGCCCCACTATACTTTGAGATCTATGTGAAATGTGCATCTAATCTGTGTTACACAAAGCTGATGAAAGTCTTCAGGTATTATCTTCTTCAACATAGACATGGTATCAAATACATGTACCTAAGTGTGTGTTTGCGTGCATATGTTGTAGAGCAACCCCGATACAAACACTTGTAAATATATACGTGCACATGCTTATAATGTTAAAAAAATTCACAAATTTAGAGATCTAATTGGCTTTATTAAATGATTCATGAACTGGGCAGTATTTATTTTTTGTTATTTTATTTTATTTGTTTTTTTAAAGATTTATTTGTTTATGCATACAAGAACTGGGGTACAGGCCAGAGGTGTGGGGGTGGTGAGAGGATTCACCAGAGACAGAGTGGGGAGCAGAACAGGCAGATTGACTGAAATAAACTGCTGAGGGGAGCAGTGGGTGAGTCAGGAGAGGTCTGCTGTGCCATGTGAGTAGCTCCCTGCCCGGGGATTGAACTCATGCTGCAGCGGCTGCGGATAGCTTTTTATAGGTTGGGTCTTAACACCTTGTGCCACCAGGGAAGTCATACTCCAATTCTTTATGGCAAAGTTGAACTAGTGTGGGAAGTGAGAAAGCGACTCTGGGTGATTTGTGTAAGGTGGCTTCAGCAAGGGGAGCTTACTAAACTTGTGTGCTATTTCTGTTCCTCCCCATAGGTGGTATTGGCAAAAGGAGAAGAATCCAAAGTTTGTGGACTTTATGAAAAGTAATTACCCCCCTGGATTCAAATATCAAGATTTTGGACCCCTATTTAGAGCAAAATTTTTTAATGCCAGCCAGTGGGCAGATATTTTTCAGGCTTCTGGTGCCAAATACATTGTCTTAACTTCCAAACATCATGAAGGTAAGTAAGTGCAACATTTGTCAACTCCGACTGTGGCTGTGGAATGTAAAATAGTTTGTTTGGAAAAGACATTATAGTGGGGAATCCACATGTAGTCGGATCTCTTTCTTAGGAGATCCAGAAGTGGCCACTGACATTTGCTAATAATTTATTTAGTAAATAATTTTTTATTTTTTTTAAATTTATTTATTTATTTATACAAGCACTGGGTACAGTCAGAAGTGCGGGAGGGTGAAAGAATTCACCAGAGCCAGAGCGGGGAACAAAACAGGCGGACCAACGAAATACACTTCTGAGGGGAGCAGCGGGTGGCAGGAGAGGTCTGCGCGCCATGTGGGACACTCGTTGGCAGCCAGGGATCGAACTGGCGCTGCAGAGGCTGCGCACAGCTGCGCAGCTGTGCAGCCCAGAGCTCAACTGCTGCGCCACCAGGAGAGGCCCATTGCTAATAATTTAAGGGACCACATGTTTCACCTAGTTGGGAGGCATGGATGTGAGGGCCATTTGTCTGTGACATCTGTCATCCCATTGATTTCCAGTGTTGATTGGGCTAATCTGGCTGACTAGGTGGCTGTCCTCTTCCTCCCTCTTGTTCCATGTGTGTCCCTCCCAAGGCTGTGCACTTGGTCAAAGAGGACAGACTTCCCTGAATAGATCATTCTTGCGTCAAATGTATAAGTAGTTGCACTCCCCTGCCAGAACCTTCAAACAGGTCAATTGAAAAGCATTTCTTATGATACATTAGAAAAAAAAGACAAACAATTGCATTTTGTTATATTAAATTTTAATAATATTTCTAAGATTTGACTACAGCTCTTGGCCGTGGGGTGTGGGTTGCAGGCCTGTGTTTGTAAAGGAATTACATTCTTTCATTTCACCTTTGCAATGCATCTAGGGAGGCACCATAGGGTGTTGTTATTGTAGTCTCAATGGCACACCTGGTTGCACTTTCTGCTAACTCTTACATGGCCAAGTGGTGGACAGTTTGCTTTGTGATGAAAATGACACAGAACACTTGGTGTGAAAAGGACTGTGAATTATCAGCGGTAATGGAAGAATATCTAAAAGGAAACATGGTGGTTATAATAGTGTTTTCCAGAAAAGCAAAACCCATAGAAAGTATAATATATATGAAGAGACTTATAAGAAATTGGCTCACTCAGTTACAAGCTGAGAAGTCTAGACCCAGGAGAGCCAAGGGCCAGGGAGACTGTGGAAACCAGGAGAGGTGATGATATCTGTCCTGGTCTAAATCTGAGTATAAAGGCAGAAGATATATGTCTCAGCTTGGAGATGGGGAGAGTAAAGCTTCTTACTCAGCCTTTTAGTCTGTTTAGGCCTTCAGTTGGGCTGGATGAGGCCCAATCATTGAGAAGAGCAATCTCCTTTACCCAAGTCTGCTTATTTATATGTTCATCTTATGCAGAAATACTCTCAAAGTCATGTCCAGAGTAACATTTAACCAACTATCTGGACATCCTGGATCCTAGTGAAGTTGACACATAAAACTAACCAACATAATGGCCCCCCATTAATAGGACAGATTCCAGCATCTGTAAAATTCAGTATCTAGAAGAACGAGGAAGCGTCACTAAATTATTTTTTTTTAAAGATTTATTTATTTATGCACACAAGAGCTGGGGTACAGGCCAGAGGTGCGGAGGGTGAGAGAGTTCACCAGAGACAGGGTGGGGAACAGAACAGGCAGACTAACTGAAATATACTGCTGAGGGGAGCAATGGGCGAGTCAGGAGAGGTCTGCCGTGCCATGTGGGTCTCCTCCCTGGCTGGGGATTGAATTTGTGCTTCAGAGGCTGCGGATAGTTTCATAGGTTGCGTCTTAACCCCTTGCACCACCAGGGAGGCCCCACCATCACTAAATTCTTATTGTTTCAACCACATGTTAATTCATTAGAAAGTTTCCTTTGCATGACCATCTCTGCCTTGGTAGAGACATTTTGCACCATTGTTTTCTCTAGGGGCAGGGAGGTAGGAAGGAGGGAAGAAACAAAACTAAAAATCTGGAATTATCTTAGAATCTCTTTTCTTCTGGCCACATTCTGGTAGTTTAACGATTTTTTCCCCCTAAAGATGTGCCTCCTGCTGAGATAGATATTTATAAATTGTATTTGCTCGTGAACATGTTGACATCCTGATGTCCAGAAACTTCTCCAAGCTGTTTGGCACAAAGAAATACATAGGGAACTTGTTTAAAAAAGAAAAGAAAGTCTTAGTCATACTGTGAGGACAGATGATATAACCCACATTTATCAATTTTGTAGGAATTATGTTGTCAGATGTTTTCATTGCTTTTGGAAAAGGCTCCGCGGAACTTGATTAGGCGGGAAGACCAGAGTGTGGGCCTTTGGTTTTGGTGGTTGGGACACACTGAGGGAAGAGTTGTGGAGCAGGTTTGCAAGACAGGACTCTGCTGCTCAGTGGAGCCCTCTTGCTATTGGTTAGCAGTAATGAACAAGCACAATTGATTGTGTGACAATGGCAGGAGGAGCAGGGGCCAGGGGCGACAAAGGGTAATTAACTTTTTGGGGAATAGGAGGGATCATGTTGGCCACATGTACAGGGAGGACTCCTGTGCAGGTACTTGCTGTAATCTCTGAGCTACTCCCAGACCACCTCAGACCATGGCCACACAATCTGTCAACAGCTTCCTACGTGTCCCTGGCTGCCTCGTGATGTGGGCCATTGTCTTAAGGCAGTCATGCAGGAGTGCCTTATCCAAATCTCACACACACACACACACACACACACACACACCCGTGTGCATAGAGAGGCCACATGTGGTGGTGCTAGTGTGCCCGAGACCTGTGTGGTTTTAGCGCTGCCTGACATTAGAGCCTGTCAAGACGAAACATTTTGAACAAGACTGTAAATATTGACACTGCTTTGAAGTTCACCACAGACATCTTTGAAACATGTGTGAGCTGTTTGAAGAGCCTCTAAAAAATGAATCTCAAGAGTGAGTCAATTTAGACTTGTCCTAATTTATAAGAATAAGTGGTTCACGAAAAGCAGTTTCTATGTGTCTGTTCTCAGATGCTTTGATCTTCAGTGGGATAGTAACAATGTACTGATGTTCCTGTGCACTGGCTAAGTATTAGGAGGTTTTTATATTATAATATAAATATTTGAGTTTATATTACCTCTTCTAATATTTTTACATAGCAGTCTAAATGCAAATTTCTCTTAAAATGGGAATTCTTTCTAAGTACTCGTGTGAAGATACACATTTTTTTCCAACCCATTTCATTGGTAGGTCATTCATTTCAAGGTGATTTAAAAGAGCATCATCCATACTTATGACTTGAGAGTAGGATGAGGTTATAAATGGTGGGTATATTTTATTTATTTATTTTTTTTATTAAGGTAACATTGGTTTGCATCCAGAAACATGGGATCCCACCTCATCAGGTCCATGCTACCACACCACACCCACCACCAAGGCACCCAAGCTCCCCCACCCCATCCACTGTGCCCTTCCCCCTTCATCTTCACGCTTCCCCTCCCCCTCAGCTAGTCTCAGTTTTGTGTTTTTTTTAAAGATTTATTTATTTATACAAGCACCGGGTACAGTCAGAAGCACGGGAGGGTGAGAGAATTCACCAGAGCCAGAACAGGGAGCAGAACAGGCAGAAGGACCGAAGTGCACTGCTGAGGGGAGCAGCGGGCGGCAGGAGAGGTTTGCGTGCCATGTGGGACCCTTGGCCGGGGATCGAACCAGCGCTGCAGAGGCTGCGGGCAGCTTTGCAACCCGGCACTCAACCGCTGCGCCACTGGGGAGGCCCACAGTTTTTTTTTTTTTTTTTAAATTTGTTTATTTATGCATACAAGAACTGGGGTACAGGCCAGAGGTGTGGATGGTGAGCGGATTTACCAGAGACAGAGTGGGGAGCAGAACAGGCAGACTGACTGAAGTACACTGCTGAGGGGAGCAGGAGCAGTGGGCGAGTCAGGAGAGGTCTGCTGCACCATGTGGGTTGCTCCCTGGCTGGCCAGGGATGGACCTCGTGCTGCAGTGGCTGCGGACAGCTTCATAGGTTGTGTCTTAACCCCTTGTACCACCAGGGAGGCCCTAGCCTCAGTTTTACATTCAGAATTCTAGTGTTTGTTTTTGGCTTGGTTTTGATTGACCTTGGTTTTTATTTTTATATTCTGCACATAACTATCTAGTATTTTTCTCCTTATGACTTATTCCACTTAGCATTATCCTCTCCAGTTTTACCCATGTTGTTGTAAATGGCAAGAGTTCATCTTTTTTTTGGTCATAGCTGAGTAGTATGCCACTGTTGAATATACCACATCTTCCTAATCCACTCATCTGTCATTGGCCACCCAGGTTGTTTCCATAACTTGACTATTACAAATATTGCTGCAATGAGTGTGCGAGGACTTATATTCCTTCCCATTAGTGATTTTGCATTCGTCTCCTAGATATCTAGGGTGGTAATTACTGCATTGTGTGGTAGTTCTATTTTTAATATTTTGATTAACCTCCACTGTGTTTTCCATAGGGGCTGTACCAGCCTGAGGTATGGAGAGTGTATTTTAAAGTACAAACTACTGGGGAATAGTGCCCCCCTGGTTAAATGAATAACAAGGCTAAAGAAGATTCACTACACATGGATCCCTAGTGTTCTACAAATCATACTATAAAAAGTAGATAACCCGGAAACTGGAGTATATACTTTAATCTTTGTTCAAAGGACAAATAAGAATCTCATAGGAGCGCATCACCGGGTCTTCAATATAAGCAGTAGTTGTCATAGTGGAGCATGGGAGACATGGATAGTGTTCCCAGGTTAACAGCCATTTGCTGACGGTGATGATGAGTCTGTGCTGGACCCCACGATAGCAGGGAACACTGCAGACGGGACACTGTTCCTCAAGGAGCACGTATTCTTTTTTTTTTTTTTTTTAAGATTTATTTATTTATGCACACAAGGGCTGGGGCACAGGCCAGAGATGCAGGGGGTGAGAGGATTCACCAGAGACAGAGTGGGGAACAGAACAGGCAGACTGACTGAAATACACTGCAGAGGGGAGCAGTGGGGGAGACAGGAGAGGTCTGCTGTGCCATGTGGGTAGCTCTCTGGTTGGCCGGGGATCGAACTCGTGCTGCAGAGGCTACGGATTGCCTCATAGTGCGGTACTTAACCCCTTGTGCCATCAGGGAGGCCCAAGGAGCAAAATATTCTAAGAAGGAAAATAGAGGTAATGGCTCTGACTATACTGACCTTAAGAGGTATCTAGAGAGTTACTTTTAAAGGTCTTGGTTCTGTCTAGTTTGAATTCTCTTTTGTTTCTCGTAAAAAAGAGAATATATACTATGGATAAACCTGTCCTAAAAGCTGTTTGCAGAAGCAGCTATTTCTATCTCTTGCATACTCTCTTGCTTCATGTTCCAGAGCTGGGAAGTTACTAAGATTGTGAGATTGATTTGCTTACAAAGGTTTTTACTGTACTGTTTCAGGCTTCACCTTGTGGGGCTCAGAGTACTCGTGGAATTGGAATGCTGTAGATGAGGGGCCGAAGAGGGACATCGTCCAGGAACTTGAAGTAGCCATTAGGAACAGGACGAACCTGCGTTTTGGACTCTACTATTCCCTTTTTGAATGGTTTCACCCGCTCTTCCTTGAGGATGAAGCCAGTTCATTCCATAAGCGACAATTTCCATTTTCTAAGATGCTGCCTGAGCTCTACGAGTTAGTGAACAAATATCAGCCTGAGGTCCTGTGGGCAGATGGTGATGGAGGGGCCCCTGATTCCTACTGGAACAGCACAGGCTTTCTGGCCTGGCTGTACAATGAAAGGTGTGTATGCAGTGTGATTGCTGTTATTGACCTTATACATGTATGATTTTTAAAAAAGATTTATTTATTTATGCATACAAGAGTTGGGGTGCAGGCCAGAGATGCAGGGGTGTGAGAGGATTCACCAGAGACAGAGTGGGGAACGGAACAGGCACTTCTACTGAAAATACACAGCCGAGGGGAGCAGCAGGCGAGACAGGAGAGGTCTGCTGTGCCGTGTGGGTAGCTCCCTGTTGGGTGCTTGAGCTCCTGCCACAGTGGCTGGAGATTTGATATATTAATTTTATGGGTTGTTCTTTTCATCTATGCTGGTCTTTTATGACCCCTATTCTGGGAACTTGGCTTATTCATTACTCTTTTTTTTTTTTTTAAGATTTTTTAATTTATTTATACAAGCAGTGGGTATAGTTAGAAGCGCGGGAGGGTGAGAGAATTCACCAGAGCCAGAGTGGGGAACAGAACAGGCAGATGGACCGAAATACACTGCTGAAGGGAGCAGCGGGCGGCAGGAGAGGTCTGTCGCGCCATGTGGGATCCTTGCTGGCAGCTGGGGATGGAACCAGCACTGCAGAGGCTGTGGGCAGCTTCGTAGCCCAGTGCTCAACCGCTGCACCACCAGGGGAGGCCCTATTCATTACTCTTTTTAATTATATACTTTATCATTCCTCTAATTCCTTCTTTTTATCCTCTTACCTTTTGATAATCATTGCTGCCTAGTCAATGTCACCCTTGTCTGTCTCTTTTCCTTGGCCATCAGCATGCTCACCTCTTCAAGTCCTTTCCTATTGCTTTCTAGCATGTCCCAGGCTGCACCATTAAAACAAGCGGTTTTGAAAATAAAAAAAAAAAGAACAAGGGGTTTTGACTGAGCTCCTGTAATAGGTTTAAACTCCAGGGACAAGTTTATATTTCTACTAGTGGTATGTGCTATGAAGTCAGAGGGCATTTTGCTTGCTTTCTCTGGGTCCACGAAGGCCGCACAAACTTATACTTAAAACAAGTTTCTCCAGGTTCTCCTTCCAAGAGGAAAACAGGTGGAGGACCCACTTCTGCTCGTGAATGCAAACTTTCTAAGTAGCAAAGTGGAGAGATGCACGCACTGGCATCTGCTATGATGAGTAATGTTGTGGGGATGTTTCTTTTCACAGCGAAGCCCATGATGGTAACAGTAAAATTTTCTGAGATTTCTCAATCTTCGGCACCACTGTAAGAGAAAGGCTAGAACACACGTATGAGGTTATTCAGTTTTAGGTGAGAAGGTTGGCTTGAGTGTAAGTTCAGTTTTGGCTCTCATTCAAAATATGGGAGGAGGGCCTCCCCGGTGGCGCAGCGGTTGAGCGCTGGGTCGCGAAGCTGCCCACAGCCTCTGCAGCGCCAGTTCGATCCCCGGCTGCTCCCCGGCCACCGGAGGAGGGTCCCACATGGTGCGCAGACCTCTCCTGCCGCCCGCTGCTCCCCTCAGCAGTGTACTTCGGTCCTTCTGCCTGTTCTGCTCCCCGCTCTGGCTCTGGTGAATTCTCTCACCCTCCCGCGCTTCTGACTGTACTCAGTGCTTGTATAAACAAACAAACAAATAAATAAACAAACAAATAAATAAATAAAAATACATGCCTCTTTAAAAAAATATGGGAGGAGGCTTCAAATAATAGTATAGTAACTCATGTAAGTGCTACGGGGGCTGGGCACAGGGCTAGGTGTTTTTACATTAATTATTTCTGTTCTAATAATAAGTAGAGAAATTGGTTGTTCAGGGGAGCTATCAACATGCTCTAGGACAGTTTACTTAGAAAGTACCAGAGCCAGGCTGCAATCATCTGAGGTGTATCTGACTTCAAGATCATGGGGTTTGCATTCATGTTTATCCTATGATTACATTTCAGAAGAGGATTTTCAGTAGACTTCTTTTCAGTGACATCTTTTTGTGTAAAAATAATTTTATGTTTGGTTTGAAAAAGTTACACTTTTCATTTCAGCCCTGTCCGGGACACGGTAGTCACTAATGACCGCTGGGCAGCAGGTAGCATCTGCAAGCATGGTGGCTACTATACCTGCAGTGATCGTTACAACCCAGGACATCTTTTGCCACACAAATGGGAAAACTGCATGACAATAGACAAGCTTTCCTGGGGCTACAGGAGGAATGCTGATATCCGTGACTATCTTACAATTGAAGAACTGGTGAAGGTACAGTAAAATGTCTGGTGACTATTGGTAAGATCCTTCATAGAGTGGGAATTATTCTTAGACTAGTGACCTATAGGGGCCTCCCTGGTGGCATAAAGGGTTAAGACACCGCACTATGAAGCTATCTGCAGCCACTGAAGCATGAGTTCCATCCCTGGCCAGGGAGGTGACCCACATAGCACAGCAGACCTCTCCTGTCTCACTCACTGCTCCCCTCAGCAGTGTATTTCAGTCAATCTGCCTGTTTTGTTCCCAACTCTGTCTCTGGTGAATCCTCTTAGCCCTCACACCTCTGGCCTGTACCCCAGTTCTTGTATGCATAAATAATAAATAAATCTTAAAAAAAAATTTAAAGACTAGTAACCCGTAAACACAGGATGTTATTCTATCCTTGTATTTTTGTTCTCCTAGTTAGTGACTACATAGGCATATATAGATATTTTAATATATTCTCCATGTAATTTATTTATTAAGAACTATATTTATTTCCTAACTTTTAGCAACTTGTAGAAACAGTTTCATGTGGAGGAAATCTTTTGATGAATATTGGGCCCACACAAGATGGCACCATTTCTGCAATTTTTGAGGAGCGATTAAGGCAAATGGGGACCTGGCTAAAAGTCAATGGAGAAGCCATTTATGGAACCCACCCATGGAGAGCCCAGAATGACACTTTCACCCCAGATGTGTGGTAAGTTATCTTTGTAAGTAAGTACTATTTGATAGAGAAAATCCTTTAAGATTTCTCAGAGATATAAAGAGAGAAGTAGGATAAAAATGGAAATTGGATGAATATCTACTTTATGCAGGGCATATTCCAAACCTTATTTAATGTTTTGAACACTTATTATTTATCACATTGAGCTTGAATCATCCCTAGATACCTCCTTATGGTGAATAAATTTTAGTGAAAAGTAGTCAGCTCTTACAAAAATTGCCATTCAGAAATATGCATAGAGGTTAATCCAAAAGAGAGGATAGGGCCTCTCTGGTGGCTCAGGGGTTAAAGACAGCTCTACCAAGCTACTGCCAGCCACTACAGCACAAGTTCAATTCCTGGCTGGCCAGGGAGCTACCCACATGGCACACAGGCCTCTCCTGACTTGCACGCTGCTCCCCTCAGCAGTATATTTCAGTCAGTCTGCCTGTTCTGTTCCCCACTCTGCCTCTGGTGAATCCTCTCACCCCCCCGCATGTCTGGCTTTCATCCAAGTTCTTGTATGCATAAATAAATAAATCTTTAAAAACAAAATAAAAGAGAGACTGTTTAGTTATTTAAATATATCACATCAAATTAATAAACAAGTGATGCCGAAGGTCAGAAAAATATTAGAAATCAATCAAAATAACAGCATCATTTTTTAAAATAAAATATTTATTTATGCATAACAATCTGGGGTACAGGTCAGAGATCTGAGGGATGAGAGGATTCACCAGAGACAGAGAGAGAAGAAGAACAGGCAGATTGACTGAAATACACTGCTGAGGGGAGCAGCAGGCGAGTCAGGAGAGGTCTGCTGCGCCATGTGGGTTTCTCCCTGGCCGGCCGGGGATCGAACTCGTGATGCAGAGGCTGCAAAGAGCTTCATAGTGCTAACAGCATCATTTTAATTGATTAAAAAGTTATAACTTGCTCATATTATTCTAAAAATCTAAACATGAAGTACTTGAAAATTATCTTGCTAATTTTTCTCTTAACTAGTATTTTCTTAAAAGCTCAGTCTCAGGCTCTGGCTAAGCTTGGTAAGGTTCGTTGTACTGTTACAGAGCAACCTCGATAAAAAAAGGGTTCCCTGACTGTGGGTCCTCACCAGTGCCCTTAAAGGGGACTTGTTAATGCTAAACTGCAAACATACACAAAAGATTGATAAAAGGTTTATTTACAAGGTAAGGCAAAATGCAGTAATGAATAACCCCGGGAGAAAAAAAGAGAATCCCAATGACCCATCGAGCTGGCGAAAAGCTGAGCACACTGCGTGGCCAAGAGGGCGATCCTGGCCACAGGGCCAGTTAAATACTCAAACCGAGAACCTAGTTGCTGAGCTGGGCCCTGAGGTCTTCGCAACCTTCCCTTTGGTGATCATGGGATTTGTAGTTCCCAGTGTCGTGTGGGTGGAGTCCACAAAGCCTGTATGGAGTTTGCACAGGACATCCTTTCCCCCAACAGGTAAATGAGGATCTGAATCGGAGTTGCAAATATGATGGTTTGTGAAGTGGGGTCTTAACATAAAGAAATGGGTAGTATTAGTCTAACTCTCAAAATTCACTTTGTGTTGCCACTAACGTGTTTAAAACCTGATCAAGCATAAATCAATAAGATTAGACTAAATGTTCTTTGAGCTCACTTGACTTATGATTTAAAAGAAATGGTCAACTCACTTAAGAAAATGAAGGCAATTGAGACAGAAGCAAATGTGGAATTCTAGAATGTTGCATTGGAGCAGTCACAATGAGAGCTCAGTACCAAGCCTTCCTTTTGCAGGGACAGGTGTAAATCTGGTTTTTGCATTTGCTCCTGTGCTTCTATTTGGAATGAGGGTGACTGATTTGTGACTTCATGGTCATTTACCATTATCCCATTGTTTTCTTTCAATAAAGATAAAAGCCAAGACATTTTAAAAAGGCCTCTAATGCTTGTGTCTGGCTCCACCCTCTTCATGGAACCCAGGTGGCCCTGCTCTCCATCCTCACCACAGATTCTGTGACACTTACAAGGTCCTATAAAAATCGACTCGCTGCTGTCTCTGTGATCTTGTCTGTTATCAAAATCACCCTCACATGCCTCTTTCAGCTCTACCCACGGTCAAGCATGGGGATGGCTGTTTGCTGTCCTCTGCCTGGAAGGCACTTTTTCCAGATACTCACATGGTTTTTCCTCCGTCTTCAGGTCTCCTCGATACCACTTCCTCAAAGGTCTTTCCTGGTTATTCTATTAAAAGAACACCCAGATCCCTCCTTGACAAGCTAGTGTGCTCTGTCTTTCTTATCTGACTTCAGTTTATCCCATAGCACTTCATAATCACCAGACATATTTATTTTCTGTTTCTAACTTTTCCCACTACCACATAAGCTCCACGAGTTCAAGAAATTTGTTCAGTGCTGCACCTTCAGTTCTAAAAACAGCAACTAGCATTTTAAGAATTCGATTAAGTATTTGTTGAATCATTGACTGAATAAATGAACAAATTCTGTTTTCTTTGTCTAGAGTTTATGCTTACACATTGCTTTGTTCTCACTTTGAGTCTCAGACGGAATGTTATTTCTTGGAGAGACTTCTTGCTGATGGTTTAATCTGAAGAGACACCTTGTTACAGTCAGCCAAGGCCCTTTTCTTTCGTTGTGCTTTTCAAAACTTACACTTTTATATTATTTGTGTATTTGATGTCTGCCTTCCTTACTCTAGTCTAAGCTCCATAAAAGAATTTTCTGTTATCTCTAACATGGGACACAGCATTAACATGTACACAGCTATTGAATGAAGATAAAGATTTGCGTCTGAGCTTGCATCTTACCTGCTGTGTTCATATTCCTCTATCTATATCCAACTCCTCAAGAACAGTAAGATGAAGAGCAGTACCATCCCAGAAAACTCTTTGTTCTAAGAACATCCAGAAATTGTGGGAGAAAGTGTTTTAAATGGGACTATTTTTCTTTCCTGTATTAATGGAGACTTGCTAAATGAAAATATCTCTATAAAATAATTTTATGCCTGAGCCATAAATGAGAAACATTACTATGCTTTCCCCCCTTTTAACCAGGTACACATCCAAGCCCAAAGAAAAACTGGTCTATGCCATGTTTTTTAAGTGGCCCATATCAGGACAGCTGCTTCTTGGACAACCCGAAGCCATTCTGGGGGCAACAGAGGTAAGAGGGAATTTTATCTTTCTTCTTTTAAACTGTTGATAAGACAATCCTGATGAACTCATAATTTTTAACTGTAAGGAGAGCTTTACATGTGCTCCTGTTATACTGCACAAGAATAACTTTGACCAATGTTTGGCCAAAATTTTTGGAAACTTTGTTTCCCAGAAAAGTAACCTTATAAAATAGTTACATAACCCCCACACATAGCAATGTAAAATAGATATTTTTCTTCAACAGTTGTTCACAGTTGTTCAGGTTCACTGCATGCATCCAAAATTGGAATTCAGGTTCTTCTCCTGACATCTGAATAAAAATAAGATGCCATGGTTCAAATTTTTAAGAGCCTTTTATAAATTCATAACAATTTTTGGAGAAAGTGAAAGATTAATCCAGAAGCTGTAACCACCAGGTCTGGCATTGAGTTCTTTTTGGTATATGTTATAGCTTTTTAAAAAAAGACATTTATAACTCACTGCCCTGGATATGACAAATCATTTAATTTATCTATACTTCTTTGGCCTCCATTAATACTGTTATTTTAAAAAGGATCACTTTTGTTCTTGTATTGCGCTACCTAAGCAAAACTTTGATTCAAAATAACCCTAGACATATACAAAACTATTTAAATTTATTTACTATAAAATTAGGATATAAACAATTACAGTAATAATTAATCACATGTATTCACGTTAGTGAAAGGTACTGGGAAGTCTGAGGAGGAAGAGTGGCTGAATATGAGAGGCAGCCTTTCTCCAAACATTCTGTTTAAGAGCTGGGCAGCAGATTAATCCCTTTCCCTGAATCCTCTCTGTGGCATTTTCCTCCTTCTGCCTCTAATCAGCCTTTACAATCCTTCTCCCCAACTCCAGCACACTTTTATATCCCATAGAAGAGTTATATAGAAGCAAGACAGATATATGGACTCATTTGGAACAAGAATTAAAACACCTTGTGAACCACTCAATAAAAATGAAAAATAAAAGCTCCTGTCTACGGCACTTTTTAAGAAATGTTACCTACTTCTTCTCAATAAAGTGGGGAAGTCAGAAGTATATTTGGAGACATTTGTGTGTTTTCTTTTAATTGCAGGTAAAACTACTGGGACATGGACAGTCACTTAACTGGACTTCCTTGGAGAAAAATGGCATTATGGTGGACCTGCCACAGCTAACTATTCATCAGATGCCCTGTCAGTGGGCCTGGGCTCTAAGATTGACTAATGTGATCTAATTTGCATCAGTGGTTTGTGTTGCAGTTACAGCTTAGACTGTAAATTACCAGGTTTCCATATAACTGTAGCACATAGAGAAAGCAAATATAAAGTTGCCAAAATGACCAAGTCATTATTTTATTAGGTAACTCAGCCCTTTCACCTCTCCTCTTACTCCCTACGTTTTCCTCTAAATTAACACATAGCTGTTTTATCTCTCCATTGCACTTTGCCATGTGAGGTCCCTTTGTATTGAATTCATTTCCATGTGTGATTGAGAGGTGGAAATTATTGCTTTGATGTAGCTAAGAATTGGTGGTTTGAAGGACTAAACTGTGCCTCTTGCAAAATTCCTATGTTGAAGCCAATATGATTGTATTTGGATACAGAGACTTTAAAGCAGTAATGGAGGTTAAATGAAGTTAAAAGGGTGGGTTCCCAATCCAATATGACTGGTAGACTTATGAGAAGAGGAAGAGACATCCAAGATGCAAGCACACAGGAAAGACCATGTCAGGACACAGTGAGACGTGTGCCACCTGCAAGCCATGAAAAGGCCTCAAGAGAAACTGAATCTGCCACACCCTGACCCCGGGCTGTCAGCCTCCAGAACTATGAGAAACTACTGTTATTTAAGTCACTTAGCCTCTGGTGCTTTCTTATGGCAACCCTAGTAGACTAACACAGGTGGTATAGATACAATAAATTGGGCTTAACATATATTTACAATGCTTACTTTTTTTTTGGTAAAAAAATCTTTCCTTTTGGTAATAAAACTGATAAATGTTCAGTGTAGATGTTTAAAATTATACAGAAATGCTCAAAATAAAATCACTGTTCAGATTCCTATTACTGTTTTAGTACATATTATTCATATTTTTTTGGGGGGGGTGTTTAGGCGTAGGGCCTATTTTTGTAGATGGGCTAATTAGATCTGTTTACTATATTTGCCTTTAAACAAACTGAAGTTGAAAAACTAGTTAAAAATTAGGAAGTCTAGTCAGATCTGCTCTTAAAATGAAGAAAATACTGATGTAAAAGTACTGATTTTCATATAAATTTAAGGAAACACTGATTTAAGAAGTCATCCTCCTCAACAAAAGATGTTTAATAAGGTCAGATTTTTATTTGAAGTACTACAGGTTTGATGTTGTTACAGTAATTAAATGCAAAAATCTTACTTTTTTCAAAAACATTTTGAAGAGTGAAATAAAACACAACTCATTTTATTTCCTAAAATCATGCTAAAGTTGAAAATCTTTTTAAAAAATTACTCATGGTTGAAGTTCATGACTGTCATGATTTGAAACCATGCTGATATATTTACATTGATAAATACATCAGTATATTTATTACATGTTTAATAGCATTGAATCCCAATTGACATCTTATTAGAATTCCAAATGTGAACAGATGTGCATGATTCTAAAAACTAAATGAAAAAAAAGTGGGAAAAATCCTCAAACAATACCAAATAAATATTATTAGAGGAAATAATATAAAAAGTAGGGTCATCTATTTGAAGAAAATAATTTTAAGACTAAAACTTGTCAGCCACTTAGATTCCTATTCTGTCCACCTATACTTTGACAATTGAGAATAAAGGAAGAAAAGCAAATATTTCAGCCAATTATAGCTAGATATAGGGTTTATTTAATGAGTAGCTATTGAGGGAGCCAAGTGATAAAATAGAGCTCAACAATTGAAGGTGCTGATAAAACGCTTTGCTAGTAACCAGAAACTGTATGTGAAAAATATGAGACACCTAATTTAAAGTTATATTAAGGCTTATCTTTCATACATGTGAAAAGTACCACAACTGGGTCTCCTAACAAAGATTTAAAAATAGGGGCCTCCCCAGTGGCCTATGGGTTAAATCTCAGTGCTATCACCACAATGGCCTGAGTTCAATCCCTGGCCAGGGAGCTAACACACATGGCGCAGCAGACCTCTCCTGTCTTGCCCACTGCTCCCCTTTGCAGTGTATTTCAGTAGATGCACTTGTTCTGCTCCCCACTCTGTCTCTGGTGAATCCTCTCATCCCCTAGGATTCTGGCCTATACCCCAGTTCTATGCATAAATAAAATCTTTAAAATATATAAAAATATACAAAGTTCCTAGAGTTATCATTGGTGTGGAAAACAAGAATTATGGTAAGGCTAGTGAAAAATCAGGTCTCTCATTACCTATTTTAAGCCAATTGTTTTTTATCTCCAATGAATTAACCCTTTTCCCAGAGCTACTAATAGGTAAAAATTGCCTTATTAGAATTTCAGTAACTTGATTTTTCTTTGTGTGACTAATGTTGAAGGTAAACCAAATTAAGTCACTAGATTGAATATCTAGACATTACTAAAATTAAAATTACTAAAGAGGATGAGAGGATTCACCAGAGACAGAATGGGGAGCAGAACAGGTGGATTTACTGAAATACACTGCAAAGGGGAGCAGTGGGCGAGGCAGGAGAGGTCTGCTGTGCCATATGGGTCAGCATCCTGCCCTGGGATCAAACTCAGGCCGTAGCGGTGACAGTGCTGAGACTTAACCCCTAGGCGTCTAGGGTGGTCTCTATCTCATTTTCTTTTGAGTGCCACATTGAAGCAATGCAATTGCCCTAGTCAGGTATTCAAATAAATATGAAGTGGGAAAACAATAAATAAGACAGTTATTTTGTCTTCTCTTAATTTTGATTATGTAAGTAGATCTATCTAGGTAAAAATCCTCCCACCTAATATCCAAACAATTACATACTCATCAAATTTTTATATAAACACACTTAACATATTTATACAGGTTTGAAGGAGAAAAAAGTAGAATTTGTGCTAAGTAATCTCCATTTAAACAACTCACTAGTTTAACTGATGCTATTTTCTTAAAAGAACCAAGTGATCGATGCCAAGGGCAAGCTGTCCTTACTATAGTTCTCAGTTAGGACTGTGTCTGGCACACCCAGCTTCCATTTGCTGCAATATGTTTCCCAAGGGTGAACTGAATTTGTTACTGTAGTGGATTGAATATTCTCCAATTTATGTCCACCAGAAGCTCAGATGGCAATCTTACTTAGAAGTAGTGTCTTTGCAGATGTAGTTAAGTGTTGAAATAAGACTATATTGGACATGAGTAGAAGAGAAAAAAATATAGACACACAGGAGAGGCCGTGTGAAGATAGGCACAGATTGGAATGATGCTGCTACAAACCAAGGAACACTAGACTGAGAAGCTGGATGAGTCAAAGAAGGATTCAAAGGCTTTTTCTCCTGGAGTTATCACAGGGAGCAGGGCCCTGTTGACAACTTGAGCTCTGAATGATAAATTATTTCTGTTGCTAACCAACCAGTTAGTGGTAATTAGTCATGGCAGCTCTAGGAAATGAATACTTACTAAACAAATGGATCATGACAGTTGAACTTTTTAATCATGATTATATAAAACTTGGTAACACGAGTGTGAAGAGTTGTAGTTTCTGTGAAAGTCGAGTACTTAGGAAAGATTTTTCTTTAAGAGGTATTGGTTAATTGTGGGCAAAACAGTTCTTGTAGGTTGGGGACAATACAGTAAAAATGTGCAAGAATTTTGTAGGCCTGGCTCACAACTATATCATGTAATACATGTGATTTGTACAAGATAGGTTATTAGAGAATGTTTAGAAATGGACCTGTAGAGAAAATATGGGAAAGGCCTGGTTCCTACATTAAATAATTCATGAAGAATATATCAAATTTTTAAAAGCCAAAATATTGAAGAACGTATGTGCTATGTATTATGTGACATCTCTTTATTGGCTTAGTCTGTATCTGGTCCAGCAGCAGCCCCCAGCCATGTGTTATTTTTATTATTTCCTGCTATCAGTGCCTTTTTTGGATTAATCAAACAACTAAGGGTACCAGACAAGAGGGTTCTTCCTGCACTATTGAAAGGCACATTTGCATATCTAAGTACAGTTAGCTTCAAATACATGTAGTTTTTACCTTGTCATCTCTTCAATTGCCACAACTTCTCCAGATGTAGATGATTTCAAGTAATAATTTTCAGTTGATCAGCTTTATATCCTTACATATCCATGCCTGTTCACCTCGAATTTTCCCTGGATGAAATCCTGGGTTAACATTGCTGAAAGAGATGCATGCCCTATTACACACACACACATTTGCTAATTTTTCAAAATGCAGTTTTTCTGTCACCCTATTAGAAATAACATCATTATATTCCATTAGACTTTAGGAAGAAGCATTTGCCCCTTCTACCTTTACATTTGTTTTGTTAGTTTTTAAGAGACATTCTAGATACAGACCCCCTAAGCAGTTGCTTTGAGACTCGCCTAAACTTAGAAGAGATCTTACAGCTCATTTTCTACCTTCTATTATTTAGCTATAAGTTATGTTGGAGGAACATAAAATGATGTCACTGAAAACATTTTGATTCTGATGATACATATTGATTCAATTATTTCTGCCCGAAATATCCTTATAAATACAGAACTATAGGGGACAATGCAATTTTTCTTTTTTAGATGAAAACGCCATTTATTTTTTCTGAACAAACGTTCAGAGAAAGCATCAATTATGAGTTAAATAAAATGAAAATTAGCATATCCTCTCCAAATAACAGCAAAAATGCTATGGGACAAATAAATTAATGGCTGTAATATATTAACTCAACAAAACCACATTTTACCAAAATATTTTATTGCAATAAGGTATTCAGTGTGCTCAAAATCAATACAAACGAAGTTATTAAAATTATTTACAAACAAATGAAAGTATGTAATTAATAACAGTAAGTATAAGTAAACAGCATCAACACAATTTTACCTCGAAATCAAACTGTAATTTTCTAAAGCTTGTTAACAACAGTAGATAAAAATTGCTGATCATGATTGTTAAGTTGTTAAATTCACGTTTCCATAAAAAAGAAAATTCCTTCATCAAGCTATATTTGAAATAAATAATTTATTCTTATAAAGAGTAATTGGAGAAAGTCTGATTCATTCCCATATATTGCAGTCCAGTGAACTTTAGGATTAAATAGCATATTTTCCAAACTTCTCACCTAACCCCAAGATTTTTCACTCAGTATTAATATGAAAGTATACTGCATTTCATATTGTATTAAAAAAAATCTACATTAGTTTCTAGATAACTTGGAACTACTATTCATGGTGTGACACATTATTAATAGTTCAGTATTTGCACTGTGTAAACACAAATATACCCACAAACCTAGTTTGTGGATGACTTAAAAAATATATTAAGATGTAAATTAAATCTTTTATTATGAAATGAAGACTTTGATTAAGAATATATTTTTTATTAGGCATTTTGGTAACAAATCATTACCCTATATATAGTTGGTTTATTCAGTGTATTTTTTTAAGTAAATAAATTCCACTGTGGCTTTTCTCGAAGAAAAAAATCACTTCTCTAGTTGTTGGGGAGTACTAAAAGCCTCGTACACATTAGCAGCAAAGTCTTTCACCTGTTCCATCATCAGCAGATCCTAGCAAAAATGACAACAAAACATTATAATTTGTAAAAAGTATAATTTAAATCCATTTCTGTAATCAACCAGTGAATTTACTTCTACAATTTTTGAGAACAAGTCTTAAAAAGAAAACCAATTAATGCGAGGAATACCGTTTCTTACAATAAATTCCAGGAGATAGTGGCTAAGTTCTTATATGAAGGATGGTGTTCTCTCTTAAGTATCAGAAAATTCAAGTGAGCACGAGGCTTGTCTTGATTTCAACAAATTTATGGTTAAATTCTCTTAAGACCACTAGATATTTTACCTCACAGACACACACTCTTATTTACTCTAGTGGTGCACTCTATCACACACTATACGTGGTTTCAGGTTTTCCATTTCTCTGAATAAGTATCACCGGAGAGAAATGTAGTTTTATACTAGACACACAGCACATCCCAAAATACAAACTTTTTAATAATGCCCCCAAACTTTCTTCTTACCTGAACAAAATGACTAGGTGTTTCACTGCAAACTGAATGGATCTGTCCATTTACTATGGGGATTATCTTAGCTAAAGGCAGGCTCACACTGGAAAGACTGAAAAATTATCATAGTAATAATTATTTTCTGAAATTATCTTACAGGAATTTAACATTTTAATTATAAAGGTAACAGTCACTGAAAAATACTGATCGAATGAAAAAATAAAAACCATACATAGTTCTACCACCTAAAAATAAAAACTATAAATATATGATAATTTCTTCCAGTAATTTTTATACACATCTATGTTTTTGTGTATTTTTTAACATAAAACCATCGCATCTGAGACAACAATGCTCTGCATTTTTATTCATATATGCATTTCCCCATCTCATTAAAAGTTCTTCCAAAGGTTTTGCTTTTTTAAATTTTTAAAAAAATTTTTAATGAAGTGCCATTATTTATATTCTTGTTAAATTTTTCACAACATAGGATTTCACTACTCAGGTGTTAATGAGTACATAGTAATCCATCATCTGGCAACCAGCTTCTTAGAATTGTGAATTTAAGTTTATGTCTAATTCTCTTCAAAGCATTGTGTAAACATGGAATTGCTGCATCAAAGGGCATGGATGTTTTTGCCAAATGCATACTGCTTCTCCAGCAGTGGGGAGAATACCTGCTCCATCATGTTTTCTTTCTGTATCAAGCTTTATCTGTATGTCTGATAGCTGAAACTGGGATCTCACAGTTTTAATCTGTATTTCTCTAAATTAGTAGCAATGTTAAATGTTTTTTCCCTACTCAGTGAACTGTACCACTATCTATTTGGCAGTGTGAGCCAAAATCCTGGGCATCATCATTGGTACTTCCTTCTCCTACCTATACTATAATCCTCCACAATCCCAAGTATTTCTTCTATGGGTCTAGGTAAACAATATCTCCTGTGTGGTGTACAGCAATAACCTTCAAACCAGTAAGTGCTCCATAAGCATTTGCTGAAATAATAAATAGTATGTGTGATTAAGTATGATGTAATGATTATTAAATGATGAAACTAATTTTTGTGAGTAGGACATAGATTTAGGTTTATTGCATTAAATATTATGTTTCACAATATATAATTACTTAATATATCATACACATAATTTTCTTGTAAACATCATGAAAACATTGAGACTATGGTGGGTGTCTAATGAGTGTGCTTTGCTGTGCTTTGAGGCAAATGAAAAACAATGCCTTTACAAAATTGGTGAGGAAGTCAGGCACTATTTTCTATCACGACATCTTTGTAGCATGTTTTCAAAATCTGACATGATTTTGTTTACTTGTTTGATGTCTCTTTTTGTATTAAGAGTTTAAAAAAAAATTGAAGACACACTATCATAAAAGTCTGGGACATCAGGTGCATATCTATCTTAGTGTATTATCCCAGCACTTTAGTAAGAGCGGAGCACAGTGCATGCTCAATATATGAATCAATTAATAATTAAGTCTTCATCCATTGCTATGTCCCCAACTTTCACTGTCCTAATTACTTCTCCACAAAGCAATCAAAGCGACCCTACAATGTATATCCCACCATGCCACTCTCCTAGCATTCTCAAGCTGATATCCATCTTCTTATCTGCTGCATCCTCCAATTTCACCTCACACCTTTTTTTTCCCTAGTTCTACCCATTCAGCTACCACATCGATCTTCTTCCAGGTCCTCAAGTGTATCTTAGCTTTCCTGTCTTCAAAGTTTTCACCATGGGACTTCTGCCTTGAATGTCAACTGCTTCATTCTAGTCCAAGGCTATATTTAATTGTGGCTCATCTTTTAGTTCTCAAATTGTTTTCTCAGGGAAACTGCTTAATGTTTCCTACATTTGTAAAAATACTTCTCTATAAATTTCAGTGTTCTTTCCCATTTTACATAGTTTTTACAATTATGCTTATTGTCTACATCTCTTCCTAGATTATTAGAGCCACAAGGACAGAGGCCTGTAAAGTGCCTGATACATAGCAGGTGCCAATAAGTAGATGTGACTTGAATGGACAAACTAGTGATTTCTGTCTGTTCTTCTGTGAATTATCTGTATGTGTTATGACTATTTCTTTCTTCAGGTGTTTGCTTTACTGACGTGTATAATGCTCTCTGTATATAAATGTATATAAATCTCTCTGCATGCCATTTTAGTTTGCAAACATTTCCCCAAATATAACATTTGCATTTAATATTGATTATATAAGAGCTAATAACGCTAGTCTATGAGTTTTAAATTTTACAGCCAAACTTATTATTTTTCTTTATATAAAGTTCTTTACCTTTATTTTTAGATTTTCTTCATTAGATTACATAAATACTTACATTGTTTTCTATCAGTTCATTTATGTTTTTATTGCTGAAACCTCCTGGATATATAATATATATGTATATATGGTATACATATGTATATACAGTCTATACATATAGTTATGTGGTATATATATGGATATATGGTACATATATAATATATATGTATATATGGCAAGGCTCTAAATTTATTATTATTGTTTTGCAATTAGTCATTACAAAATGACTAATTATGTCTTATCATCATTTACTAATTTATCTCTCCATCATCTTCTTTATAAGCTAATAGCCTATATATTTTGAGAAACTTTCTGGGTTTTATATCCTAGTCTATTGGGGAGTAATGTATTATCCTAGTTAGCTGCATCTTATATGTTCTATAGGGAAAGCACATTCATTGCTACTTTTTCAATAATTTCTTGAATATTCTCAGCCCTCTACTCCTTCAGATCACTTTTACTATCAATTTTTCATGATCAAAAATAAAGCAACCACTTTGACTACATTTATAGATTAGTATCTTTACAATTTTCAGTTGATTCTCTTAAGTTTTTAAGCACAAAATCATGTTATCTCACATAGTATTAACTTTTTCTCTTTCCTGAACTGATGCTAATTTCTGAAGATAAGAATTTAACTTAAAAAAATCACTGTCAACTAATAGCTCATGGGAATAATAAAGATGTTAAATAAGTTGTCTATTTGCAAGATATATAAAAATAAATGGTTTTCCTAAATTTGGTTCTCAAAATTAATCTTTACTAACCTCTGCATTGGTTACCATAATAGAATGAATAATGCTGAATAATTATGTCAATAGTGACCATCTTTATGTCATTGATTTTTATGTCATTGATTTTAATGGAAATCACCTAGTGTTTACCATTAAATGTATTTTCTTTTAGTTTCTTATAATCTATTATTGTATAAAAAAGTATTTTTTATTTCTTGAAGACAGTTATCCATAAGAAATGCTAAATTTGCTAGCAGTTTGACCTCAAGTTATTTACTTTTTCTCTTAGAAAATACTAGTGTTTCCTAGAGCTATTTTAAAAATTCATTGAGACAACATTATAAGAAATAGTTATCATACTGCACATGGAATAAGGAAGTCTTGGTTGCATTATTGTTGCTATAAATTTCTGGATTTCATTTGCTTATATTTTACTTAGGAATGTTACATGTGTAGTCACACTTTAAGTCTGTATAGTTTTCCTTCTAAGTCCCAGCTTTATCCATTATATTTTCTGTTGGGTTATTACTGGTGATAGGAAAGTTTTTGATTATAAAATATATATTATACATATATCAATACATATACATTTATATGCATGTTATATATAGTAGACACATGAATATACACACTTACAAATGCACTTACATAATTGGAGCTTTTAATAGTTTGCGTTACTTTTCAGTTGATTTTCTAGAGGGTTCTAGATTAACTGCAATACACATAATTAGTGATATTTTGTCTCTTTGCCAATGTTAAAAGTCTTTTTTCTTGACTTATTGTTTTTTTTTTTTATAGAGGCATGTTTTATTTATTTATTTGTTTGTTTATTTGTTTATACAAGCACTGGGTACAGTCAGAAGCGCAAGAGGGTGAGAGAATTCACCAGAGCCAGAGCGGGGAGCAGAGCAGGCAGAAGGACCGAAGCACACTGCTGAGGGGAGCAGCGGGCGGCAGGAGAGGTCTGCGCGCCATGTGGGACCCTCCTCCGGTGGCCGGGGAGCAGCCGGGGATTGAACCGGTGCTGCAGAGGCCGCGGGCAGCTTCGCAACCCAGCGCTCAACCGCTGCGCCACCGGGGAGGCCCTTTTCTTGACTTATTGTGATGACAGTGCTTCCGTGATGTGGTCAACAACAGGAAAGACAACAGGTATGATAGAAATATTCCTAGTATTGGATCAGGTAGTATGAAGTTGGTTATTGACATGAAAAGATAGGAAATATCACTAAATGCCAAGACTGTGTAATGAAGTTTGAATGGACACAAGAGAATCTCTGATTTTGAGAGGAGTAATGTAAATGTAAAGCAAATAAAGAATAACTGAGGAGTAAGTCTCCACTTCAAGGTGGCACATGTGGCTCACACATGAAAGTACAGATAATGAGTACTAGAGGAGCTCAGAAAAGGAAAACTTACAGTAGGGTTGATATGTCCGCAAAGTAATTTTTATTTTTATAATTTTACTGTGTGTAAGATCAAATATTTGTTCATGTTTAAAACATGATGACACAATTATTATAACTTGTTATTACTATTCAGGAAGTAACTAATACCTTGCTAGATAAAAATTATGTTGAAATTTTATTATTTGGACAACCTTGATTTAGGGAGTATAAAAGGGGGTGAAATTTATTTTGGTATAATTTGAAGAATTGACAAAAAAGATCTTAGGATATTTAAAATGTTTCAGAAAATAAACTTTATGGCTTTTAGCATCCCACATACTCAAAGTTTGTTGCAAATTACTCTTTTTTATAAAATAAAGAAAGGTCCCAGAAAATTGGGGAAATAATCTCTTGCCCTATGTATTAAAGAATTAAATTGGATATTACACATACATACTGCATATCAATTACTGTTTCTACTAATTTTAATGGATGAGTTTATAGTCAATTAACACTGATTTAGTATCTTATTTTCAGAGTTTAATGTAAAAAACCTACAAAACTGAGATCCTTAAAGAGTGTAAATTCTAGTATGAGATCAAAAGTGCTGATGTTGACATGATAAGGATATATATAATAAAACCATAAGATATGTTTTGACAGCATGAATCCATGACTTACGATCATGGATTTTGATCAAACAGTTAAGATCAAAATTACTAACAACTACACTAAATAAATAATCCCAATCCTATAATAAAAGGTGAAAATGAACACATTTATATAGTTGTAGAACTACGAGATGATTTATAATGGGAATCTTCAACAAAAGTGCCTTATTGTTACAATTACCAAAGTATTGTATTATGTAGGCCACTTATGGCTTACAGTACATAATTAATAAGAAAACACATTAAAACAAATACATTGTCAGTTTTTTGTTTCTAAAAAGTTAAAAAACTAATAGCTGCAATTTGGCCTACAGATAGGTATTTTCACAATGTAAGTACTTTAAATAGTGGCAAAATTTTTGGAAGAAATATGAGCTTTAATATTAAATACAGAAGGAGCTTCTACTAATGATGGGATGACTGGATTAACAGTTTAATTTGTTGAAAAATAAGCATTCAAATTTTATTCACTAAGATTTACCTGGAACAAAAAATAAACACACCTAAAACACTATTTTTTTTTTAAACACTCATTAGATGGGTGACATTTTTATTATGTCATCTTACCTGTTCATGGAGTCACCATGTTGCAGGTCCTGTTCAGTAGGTCGAAAGAACTCAGCCATATTGTCTAGTAGTCTACTAAACCTCGGTTTAAACAGGTATTCAAAACTGTACTAAAATCTGGACTACACAAAACAAGAAATATGTTACTTTATAGATTCTCAATGAAAAAGGAATTAAATTCAGTAACTATGTGGTTACCTTTGATATATATTCCTAGTCACAATCTAGTTTTCAGTCTAAAACACAGTAAGTATATCGAGTCAATCCTTAATAATTAAACATAAAAAGTTAGCTTATTTTATTTAGCACAACAAAATGAAGATATTTCTTTTGCTAGATTTTCTTACATTAGTATGCTATACAATATTTCTTAAAGTATCAACATTACTTTTCTTGAAGAAAATTCTATAGTCATAGATTATGGTTTGTTTTGTATGCCTATTATGACATTCCAGTGAGATAGAAAATTTTATTATCACATACAGATGAGGAACTGGATACTTGAGGGACGAAGAAATTTGTCCAAAGATATGTAGTTAAATAAGCAGGCAGTTAAAATTTGAAACCAGGTCTTTTTGAACTTAACTTTCAAGCTCTTTTCACTGTACTATATTAGTATTTCATAAAAACATTTTTGATACAAAGAATAATGTATTGTGCTGTGAAAGAAATATGCCTCATTAAACAAAAAATTAGTTTTATCATCACACATAGAAATTCTCAATCCAGATCAACTCATGGGAGTGAAGAGCTAGGTCTATACATTTGAGACTTACTAGTAATTAAAACAATGGATGTGTTTAAAATTGCATGGAGCAATTGAGGATGAAATAAGAACAAATATCTGGAAAATACTAATGTTTAAAGGAAAGACAGAGATAGAGAAACTTAAGAAGAAATGATCTGAGAATTGTTAGAAAAATTAGGAATTACACTGTCATGAGAGCCATATGAAAAAATAATTTCTAGAAAGGCCTGATCAATAGTGTCAATTATCAGAGAAAGGTTAATTAATATGAACTTTATAGGCTGAGCAGACTTGGCAAAAGATCAGTGTGATCTTTCCTAGAGCTTTATGGAGTGATTTGGTGGAAATCTGAATAAGAAAGAAAGGTAGAGATTGCTACTAGAACTTGATAAATGTACACAGTAGATTCAGTAGCTGAGTTAACCCAATAATTTGCTGATTTTCTCAAAATCATGAAAAAAGTATAGGCTGAAGACATCACTGCCTCAAAATACAGAAAGAAAGAAAATGGGTTTAAATATCTTTGATTTAAAAGGTATTTATGGTTGTCTTTGAAAGCACAGTTTGCATAATTTGGTGCTTTTTTCCATTTTTAAGATCTCTTCTGGGTAATTAAAAATAGTATACTCAGTTTAGGAAAGGTGAATTTTTTTTTTTTTTTTTTTTTTTTTTTTTTTTTGGTGGGACCCTTGCAGGCGGCTGGGGAATGAACAGGCACTGCAGAGGCTGCAGGAAGCCTCTCAACCCAGCGCTCAACCGCTGCACCACCAGGGGAGGCCTAGAAAGGTGAATTTTTAACATTCAAAGTTTTAGGAACATTATAGTCTATCTTAAAAGGGTTAGGGGAAGTATTCCTCAAAATCATGTGTGTACACATTAGCAGCAATGTGTAGGTATGTACACATGAGGGGTAGCTGGAGCTCGCTCAGAGCATCTCTTCCCAACTCAGCACTGAGTGGCTTCAATTTGGTGGTCAGATTAGTTATGACTGCAATTTCAGTTTTTGATTTTTTTTTAAATAGACCTGATTAAGAACCATTTACTAGTATGTGTGGATATAACAGAATCATCGTCAAAAGGTTTTTTCAAAATATAAATATTAACTATCTAGTTTCCAGCCCCTCAACAACTATATCAGAGTCTCTAGAGTAGGCATTGTCATCTTAAAAAAAAACAAAAAACCCAAAAACCTGCTTCCTTCTTTCTCTAATAAGAAAACCACTATTTTGGATAGGAAGGCAGGTAAGTAGATTTAAAATTTAATTTCAATAAAACAAGGTTCTGAATATGTTGTTCAAGAATAACTACAAAACGGTCATAAGTATATAAAAGCAGAAACACATAGTTTTTGTTATGTGTAATATACATACCTTTCTAACATGTCTCTAGTTTCATTGAGCAGTTTAATAGTAGTAATATCTCTAGGAGAAAGCCCACAGGCCTGTAAAATTAAAATGCCATATTTCAGGGTTTCAAATATTAGCAAGAGATCAGGAAATTTAGTCTGTTCTAGCAACAGTCAAAAAAAGGTCAAACTCACAAAGAACCTGTAAAGGCTCATTTGTGTAGGTAAATATATTTTAAACATGAGCAAAGTACAATTATACTTTGTAAGGTCTTTATTTACCTCCTACTCTTGGGACTCATTTCTCATCACTGATTTACCTCAAAAATCAAATGTGATTAAAATGTAATTTATTTGTCTGCAAATGAAGGTTCAGATTCCATCTTGGCATACAAAGCTCTTTATGATCTTGCATCAACCCTCAGCTCTACTTTCTATTACATGATCTCTTGCAAATACGCTCAGGCCAAGTGAACTCCTGAATTCATCTCCTGAGCTTTCCAAGTGTGCTGAACATGTCGTACTCCTACTATATCCCAGGCATACATTGTAGTATTACATAACTAAGACTCAAAAAAATTTGCTGATTATCTAAAATTATAAATGTTTTGCAGTAGAAATCATCTATATTTACAGTTGTGTTTCTAAATTAATGAGGCTTTTTTAAAATTACTGGAAATATATGCTTTCATTCACTTACCTTTTCAAGAGATTCAGAAATCTAAATTTTAAGAGATAGTACAAAAGAAATTTAAAAACAGAGTAACTGGTTTGGTTAAATGGTTATGTAATTAATCACCTGAGCTGCTAATGGGGTTTCTTCATCTGGCATCATATAATGGCATAACAAAGATTTGGATTCATCTTTATTAACCCAAGAAGAAGACTGATGCTGCTCCACAAGGTTTCTTATTTCTTTTAGTTTTTGCTCCAGGTCCAAAAGGGATAAAGAGTATTTAAGAGAAACACTAGAAGCAGAGAAGGGTAAACTGGGATAAATCGAAACTATACAACATATCCTATACACACTCTTATCAGATTACCATCTGAGATCCTGTTTCATCTAGTCAAACCTGAAACTGCTACCTGTGAAATCACTAGCATAGATTAAGAAATCAGCTACCAGTTAGGGCCCTTATTATAAAGTGAAGAAAAATCTTGTAGCAGATTTCACAAGAAATTCCCACTGCAATTATATCACTAGCATAAACAGGAGATAAGAACTTTAGAGGCAGATGTAGGCTTTTTATATGATTATCCAAATATTTCTGGTTTGTATAGCAATCAATCAATAAACAGTGAAATATTAAAACTTTTCCTTTAGTATCAAGTGGTTGATACTGAAGAAGAAAGTGGATTCCACAAAGCAATACTACCCTCCCGACCTACCCTCCCACCCAAAAGGCTTTGTAAAGTGTATCAAGTCACAAAGAATTTTACAGACCTCCATTAGTCAAGTCACTAGTTTCAGTAGAATACTTCTTACTTTCTTTCATTTATCAGAATCAGGAAGTAAAAAAGCAGCCAAAGCAAAATGCCCTACCTTCCTAAAATCTTCTGCACAGCTTGTTTAATGACGGTGATTAGTTCTGTGAGACCTGTGAAAAGAAAAACAAACATAAAAGCTTGTTCACTGTTCGAATTCCCCAATAATATAAATGAATGAATGAAAATTAGTCTACAGGTCAGAAATAAGAATCTTACCATCTCCAAGGAGGTGTTGAATACTTGATAAATATTGCTGTTGGACATCTGGGGGAGCAAGAGTTGTCTGTACAAAATAGAAAAAAGGTAAAATTATTCAATATTAGTAGTAAATTAATAGTATTTTCAGTATAACATGAGCTGAGATTTTTCAGGACCTGGAGTGACAGGTAAAATAATATTCTTTAATATAACAAAAGGCCTAGTTTCAAACCATGAAAAATAAAATGCTAAGAGGTTCTAGTCACATGAAATACAAAGATACTGATTTCATAGATATCATCTCAATAAATCATATTTAATTTCAAGCCTCTTGAAAGAAAAGGCAATACCTATTTAAGCCTATTAAAACTTACGGTGCCATTTTTGCCAACTGCTGCATTATCCAGGTAAATATAGCCACCAATTATGTTTAACTGGACTCGCAAAAGAACAACCAGCATACAAGTACTATATACAGCTACGATACTTCTTGTGAAACCTTCACAGAGAAAAAGAAAGCCATTTGGTATTATTAAAACAGAAACAAGAGTGTAAAATCATGAATCATCCCTATGATTTTTCATATGATGACTTTAAAGGTACAATTATAACTATTTTCAATACAAAAACATATCAATTCAAACTATTTTACATTTTAGCTCCTTAAAACTTGTTTGATGTAAATTAGCTATGAACTCTTTATTGAAACAATAACCAATATATTGAGTGAAATGTTTTATATTATCAGCTTAGAAAGCAAAACAGGAGAGTACTGGGAAGAGTGGTAGTCTCAGAACTCGGAGATGTCCAGGAAGCAGCTCAAGATAAGAGAAGAGGGCTGGGGATGGACAAATTTAGTTTCAAGGACAGATAAAGAAGGATAAGTCCATTAAAGGGCTGGAAGAAGGTATAAAAAGATAGAATAATACCTATCAGAGTGGAGGTGTTTACTATTGATGGGAGGTTTAGTAGGAACAGAATGTCCAGTGGATTTAGCAATCCAGAAGTTATTAATGCTTGTGAGAGACACAGGAATGAAGTGGAGACACAGGAATGAAGCCAGTCTGTAGTGTGTAAAAGAACGTGTGGGAGTGAGTAAGAGAAGAAAGGAATGTAGAAATCTCTGGTACTAAATATAAGGGGCGTGAGAAAGTACAATAGCTGAAAGGAAATACAGAGTACTAGAAAAGTTTCATTTATTTTAGATAGGCAAAGCTTAAGCATGATTCAGCTGATAAGGATTAATTGAAAGAACAGGAAAACAGGACAACTGATAATATGAAATTCTGAGATGTATATCTATATCTATCCATCCATCCATCCACCCATCCATTCACCTCTTTATACATAGCCCAGGACAGCTCTTTGTTTCAAATTTTTATGTCTAATCAAAGTTTGCATATAATATCAAAGTACAGTTACTATCTGGGTTGGAGTGAAAACTGTCTTTAACGCATATTACAGATACCAGTAACTAATAAAGACATATGAAGTTACAAGTAATCATAATAATACTACCACCATGACCTCCAATTACTAAGTGCTTTCTATAACCAGACATTGATCTACTTGCTTTTTGAGAATGATTTAATCCTAATGACACTATGAGGTGGATAAAGAAGAGTGATCTACATAATGGAGTACAAACATTTCTTCATAAATATTTAAGAATGTGCTGTTAACAGACTATGTAGGCTTACTTATTATCTTCAGATCTTCCCATATCTCTAGTTTGTTTGAAGGCCTAAAGAAAAGAATATCAGAAAATATACAAATAATAACTAGGTAATCAAATAGAAAACTTTGAATTTATAGCTCTATATTTAGTAATAGATTACAGCAAAAAACAAAGGTCACAAAATAAAGTAAAAAACAAAATCATAATTTCATTAATTAATGATTACAATCATCTCCACTAGTATATCTGTATAAATCTTTGCAGTCTTCTTCTCCCTCTGGGCACATGCACATATGTATTATAAAATCACTAGGAAAAGAAGGAAAAATATTTAGTTCTTCCTCATATTTACTGTTTTCCAAATAAGGCAGGTTGTATAATGCTTCTAAGATAAATTAGGAAATATTTTTTGTTTTCAAGTATGATTATAAATCCCTGAGTTGAAATATACATTTGCTGTGTTTCAACCAGCCATGGTTATTATTCTTATCGATGTTCAAATTGCTCATCTTTGACCACTGGGGGACTATAGAGGTTGGCTCCTGGGTTCTTTTGACATGTCTATTAGTCTTTAATAGTTTCCTTACTTTCTGACAAACAAAAAAGCTGTCCGGTTTCATCTTGGTCAATTCCTTTTTTTTTTTTTTAAATTTATTTATTTATGCATACAAGAACTGGGGTACAGTCCAGATATGTGGTGGGTGAGAGGATTCACCAGAGACAGAGTGGGGAACAGAACAGGCTAATATAGACTGAAATATACTGCTGAGGGGAGCAGCGGGCGAGTCAGGAGAGGTCTGCTGCACCATGTGGGTTGCTCCCTGGCAGGTGGGGGGAATCGAACTCATGCTGTAGTGGCTGCGGAAAGCTTCACAGGTTGCGTCTTAACCCCTTGTGCCTCCAGGGAGACCCTCATCTTGTTCAATTCTTGCTGCAGAAGTTAATTACCCATTTCTTAAAGAGTCCTGGTTCTTTTAGTGGGCGGAAGGAGGAACCCTAAACTTTGTACACTCCAAATGGGTTCTACTACCTACCTATGTGAAAGAACCTTTTTTTGTTTGTTTTCTTTCTTATTTTCAATCTGTCACTTGTAAAATAGACTGAAAATTACTAGAAAAATCAAATTAAAAAACACGAAGAAATTACAAGCCCATCGTCTTTATTATCAAACTCAGATATAAATCTGTATTTCAATAAGAAGTTGAATTACCATTACAATTGTACAGTATGACTAGTTTTATCTTTCTTTGCTCCTGAACAGACTACACAGCTTTAGTTATCCTTTCTTAGATGAAGCAGGTTCAGAAGATAAGTGGTTAAGGTATCACTGAAAACTTAAGCTAAGGCTCAAGTTTCAGTGGAATGCCATATTTATTGATTAAATTAGGAATCAATTACAATTTAACAGTTAGATATTTTAATGCAAGTAAACCACATTTTCTGAATGCAACCTCAGAAAAATTCCAAAATCATTCTTATAGAAATTCTAAATTAAGAAAGATAAAAATATTATTGGTCACAAAAATTTCAATATAGGAAGGGCTTGGCAGTAGCAATCTATGGAAGGGTAAGTTACGGTACTTTTGTTGAAACTGCATTTTATTTGGGGTTACTTTGTTCGGTGGTGACAGTGTTAAAGTCATCCAAGACATTTCTTCATGTTAATGTTCTCCATTATTAGGCCTTAAAGGTAGATTTCAACTTAAGTTCTAATATACAGCATGGTGAGTACAGTTACTAATAATACATTTTATACTTCAAATTTCTGAAGAGATATTAAGTGTTCTTTATATATTAAATGTTTCAACTACAATGGCTGCAACTGCATTGGACATGTACAGATTTTTGGGTCATTATTCCCTAAATAATATAGCCCCATCAACTATGTACATAGAGTTCATATTATATTCAGTAGTATAAGGGAGGATGTGTGGAGATTATATGCAAATACAACATCATTTATACAAGAGTCTGAGCATACTCAGATTTTGCTATGGCCAGGGACCTTGTAATCAATCCCTCGAGATATGGATGGATGGATACTGCACTAAGAAAACAAAATTACACCTTTTTTTAAAAGCTGCCCAGGATTACCCATCAAATTAATCCCTTTCTTCTCCTGCCTCCCATATTTTCTCACCACATTTTGCTTTTGCTTTTTACCATAGACTAAACATAATATGTGTTTATAATTTATTTAATCTGCTTCCTCCTTTATATGGTAAGGTCTAAATTATCTTAATTACTTTGATTTCCCCAAAGCACAGGGAACATTGGGCATTCCTGGAAACATGTTTATTGTATTTGTTATTATATTGCTTTTATAAACATGCTGTTCTCTTATCTCATTTGTCATGCTTCCCCAATAAGCCTAAAATGCAAGGTAATTAAATCTACTTATTTTCTATCCCCTACTTATGGACATACAGGTGGTAATTCTGTATTTGAGAGGAATCTACTCATATATTTATTCTTCACATTATTATAAGAAGGAATACTTAACTTAAATTTTGTATCTGTAAATAACAGTAAAAGTGTAGCAACTTTTAAGAATGATTAAATTTAGGGGAATAAAGCCTTATCACAAGCATTATACTTTAATTAGATTTTAAAAAAATCTCAAGTATACATATCCATTATTATTTTGGGATGTAATCTTTGAATAAAGAATATGTTTTTAAAGAAAATTTCCAGTTTGTTACTTAACCTGTCTGAGCACTACTGTCCTGATGTCTTACTTGCATAATGGAGATGATAATATCTAGCTCACGATTGACACTATGAGAACTGGGAATATATATATGAAAGGTACTTAGCATTTGTCCCAGCAGAGACACACTCTAGAAATAACACTTCCTTCACTCTGGTTATTGGAAGGTGACTACAAGGAAAACAAGTGGTTTAGTAAAGAAAATAATTAGAATTTATTTAGTGAATGCACCCTTTTCCCCATCCTGTTAAGTATAATGGGAAGCCATTTCCTTCTGAAGTCTTTCCAAAAACTAAAATTAAAATTAAAACATACTAAGTAACAATACCCCAATCCACGCTACACTCCATATACAAGGTCTTATGTGTGAAAGTGCTGTGTACACAGTAAACTATCAAGGTAAGTAGATTATCATTTCAGAATGGTCATGTTAGATTTCTATTTCATTTTGTTAATATAAAATGCAAGTTCATATGCCTTATTTATTTGAAATGTATGTTCATGGGCTTTATTTACTATATTGTAAACTCTTCAAGAAGCATAGTTAACATAACTTTGTCAGCTTTACAACATCTGATTTATAAACACATTCCACAAGCGCTCAAGAACTATATTTCTTAGTACCATCAAAGCAATATAAGATCTATTTATATGAAAGCCAGAATACATACAAATATTACCTTAGATTCTTTGTGCATAAGATAGAACATTAAAAAATGTATAAAATAAAACATGAATTGAGTGATATAGCTGGTAAATATTTTTTCTATATGAGCCTATATAAGATATAATTAGAAAGAAAATAAGGAAATAAAGTGCATTCCATAAACTTTCAGTGTAGTGTGTAAATAAAAATGTTGTAACTTGTATTTACCTGTTTTTTAGCAGGGCTGTGAGGCTTTCAGAATTGAGTTGCTGCATTAGGGCCTCTCTGAGTGTTGGAAGCATGGAGAGCACTATGAAATAAAGAAAATAAAAAGGTTATGAGCTGACTTGACATCCCTCACTTAGAAATGCCATTGTTTTAGAATTGGTTACAGGACTAGCATCTTGCAGGGGTGGGAGGGAAGTTCACAGTGAGCGTTTTCATGTTACTACTATTAATAATAATAATAAACAATTATATACTAATACATCCTTTATCTGTTTATGTTAAGTCAACAAAAATTATACATATACTATGATCATGCCAATATAACAATTACACAAGTCTACTTCCTTCCTGGCTAGTTGAAGACAGCATTCAGGTCTTTCTTTAGCTGTCTGGGGTCCATGATAAACTTCCCCACAAATCACAGGATGACACCTTCACCAGCCTTGAATCTGTGAATCTGGCAAGTCTCTGTGCCTCAGTTTACTCATGTAAACTGAGGACAACACAGAGTTTACCTTATAGGATTGTTGTTAAGGTTTGAGACATACATTAGAACACTGTTTCTTTGTACATGGAAATGTTCAGGAAGCATTAGCTCTTAGTATTATCATTATTACCCTTTCACATTCCCGTTTGTAAGTAAACATGTCAGAAAGCTGATTTGGGAAGCTTTTCAGTGAACTTGTATTTTGGCTCCTTGTGATCACCATATTTTATATTTAATTGCCAGAAATAGCTACTTATTTACCTAGGGTTGTGCCACTCATGTCTTTATCTGGGAAGAGATCAACCAAGTGACAGCTCAGCTGCCTCTCCCCATGATTGGAGAGATTGCACTGATCTTGGCAGTGACAGTACTCAGTGGGGATGCTGAAGCAGGCCCATTCCTGTGGTATTCCTCTACCAGGCAACTTTGGTATGAGGGCTGCCCACTGACTACCAAACTTTTAAAACTATGTTGTAGACTCAACCAAGAAATGTGTTGAGACTCCTCCTACCTAGTCTTCCTTCTTCCTTTTCATTCAAGTCAGAGCTGCTCTGTGGCCCAAAAGCTTTTTGTGCCCACTTATGCTCCCTCCATTTTATTCTTCATAGGTCCCCCAACCCTCCTTAAGGTTTGTGCACCTCTAATGCTCTCTGAGCATTTGCTTTGCAGAGGACCCAAATGACACAATGGCTTATGTCAAACTGAGATAAATTTTGAAATCCCACGAGCTACCTTTCTGTTTTCTGGAAATCCAAATAATAATCCTAAAAATGGGCTACTTTTAGTCTCAAAAAATTCATGATCATGTCCTCATAGCACCATTACACTGATACTAAATACCAATTTAAATAATTACATAATTTCTGAGAAGTCACTATTGACTGATTGTTATGCATTTTATATCTACCATTTTATCAAATGTATTTTATATCTACCATTTTATCAAATTTTCATGAAACATTTGCAAATTGGGTTTATGACATTCATTTTATGGAGGAGGAAAAATGAAATTTAGATTTTCTTAAAGATGTACAGATAATACATGAGGTAAAACTGGGAATTGAACCAGACCCTCCTCATCCTTGAGCCTGTGATCTTATTCACTGTCTTATCCCAGCTGTCATTTTATGCAGCTATTTATGATTACTTATTTGCTTTATCGAATGAAGGTAGCTTTCCAAGTATTATTCTTTCCCATGTTAAAAACCATACTCCAAATGTAACTCTGCATGTGTTTTCTTAACCTTAATGTCAACTTTTTTATTTGTTAAATGGGTTGAACTAAAAATAAATTCCTTTCAACTGAAGAAAATTCTACATTTAAAACTGGACAAAGAGAACCTACTTTTATAAATTCTTTCTAAATTAATTGTTATTGAAAGGAATGTTAGATAAAGGATTAAGGTTTAAACAGTAAAAAAAGGAAAACAGGTTTCACATAGATTTGAGAACTAATTCTTCAAGGAATTATGCCAATTACAACATAACACCTTATTCCCTTCAAATAGGGGACCCTGTTAGCAGCTTGCTAGCTCTGGAGGCTAAATGATCACCAAGAGTTAACATCAACTGAGTGTATATTATTGTGTTAAACTTACAGATATGTAGTTGCCTACTATATATTTAACAAACTTAAGGCTCTTTATGACTTCAAGGGATAATCCCACTTCTAGTGGGATTAGGTCTGACCCAGCAACTTTACTTCCTATTATTCTTCTGTTGTTCATTTTGCTCTAGTTACACACATAACCTTTTGGCTACTTCCTGAAGGTGACAAATTCATTCTGCCCCAGGCATTTTTCATAGCAGCCTCCTCCACTGTTGAATCTCCTCCCGTGTGACCTCTTCAAAGAGGCCTGGCGTCTTAAAGAGCATCACCACCCTTCACACAGTTTTACTCTTATGGCAAGTAGTCACTGCTGAAAGTTATTTGACTTGTCATTTACCATCTTTTTCTCTTACTAACATATAAATTCTAAGAGTCAGGGTTTTTAATTGGTCACCTTTTGTTTTCTTAGTGCTGGGTACCTCAAGTATTTGCAGAATATATAAATAAAATGAACAAATAAGTATTTATATTGTATATTGATGTGTAGGATATTTAAAATTCACTTTAAATAAGGTATTTCAGTTAAATCATATCAATATTTGCTGGATTTATCTTTCTTTGCCTTCACCTCTCAATTTTGGTTCTGGAGTTATGCAAATTAATACAAACCATCAAATAACTTCATATACATAAAATAATAATTTTAACAACAAATAATTTAAATATTTTAATAATTATTTTAATAATAATCATTATTTATAAATAAATATTTCTGTTTGCATTACCTGTCATATTGCAAGTCCTTTGATTACTTTCAAAATGATATTGTCGTCGTGCTTGGGCAATGTATTCTGCTGCCTCTCTTTCCTGAATTTCTCTGATTTTCTTCTGTCCATATTTTCCCAGGATATATACGCCTAAAATCATTTTAAAAAACAAGCTAGTATATTAATCCAATTAATTATATATTAACATTCCAAGTAATGATTTTAATCTACTTTATCTGAATATAAGGGTAATATCAATGAAAAACTAAAAATTAAAACATTTAAAAACCTAAATTGAGAATTGCATAAGAGCTGTCACATAAAAAATATAAGGTGATAAAAATTGTGAACTAAAGAGAAGGAAAAGGAGACTGACATTTTAACAGCAATGACAGATAGGCACGTAAGGAGTAGATTTGAAGAATTAGAAGGCATCACAATGCCTTCCATAGTGAATTGGAGATATTCTAAATGTCCAATAGGGAACTGTTTAAGGAAATGATGGTCCAGCCATACAATGGAATCTTAGGTGTTGCAAATCATATTGCTAAATAGTTAACGACGAAAGGAAATCCCAACCTTATATTGTTAGATAAGAAAATAAGATCCCAGAAGTTTTGCTTTCCAATTTAGATACACAGAAAAAACAGGATTTTAATTTCTAACATATAATAAATAGTGATCATAGTGGAATAGCAGGCTTATTTTTTCTTGTTTGCTTTTCATATTTTCAGCTTTCAATAAACATAAAAAACCTAAAAAATATGTAAGATAAATTTTTTAAAAAGAATGAAAGAAAGGAAGGTAGTCAGGCAGACATCTGAAACTATAATTAAAGTGGAAGTGGGGGGGATGCAGGCACAGAAGTTTCCTAAATTATAACACTGTAGAAATATAGATGAGGTAATGTGGCCTGTGATTTACTTTCAGCATAGACAGGACAATATAAATGTGCATATTTTGGTCTATACCAGGTAAACACTTCAGAAGCATTAGTTAAGTTGGCTTTAGAGCAAAAGCCACACTCCAAGCACTTCAACTCACTTTTTCTAGCATCATGAATATCAAAAATGGATTTTCACAGGTGATGTTAATGGTGTTTAAGATAATTAATATTTTAGTAATGTTCACATGAACAGGTCTATATGAACATTGCAATTCCTTTATGTTCCAGAATGGCTCAACTTTGGATTCTCAGCTAGTAGGTCAGAGGATTCTTAGTCAAGGAAGTTACCCAAGGGAGTCAGCCAGCAGAATCCTACAGCTAGTTTACTGCTACATTTGCTTCCAATAAATCTTTATGATTGGCTTTGTTGTATCACAAAAAGAGGACAGAACACTGGAACTTCAATGAGCTTATCAAACAGATTATCACACTATTTTAACTATGCTTGCTAACAGCTATTTTTATGTGTTGCAGAGTATATTTTATTATAACTTGACAACAAGTTTGTAGGGGAATAACTAATCATCACCAACCTCCAACCACCTCACAGCCAAAAAGAACCTAAGAATGATTAGATTTGTATTACCTAAATGATTAGAGTTGGCTTTTTACAAGGGGGAATGGGTAGCCTTTTAGAACCTGCAAACACATCCTGAATTATTTTAATCAACACAGGCACTGTAGATGAAGTGATGGCATATTAAATACTCTTAAAAATAATAGCTCAGTAAAAGGTCATGCACTACAAATAATTACATAGAAATAAAGTATAATTATTGTTGCTATGTTTGTATGCAAATAAATGCATTATACTCACATTTAAAGAACAAATAAAAGTTCATACAAGTGGTTTCATAGCTACTTTTTTTGTTAATACATCCTCAATAACTGATAATGCCACAATATCAATCGGATAAAGAAACTGACTTTTACGAAGTAACCCATGGACAGGCCCCACTAACATAGCAACTTTTAAAATGAATAGCTGGTATTTTATTTGCACAACAGATTCTAAAACTTCTGTGTAAAATGATTATTCTTTCTCAAATTATATGGTAAAATGAAACATGACATAATGCTTTTTGAGAGCTGGGAATTTTCTCTGTAACTGCACATTTAATTTATGTATTTGTATATGTATTTTCCTGGGGAGAAGGTTCACTACTTTCATGAATTTTTTTAATTATAAATTTTATTTTTATATTCCCCATACAATTGCAACCCCCTTATTTTGACCCCAATCCCTCCCCTCCCTGCCCCCCACCCCCCATAGAGTGTCTCTGGTTCATAGTTTTTTGGTGATTTTGATTTTTACTTTCTTATAGTTATTCTTTTTCCTGGTCCCTTATTTAAATTTTCTAGATTCCTGCTATGAGTGAGACCATCCGGTATTTTTCTTTTTCTTTCTGGCTTATTTCGCTGAGCATACTTTCATGAAATTCTTAATAGTGTCTTAAAATTTTTTAAGGAACTACTATGTATGTCTGATAAATGTAGTATGTTCTAACTAAAGCTAAAAAAAGGAAAATTGTTCAACTGTGTCCCACCCACCCTCTTATTCCAATTTCCCCTGCAAATTACACATGTTGAAGTCCTAGTACCTCAGAATGTGACCTTATTTCAAAGACAAGATTTTTACAGAGATAATCCAATTAAAAAGAGGTCCTTAGGGAACTGTCATTCGTTTCCTTCTAAGAAGAGGAAATTTAGACACAGACAGGTATACTGGGAAGATTGTAGCAACAAAGGAGGAGGTGGCCATCTGCAAGCTAAGAAGAAAGATCTGGAACAGATCCTTGTTTACAGCCCTCAGAAGAAACAAGTGAATTCTGCCAACATCATGATTTTGGATGTCAGGCTTCCATAAATGTGAGGTCATAAATTTCTGTTCTTAAGCATTCAGTTTGTGGTAATTTGTTATGGCAGCCCTAGCAAACCAATACATGAAATTAAGGCTAAAATTCACAACCCACGGCTTTTTTTTTTTTTTTTGCGTTAGCTCTTAAATAAATTCCTACAGAAGGTCTAATTTACCCAGGCTCTCATTCCAAAATTCATAAGTTGTAATTGAGTCAGATTTTCTCCCTAGGAAAATAAGAATGAGGGTAGAGAATTCATTTAAAATATGGAGCTCAAAAATCATCTTGAGTTGATTGAATTCTACTCTGAAAGACAGGAGATACATTGATGGTTACAGCACCAACTACTTTGGCAACTTTGAGCAACTTACTTTTCTCTGGACCCAAATTTAATTACTTAGAAAATGAAAAATTGGGTTTATAAGAGCTTTAAAATTTCTTCTGTAGCTATGACTTTATGAATGATGAAATCATTATCTAAACACAAGAAAGAAATGTAAAATGTTTTAATGTTTCCTTACTGTGCTCTGCTGGTAAAGCAAAATATCCTCTAGTTTTTCCATATTATTAAATTTGAATCCTTGCAACACAACTGTTTTACTAAGTTAATAATTTCAATAAGAGTTTGAAAATAATCTAGTAAGATCTCTCCCAATCAAATATATAACCATCTCCCATTTGGATTATAGTTTAGAAATATCTTCTAAATTTTTTCCACTTTACTCCACACCCTTTACTCTTGTCTTCATTTAGATCTAGAACATTAAAGCTCTGGAACTGGTTTAACAGCTTTCCAACTCTCTTACACTTCTGGTCTCACAACCTTCTAATCCATCTTTTATATGCGAAGTAATTTTCTAAAACATCAATCAGACTGCCTCATTTCTGTGTTTAGAATTCTTTCATATTCTGCCATTATTTCTTAACCTGGATTCCCTGCTCCACTTATATCAGAATTACTTGGGAGTACTTGTTTAAATGTAGCTATTAAGAATTTCCTTGAAAACATACCCAAATGTTTTCCTTGAAAACATCCCCCAGTGTCTTATATGACACTGCATCCCAATACATAATATTGGTACAGAGTAGGAATTTTTTTTTAAGATTGATTTATTTATACAAGCACTGGGTACAGTCAGAAGCGTGGGAGGGTGAGAGAATTCACCAGAGTCAGAGCGGAGAGCAGAGTAGGCAGATTGATGAAGTACACTGCTGAGGGGAGCAGCGGGCGGCAGGAGAGGTCTGCGCACCATGTGGGACCCTCACCCGGTGGCCGGGGATCCAACTGGCGCTGCAGAGGCTGGGGGCAGCTTCGCAAGCCAGCTGCGCCACCAGGTAGGCCCCAGAGTAGGAATTTAATAAACATTTAATGATGAACTGATGAATTGTAATCTGGACCTAAAGACTCAGTCTGATTAAAAGAATTCTGTATTTTAACCAAGTTCCTTGCATTATTTTTATCCATACTAAAGTCTGAGAAGCACTGATATATAGGATAACGTAAAATAACAAGGAATACCCTTCACAATTTGAGCTCTAGGTATTTATCCAAATTCATCATTTACCAACTCACATTTGTTCCCTGATTCATCAAAAGCAATGTCTCTAAACCTGTTGAACAGTCCCTTTCCCTGCTGTGCTTTCTCCTTTGCTAGCTTTACAACTTAGCTCAAGTGAATGTTCCTCCTCTAAGAAGCTTGCAACTTCACCTCTCTCTACTCTGCTCCCACATCACACTGCTCTATTATGGTACTATAATACTACTAATGTGCTACTCTTTTATTAAAAAATATTTATTTATTTATGCATAGAAGAGCTGGGGTGCAGGCCAGAGATATGGGTTTGTGTGTGTGTGAAAGGATTCACCAGAGACAGAATGGGGCACTGCTGAGGGGAGTAGCGGGAGAGACAGAAGAGGTTAGCTGCGCCATGTGGGCCACCTCCCTGGCAGGGGATCGAACTCCTGCTGCAGTGGCTGCTGACAGCCCCATAGTGCTGCTTCTTAAGCCCTTGTGCCACCAGGGAGGCCCCAATGTGCTACTTTTATTAATTTCTATTTCATTTTTTTCAGACTGCTGTATGAGTTTCCCAAAGCCAGGAGCTGTGTCTTATTCCTCTGTATTCCTAGAGTCCAATATAGTAAGAATAGGCCCTTACTCTCATTCAGATATTTGTTGAATGAGAAAGTGAATAGATGACAATCTGAAGAGACCAGAAATTACAGGGGTAAGATATAAATGATAATTCCATGCTCTGGGCTTTTAAGAAGCCCAGGAAACAAGGTAGCAACTATGAATGTGATTGTTCTCTGCTCTGCAACACTTTTTCTAGCGTAGTATTTCTCAAAGTGTAGCTCAGGCACTTCTAGAGGTCTTCAAAACCCCTTTTTAGGGCATCTGTGAGACAAAACTATTTCCATAATACTACTAAACATCACTTGCCTTTTTCATTCTCACACTCTCCTGAGTGTAGAGTGGAGTATCATAGAGGCCACATGATGTGGTATCAAACGTGAGTGAAGGCAGAAAGAGATGGAAATCCAGTTTCCTTTAATTAAGCCACACAATAAAGAGATCTGCAAAAGTGTAAGAAAGCCACACTTCCCTCATTTTTTAAAAATGTTATTTATCTGTATAGGTTGTTATTTTAAAATTAATTAATAAATTAAAAATGTTCTTACTTTTAATCTCCAACAGGGTAGCTATTAATAGATACAAATTTTTAAAAGATCTTAATTCTTAATGTCCTTTATTTTTGAAAGTATAAAGGAAACCTCAGGCCTAAAAAAATTAAGAATCACTGCTTTTGCCTTTTTGTAAATTGGCCAAATTGCACAAATTGTTGTAAAGCAATTACTCATCCAAAATGCAAGAAATTGCTACTTAAGAAGATCTGTAACTCAAAGTTTGTACTTATGTTTTTCCCCCATCAGCGACTGGCCACACTTTTTTCAACATGCATGCTGATATATTCTTTAGCTCCCAAGCCTGTCAAATGTGCTACTTCATCCACGTTCTTCCTGATCTTTTGCAATTGCATGCGTTATCTTCCAGCTTAACCTGTAACATTTTTTCCAGCTCTTTAATTGTTTTGTAATATAATTATCTGTACACTTGCTGTTACGGGTTTATGTGTGTGTTCCCTCAAAATTCTATGTTGAAATCTTAATGCTAGATGTGATGATATCAGGAGGTGAGGTCTGTGACAGGTGTGTACATAAGGGTGGATTGTGAATGGGCTTAGTACTCTTATAAAAGGGACTGAAAGATCTTAAGCTTCTTCTACCATGTGAGGGTGTAACCAGAAGCCGACACCCCTGCCTCTACCCATATGATCTGACCATGTTGACACCCTGATCTTGGCTTCCAGCCTCTGTAACTGTGAGAAATAAATTTCTGTTGTTTCATAAGGGTTGCAGTGGTATAATGTGGAAAGAATGTGTGTCTAGGTCTAACTAACATACCTGGGTTTGAATTCTATCTGCTTCATTATTAACTCTGAGACCTTGGGTAAGTTTCTTTTATTTTCAGAGACCTACTACCCACATTTTTGAACAGGGATAAGAATAATTACCCAGTTATCATGTGCGCTTAACCGAAAGAACTTAGCCCAATGCACAGTACAGTGGGCACCCACTAAATGGTAGGTAGTATATTAAAATCTGTAAATCTTGTATCGCCAACCATATTATCTTCAATGCTATAGGCTCCAGATAAACATTTCTTATGTTAGAGTAACTAAAATGTAACATAAAGGATCTTCCTCTGAAAGAGAAAGAATATGAGGTTCAAACAAATGCCAATCATGGCCATCTACTCTTTTACCTTTTCTGTGTAAAGATTTTCTCTTTCAGTGCCTCTGAATTTCCCCCTATTTTGCATTCCTCTTAATCTGTAACTATAAAGCTCTTAATAGATTAAAAAAAATTTACAATTACCTCTAAGTATATTCCTTTAATTCCCCCTGTGATTATTTTTAACCTACCATTAGGCTGTGCCATAAGTCTGCAGGGCTATGCTATTCTTTTTGAGGTTGCTAAAGAGGTATTTTCCTTCCTTCAATAGCAGCAAAAATACTTTATATTAATTCTAATCACATGTATTTTAACATTTCTACAAATAAAATTGACTTGGTGGTCTTAGTAAACTTTAACTAATAGATATCAGTGGCTGAAGATATCAGTACTCAACGGCTGAGGCGATCAGAACACATTTTTTTTTTTTTTTAATTTTCTAGAGGCATGTCTTATTTATCTATTTGTTTGTTTGTTTGGTTTATACATGCACTGGGTACAGTCAGAAGCCGGGAGGGCGAGAGAATTCACCAGAGCCAGAGCAGGGAGCAGAGCAGGCAGAAGGACCGAAGTACACTGCTGAGGGGAGCAGCGGGCGGCAGGAGAGGTCTGCGCACCATGTGGGACCCTCCTCTGGTGGCCGGGGAGCAGCCGGGGATCGAACCAGTGCCGCAGAGGCCGCGGGCAGCTTCGCAACCCAGCGCTCAACCACTGCGCCACCTGGGAGGCCCAGAACACATTTTTTTAATCTATAAGGAACATCTCAAATAATTCAATAAAAATTTACAAACATGATCACCATTAATTTGTAATAGACCTCAGGGACCTGGAAAAGACTGTCCTTGCTTCATTAACAAGAAGGCTGTTTCAAACTTTCAGAAATCAACAAATCTGAATTGATGCTAAAGAGCATTTAAATTTCAAATTGTTGGAGGTGGTAGCAAGAGACAAGCAACCAAATGCTTTGGGAAACTTGTTTCATCTTTTAAGTACATCTGTAACCAAAAGTACGCAGTTACTAATAACAAAATTTCTCAAAAACTCAAGTTCTAAAAATTTCCTCTTCACATTCCCCCATTTCTTTCTTCTACAATTCACAGCCTGTTTCTTTTCCCACTGAAATCCCTGCGTACAGTGCTGTGACTGTCAAAAGAGGGGAAAGGTTCTCAAGATGGTTATCTGTTTCTAAATCTCCCAGCCCGGTGCAACTGAGTTGTGTCAGCTAGATGAACTTGAGGATTCTGAGGAAGATTGCACAACAGCCTGCAAGCACTTTCTTACAGCAGAACTGGCAGCACAGTTGGTCTTCTCAAGGAGCAGCAACAGAATTAAAGCACTGATTCGCGTTTGTTTATCTGGTGGTATGTCTTTCAGTCCTTCTGCACAACGGTGCTGGCTTGAAAAATTCCCATTTCCTTTAAAGAACACTGAAAGTGTAGGCACAGGGACTCTCCTAGAATATTAGGAAACTCCTGCGAAGGGTGACAGCCAGACTAGGGGCGGGAGAGCCAAACAGAAACGAAGAACCTAACAGAAAAACAACAGAGGTGCCTTACAAAACATGTGCCTAAGAAAATGGTGCCTGGAAACAGAAACGCAACTGTGGTGGGTCCTTCAAGGTGCGTGAGGAGAACAGGCAGGGTAAAGGGGCAGTGTCGGGGCCACGGGCACAGACACAACTGCAGAGACCTAAGGAAGACTGGGGGTGTCACCCTGCTCCCCAGTCTGAGGCGGAGCAAACCCCCTCGATGCTCCCGGACTGCGGGTGCCCGCCCCCGCCCCCTCCCCGGTGGGAGACAGTCACCTTTCTCCCTCCGCCTTCTCCCCTGCTCCTGTCCGGAAGCGCCGTCACCCACCTCCGAGGACCGTGCCCAGGAAGATGCACTTCTTTTTGTGACGTTTCAGAAAATTCCACATCGCTCGCAGCATCTTCCGACCCTGGAGGCGCGGGCTGCGTCGAGGCGGGAGGGCTGCTCACCGGGAAACCGTGTCTTCGTCACCCGGCCCGGCCGACCCGGCCGGGGCGCCGTCGTCCCGCGGGGCGCCCTCCAGGAGTCACGAACGCGACTTTCCGCGGAGACCGTCCCCGGGCGGGAAGGGGGCGTGGGCTCCGGCGGAGCAGCTGCGCTTTCTGCTGCGGCCGCCGCCGCCGCTCACTGGTCCCGGGCGCCTCGGTCCTTCCAGAACTCGCTCCCGCGTGCGCCGCGATTCCGCTCCCCCGGAAACAGGAGCCCGCGCCCGCCGCGTTCCGCTTCCGGCCGGCCGCGCCGCGGCCCGGGGGACTGCATGGAGGCGAAGGCGGAGTCCGCGCCCGAGGCCGGAGGTGTGGGTTCCGTGTCGGCGGAGGAGATCGAAAAGTGGATGGAGGAGGCTATGCGTATGGTGAGGAGCCCGGGCGGTGGAGGCCGGGGCTGGGACCTTCCTCCCGCCCTCATCCCTAGCTGAGCGTGTGCGCAAACGTCCCGGGGGTGCCTTCGCGACCCCCAATCCCGTGCGCGCCCAGGTGCGCGGGGCCGGCCGCTGGCTGCGCTGCCCTGGGATGCTCTGCAGCGCGTTCTCACAGTGGCTCGGGAGGGAGGAAGGAGACGTGCAGACAAGGCTTATGTTTCACAGGCATGGGGGGTGCCCAAACTTAACCCTCTTCGGGGCGCGCGGGCGCGTCCGAGCTGCGTCCCGGGCGCCCTGGACGCGCTCGCGAACCAGCCAAGTTGTGTGTTTTGTTTCCGATCCCTGAAATCTAGGGGAAGGTCGGCAGGAAGACATCAGGATGTTTCTGGTAGAGAGAAGCATAAAAACAAGTCACTGTACAGTTTCTGCCATTCAGCCACCCCCCCTCCTGCTCGCTGTCCTTTGATTTCCTCTATCCCGTCAGTATTTCTGGTTAAGGTCTCATCAGATTTGTGTGTAATCCGAGCGTTACTCACTTGTGTGTGCCCGCGAGCTCCCTGATAGGCATGAAGGTGTGTGCACGCGCGTGTATTTGCATATATACATATATGCCATTTGGCGCATGTATGTGTATATGCGCGTATACGAGTACAGACTCATGTATCTATGGTGTGTCCTACAATTTTATGTTTCTCTAATGCCTCTGTAAAATAAATATTCTCAAGCTTTTTTTTTTTTAAGATTTATGTATTTTTGCATACAAGAACTGGGGTACAGGCCAGAGGTGCAGGGGTGAGAGGATTCACCAGAGACAGAGTGGGGAGCAGAACAGGCAGACTGACTGAAATACACTGCTGAGGGGAGCAGCGGGCGAGGCAGGAGAGGTCTGCTGCACCATGTGGGTAGCTCCCTGGTCAGCTGGGGATCGAAATCGTGCTGCAGAGGCTGTGGCTTGTTTCATAGTGCGGTGCTTAACCCCTTGCGCCACCAGAGAAGTCCTCAAGGTTTTTTTTTTTAATATATCATATCCTTCCTTCCTTAGTGGTCTCCATTAATTAACTTAGTTAATTAAATTCCGGTCATTCTTTCATTTATTCATTGCACAAATGTTTATTGAGTACACTGTGCTTTGCTTTGGGAAATCAGCTCTCAAGCAGATTCCGTATATTTTTCTTCTCTGACCTCATTACTTCACCTGCATTCATTCATATTATAACCAAATATTTTCCTCTAAGCTATGATACATTAGGTCATCTATCCATTTGTTTTTGTTACTGACATAGTGTTCTTTCGCATTGATTCTCATAGCTTTTTGAAAGTGACTCAGTGCAAAAAAAATCTATTTTATGTTACAACCCAGTAACACATGCACAGTTATGATTGAAGCAAAAATCTCATGCAACAGTGCTAATTCTCCCTGTCTACTTTTCCTGGTATTTTATTTCATTTTGAAAAAAAAATGCTGGTCATGACTCACTAACTTGGTTTCATGATTTCTTCTTTTTTTTTTTTTAAAGATTTATTTATTTATGCATACAAGAACTGGGATACAGGCCAGAGGTGTGGGAGGTGAGAGGATTCACCGGAGACAGAGTGGAGAGCAGAACAGACAGATTGACTGAAACACACTGCTGAGAAAAGTTGTGGGTGAGGCAGGAGAGGTCTGCTACTCCGTGTGGGTCAGCTCTCTGGCCGGGGATTGAACTTGTGCTGCAGTAGCCGCGGATTGCTTCATAGTGCTGAGGCTTAACCCCTTGCACCACCAGGGAAGCCCTCATGACTTATTCTTAAAGCCCACTAAGATCTCTGTAACCTTGACCTTTTTTTTTTTTTTTTAATTGAAAAGGACAGGTTTATTAGGAAAAAGAGAAAGGAAAAAAGAGGCACCTTCATAGGCACAGGTGATCAGAGAACTGCTGCTCTGCCTTTAAAAGGGAAAAGTTTGTTAAAGAAGACACCTGCATGGACACAAGCCGAGAATCTTGGGACAGGAACTGCTAGCCTTGATGTTTTTGTCTCTTAATTGGATTATAGATAATTAAGTGTGATTATGTAGTTTATCTATCCCTACAGAGTTCTGGAGGCCCTTAGCTTATTTTGTTTGTTTTGGCTTTATACATGTTTCTTCCAGATCTTAAACAAAGAGAAAAATATGCTTGTCATAAATCTTGTGCTTTGTTGACCATTCCCTTGCACCTAAAGAAATTTCCCTTTGAAGAATTGTTGGAGTAATTGCAAATGTACTTGTACTTCTGAGAACAGATCAGAGCAGAAGCATAGCTAGAGGCAGATCTGGAGGTAGCAAGTTACTCTCTGATGTACACTGAAGAATTTGAAACTGAAATGATCATTGAGTATGTCATAGTAAGAATACTAGCATCCCCATAGCATTGTATAGAGTAGACGTATTTATGTTGCCAGTACAAATAACTGACTCTAATGTTACCAGGGAAGTGAACGATTTCTGGGTCTTACTTTCTTGATGTTTAAAAGAAAGGGATTACACTATAGAATTTCTATCCTAATCAGTGCTTTTACTATACAAACGTAAGGAGTTATTACTAAAGTTAATCAGGTTTTGTGAAAAATGAGCACAACTGTATTCACCTAATAGGTGCAATATTTTGGGAAGTCATCCTGGCATAATGTAATTAATTAGCAGCCACAATTAAAAAAAAAGCATTTGTATCATTTGACTTAGCAGTATGATGCCATGGTATTTATCTTAAGGAAATAGTTGAAAAAGATAAAGGTAATCATTGTCATTTCAGTTTTATGTGTGTCATGTATGGGTAAAAACCAGGAAAGATTCCAACCTTCTCATAAAGGGAAATAAATAATTAAATTGGAGTGTATCACTGTGTTGGATAATGTGCTGTTATTAAAATCATTATGGATATTGTTAGCATGTGACCCCAGACTAATAAGGAGTGTACGTTGTAAAAGGGTTCCAGCTCTCTGCTGCATAAATGCAAAGGAAGCAGACACTTAGTGTTAAAGATCTTTAATAGAATTGGTGTGCATTAAGAGAGAAGAGAAGAAAAATATTCCCATTAATAGTTTCCCAGTAAAACCCACTAAATTACCCATGTTCTCGTGGACAAATGCCCAGCCAAAGGGGGATGAGTCCAAAGCAAACATGCTGAGGCCTGAAAGCTTGCTTCCATGTAGCCATTATTTCCAAATGGAAAGCTTAGAAGTCTAAGATGCCTTTTAGCAGAGAACCACAAGAAAGGAGTTAAGCAGGCCCCAGAGAGTTAGGAAGGAAGGAGAGAGAGAAAATTCAAAATCATCATACAAATCAAGATAATGCTGCCATTGTTTCTGCCAAGGACAGCTTTCCCACATGCCTCTCACCGGTGAGTCTCTTGCAAGTGTCTCTGCCTGTCTCCTCCACTTACCTTTTTTTAAGTCTCTCCAAGCCTCTGTGTGCAAGCTGAAACAACAGGTGGGCCTGCCTGCCTCTGTGTTATATAGCTTCACCTGACTGTTCAGCTCTGCCCTGAGTTCCCAGTAGCTCTCCCACTCAGGAAGTCTAGTTTATGGCACAATGGGACTTGTATTCCAAGGTGGCTGTGTGCAAGTGGGGGGTGAGGAAAATAACACCTGTTCACTGCACAGCACCTCTCCTTTTATGGAGATTCATGATGTACAATATCAGGTACATATGTAATGTTAACTATCACAATTACATGTGATATTAAACAAGCAGAACACAAATTATTATATAAGTTTAGAGGTTAGAGAGGCTTGTGTTCAAACCTCAGAATAGCTGACATCAAATTAACCTTGACAAGTTCTTAACCTTTTGGCCTCAGTGTCATCTATAAAATGGGTATATAAAGGCTGTCTCACAGAGTTGTACAGATTATATAAATTAAGAGAGTTATTGCTTCATAAGCACCTACCATAATATGTTCAATACATAGATGTTGTCTTTGCTAAATTAATAAAGACTACAGGAGAATGATAAAAAATAATTAATTAATATGGTGAAGTTATGGGTTACTATAAAAAGATTTATCAAAGTATTTTGTAGTAATAGTGTAAAGAAGTAATTGAAGATATAGAATAAAGCCAGAAAATAAAACCAGAATAACCAGTAGTAAATAAATGATAGCATTTATTTGGAGTAGACCTGGAGAACTTGGAATGGAGAAAATAAAAAGTATATCATCGAAGGTAGAAAACATAAAAGAAAAACTGATTTGTTTTAATTACGGCAACATTAAAAACATCTACATGTTAAAACAACAACATATAAAATAAGAAATGTCAAAGAGGGAACATATTTGCAACATAAATAAAAGGATGTGTTAGATAGCTTTCATATATAAACAGACTTTACAAACTAATAAGATGTATACTCTAGTACTGAAAAAAATCAAAGAATATCTACATGTTTATAAAAGAGATACAAATAACTGGCAAGTAAGTGAACAACTGTATGATTTTACTGTTATAAATGAAATAAAAATGATATACAATTTTTCTTTTTTCTTAAAGATTTATTTATTTATTTATACCAGCACTGGGTACAGTCAGAAGTGCAGGAGGGTGAGGGAATTCACCAGAGCCAGAGCGGGGAGCAGAGCAGGCAGAAGGACCAAAATACACTGCTGAGGGGAGCAGCGGGCGGCAGGAGAGGTCTGCGCACCATGTGGGACCCTCCTCCGGTGGCTGGGGAGCAGCCGGGGATCGAACCAGCGCTGCAGAGGCTGCGGGCAGCTTCGCAACCCAGCACTCAACCGCTGCGCCACCTGGGAGGCCCCCAATTTTTCTTTTCTAAAAAATTTTATATATTTATTTTAAATATTTATACAAGAGCTGGGGTACAGGTCAGAGGCGCATGGGAGGGTGAGAGAATTCACCAGAGACAGAGCCGGGGGGCAGAACAGGCAGATGACCGAAAACACTGCTGAGGGGAGCAGCTGGTGAGACAGGAGAGGTCTGTCACGCCATGTGGGTTTCTCCCTGGCCGGTCAGGAACCAAACCCGCACTGCAGAGGCTGTGGACAGCTTCACAGTGCAGCGCTCAACCTGCTGTGCCACCAGGGGAGGCACAAAAATATTTATTTATTTATGCATACAAGAACTGGGGTGCAGCCAGAGGTGCGAGGGGGGCAGTGAGAGGATTCACCAGAGACAGAGTGGGGAACAGAAAAGGCGGCTTGACTGAAATATTCTGCTGAGGGGTGCAGGCAAGACAGGAGAGATCTACTGCGCCATGTGGGTTAGCTCCCTGGCCTGTGATCAAACTCGTGCTGCAGTGGCTGCTGATAGCTTCACAGTGCTGTGACTTAACCCCTTGCACCACCAGGGAGGCCCAAGATACAATTTTTCACACAGTAAATTGGTAAAGTTGAAAAAAATTATAATGCCTCATTTTTGTTTGGGGGATTGTGTATGTGAGTAGTTTGCTAATTGGTTGATGAAACTGAGACAACCTTTCTAGAGGGCAATTTGGCTACATAGATACAAAAAAGCTTTAAAATTGAGTTTATCAGGGCCTTCTTGGTGGCACAGGGGGTTAAGTCACAGCATTATGAAGCTATCCGCAGCTACTGAAGCACGGCACAAGTTCAATCCCTGCCTGGCACAAGTACGATCTCTGCCAACCAGGGAGCTACCCACATGGTGCAGCAGACCTCTCCTGTCTCTCCCACTGCTCCCCTCAGCAGTGTATTTCAGTCAATCCGCCTGTTCTGTTCCACACTCTGTCTCTGGTGAATCCTTTCACCCCCGCCCCCCGCACCCCCCATCTCTGGCCTACACCTCAGTTCTTGTATGCATAAATAAATAAATCTTTTTTTTTTTTTAAAGATTTATTTATTTATTTATACAAGCACTGGGTGCAGTCAGAAGTGTGGGAGGGTGAGAGAACTCACCAGAGCCAGAGCGGAGAGCGGAACAGGCAGACTGACGAAATACACCACTGAGGGGAGCAGCGGATGGCAGGAGAGGTCTGCATGCCATGTGGGACCCTCGCCCCAGCGGCTGGGGATCAAACTGGCACTGCAGAGGCTTCGGGCAGCTTAGCAGCCCAGTGCTCAACCGCTCCGCCACCGGGGAGGCCCTCATAAATAAATAATCTTTAAAAAAAATTGAGTTTATCCCTTAATGTAGTAATTCCCTTTATTTCCAAATAGAAATATATTGTTTTCTTTTTATGATTATAGAATTTCATAGAAATTCAAATTATAAAATGATTTAGCAGGTTAATAGTTAACCTCTTGCCAGAGATCACATTATAAACATTTGGCAGCATCCTTTCCTAGATCTCTCTGTCTTATACACATATACCTTTTTTAATGCAAAAACTGTAAGGATTTTTTAAAATGTATTTTGATATATAGTTTAAGTAAGTGGCATTATATATTTTCTTTTTGATTACGATTACCTTCCTCCTCCTAAACTTAAGTAATTCTTCTTTTGGCTTATCTTCCTTTCACCCCCACCCCATGGTACTTTTGTTTTGAAACCATACAGATATTTTTAGATGGCCTTCTAGAACCATGCTGCTCACGATGGTATCTACTAGCACATGTAACTATTTATTTATTTTTTTAAAGATCCATTTATTTTTATACAAGAATTGGGGTACAGGCCAGAGATGCGGGGGGTGAGAGGACTCACCAGAGACAGAAGCGGGATATGGAACAGGCAGATTGACTGAAGTACATTGCTGAGGGGAGCAGTGGGCAAAACAGGAAAGGCCTATCCCGCCATCTGGGTTTCTCCCTGGCTGGCCGGGAATCGAACTCATGTTGCAGTAGCTGCGGTTTGCTTCATAGGTTGCATCTTAACCCCTGCGCCACCGGGGAGGCCCACATGTGACTATTTAGATGAAGGTGAAATAGTTAAACATTCAGTTCTTCAGTCACGTTAGCTATATTTCTCAAGTCAGTAGCTGGGGCTATGTTCCAAGACCTCCAGTGGCTGCCTGCAAATGGGGAGAGTACCAAATCCTATATAACTGTATATAATGTTGTTTCTTTTGCATAATACACACCTATGATAAAATTTATTTATAAATTTCATACAGTAAGAGGGCCTCCCCGGTGGCGCAGCGGTTGAGAGCTGGGTAGCGAAGCTGCCCGCAGCCTCTGCAGCGCCGGTTCGATCCCCGGCTGCTCCCTGGCCACTGGAGGAGGGTCCCGCATGACGCGCAGACCTCTCCTGCTGCCTGCTGCTCCCCTCAGCAGTGTACTTCGGTCCTTCTGCCTGCTCTGCTCCCCACTTTGGCTCTGGTGAATTCTCTCACCCTCCTGCGCTTCTGACTGTACCCAGTGCTTGTATAAATCAATCAATCAATCAATCAATCAATCAATCTTTTTAAAAAAAAGAGTCTAGGGCCTCCCCGGTGGCGCAGCAGTTGAGCGCTGGGTTGTGAAGCTGCCTGCGGCCTCTGCGGCGCCGGTTCGATCCCCGGCTGCTCCCCGGCCACCAGAGGAGGGTCCCACATGGCGCGCAGACCTCTCCTGCCGCCCGCTGCTTCCCTCAGCAGTGTACTTCGGTCCTTCTGCCTGCTCTGCTCCCCACTCCGGCTCTGGTGAATCCTCTCACCCTCCCGTGCTTCTGACTGTACCCAGTGCATGTATAAACAAAACACACAAATAAATAAATAAATAAATAAAACATGCCTCTATTAAAAAAAAAAAAATTAAAAAAAAAAAAAAAAAGAGTCTAGTATCCAGATTCTGTTTAAAAAATTTTTTTTGTACAGTGAGAGATTAATGACAATGATCAATGATAAACTAGAACAGTAATGACAGTATATTCTGGGAAAAGGTTATGTGAGTGTGATCGCTCTCTCTCAAAATATCTTTTTGTCCATAATACGCTGGTTGACCAGATTACTGAAACCACAGAAAGTGAAACTTAATAATCACATGTGCCCAGTGGCTGCCAGTTTGGACATTAGAGATCAAGGAACATTTCCATCACTGCAGAAGGTGCTGCTGGAAAGCACTGCCCTGAAATGATCCATCCCCAGCAGATCAAAACTCTTGTTCCACTCCTAGTCCCACTAGCCCAGGAATTGTTGCTCTTTAATATTTGACAATCTTGAAGGTGAGAAGTAACATCTATATGACTTTTGTTGTTATTCTTTGATGAAATGATTAAACTCTAAATATTACTGTTTTGTTCAATCATTATGTGATCACAGTTTTCTTTTGGATTGCTAAGCAGGTAACAAAGGTTATTGTTTCAATTATCACAACATAGACTAAATCTAGAGTGGATACAAATGTGAAAATGAGTAACAAGTTTGCACTCTCACTACATACAGAGAGTTCGGGACATAGAGTGCGGATGGCCTGTGGGGTAGGTATTACTGTCCTCATTTTCACGGGGGGACATTGAGGTTTAGAAAATTAAATAAATTCCCTAGAGTTAGAGAGCTGGTAACTGTGAAGTTTGAGCCCACGTCCATCTTTAGCTCTCCTGTGCTGTGCTTGCTTCCTGCCTACCCTCCCTCCTGGAAGTCTCTGCCTTTCATTTTCATTACCGTGACTACCATGTCTTAGACAACATGTCTAAGACAAAATGTCCTAATTGGACATTTGAATTTTTTTTACTCCCTTCATTGCCTAGACATATCCATTGTTCGTAGTTTTATAGCTCTGTGCATTTAGTACCCACTTCTAGGAATAATTCACAAGGCATAAGAAGAATTGAAAAACCTTTGTCACAGAATAATAAATGGTGATCATATTTTGGGGTGTTGGAATTATAAGTGGTTTTTGTTGTTTGATGTGTGGTTATTTCATCCTCAAATTTTCTGCTTTGAACAAGAGAGAGAGATCTTTTGTAAGTTTCATGTATTAGTCTAGTTTGCATAATGCATTTCCAGATACCTAGTATTACTCGAACATTGTGCTAGGACAAAAGGAAATTCAAAAAGAAATCAAGCAGACACCTATCCATTTCAGTGAACACACTGCGATTAAGCATTTCCCATGTGTGCCTTGTGCTGGGCGTGTGAGACAGGCTTGCTGGAACCAGGATCTAGTGCTTGTTTCCCAGGAGCACAGTTTACTTGATGAAACTGAGCTATACACAAATGAAAGAATTAATAGGTAATATGCCCAGGGTCAAAAATAAGAGCTGAAGCTGTAACAGAAAAAAGGTGATGAAGTCCTGAGCAAGTCACTTGAGATAAATTATAGGATGCTTTCTGTATCTTGAAAAAGGGGAAGAGAGTTGGTGGAAAGGAAGGAATAAGTTAATCAAAACAAGGAATTATAAGGAAATAGAGGAATTTGTCTTGGGTTAGGAAATGATCAAGATATCTCTTTAGAACATGGCGTCCTAATTAGGTGCCCAAGTTTTAGCGGATCTAGAAACCCTGAAACTATGTATAAATGTATTATGTGTATGCACCTTTTAGAAATGAGTCTATAGCTTTCATCAAATTCTTGAAAGGGATTTTGGCTCCACAAAGGTTGAGAACTAGGGACCTACAAGAATAAAGAACATTGGCTTGGGGCCTCCCTGCTGGTGCAAGGGGTTAAGTCTGAGCACTGTGCAGCTATCTCCAGCCACTACAGAATGAGTTCGATCCCTGGCCAGGGAGCTAACCCACATGGCGCAGCAGACCTCTCCTGTCTCGCCTGCTGATCCCCTCAGCAGTGTATTTCAGTCAGTCCACCTGTTCTGCTCCCTACTCTGTCTCTGGTGAATCCTCTTACTCCTGCACTGCTGGCCTACACCCCAGTTCTTGTATGCATAAATAAAATAAATTGATGGAGGGCAAACTGTCATTGATAGTAACAGTTGTAGCTTGATTTAACTTTTTGGATGTTATTATTTTTTGCCTCAGAATTGTTCTGGCTAAATATGTCTTTTCTGCTATTTTTTGTTTATCATAGGAAAATATATCCGGGAACTCATTAAGGGTTTGTGCAGGGTGCGGTCTGTCTGCCGTCACCTCTTCTTACCACCACATCATAAGAAAGTCGTTTCTGGGACTGATGGCTTTGGAGAAACGACAGTCTCTTCTCTCCTAGAGCTGCCATTATCTTGACAGGCAGGCCCTTGCCAAAGAAAGAAATGGCATTTACAGACGGAGCAGAGACCAGTGTTAGGACTGGCAAAAGAGGTTTCGTTTTTTTTTATTTTGAAAGGTGATTATTTGTTAACTTACATAAGACCAAGTTGACTTTTTTTTTAAAGGTTTATTTATTTATACAAGCACTGGGGTACAGGTCAGAGGCGCGGAAGAGTGAGAGGATTCACCAGAGAGAGAGCAGGGAGCAGAACAGGCAGACGGACCAAAGACACTGCTGAGGGGAGCAGTGGGCGAGGCAGGAGAGGTCTACCACGCCATGTGAGTTTCCTGGCTGGCAGGCTGGGAATTGAACCCGCGCTGTAGAGGCTGCGGACAGCTTCACAGTATGGTGCTCAACCCGCTGCACCACTGCGGAGGCCCCCAAGTTGACATTTTAAATAGTAACTGAAACTTGGGCTCTCCCCCTAAAGACAAGATGGTTTAATTCAAACTAACCTGCACAAATTTCAGATCTGTTTTGCTTAGGTTCTTTTGCATTCATAAAGAAACGATCAGAGGTTACAGAAGAGTTGGTGGGAGCATTGGAAAGTATGAGATGGGATGGACTGAAAATTATTTTCAGCTTAGTTAAATCTACTTTGAACTTGATAGCATATGTAGATATGTGTATACATATTTAATTTTCAAACTTTTTTGTTAAAGACGAACACGCAGACATACACATTAGGCGAGGCCTACACGGGGTGGGGTTTCACTGTCACTGTCTTCACCTCCACATCTCATCCCGCTGAAGGGTCCTCAGGAGTGATAACTTGCCAAAAGCTGTCTCTCCTAGAATAACAAAGTCTCTCCTGGAAAATGTCCTGAAGGATGGGCTGCAGCTTTTCTTGAGGACATGGCACTCTTTTCAGAAGGATCTTGGTGGTGGTTTGCTTGTTTTGTTTCTTTTCCTCATCATCTTTTTGCTTGTAGACAATATAGCCCATGACCATTCCTCTCTATTAATGAGAACCTTTTGGTGTTAGGTCTGTGTTTTCATAACTTTTTATTTATATTTATTTATTTATTTATCTTAAGATTTATTTATTTTTATACAAGAACCAGGGTACAGGCCAGATGCATGGGAGGGTGAGAGGATTCACCGGAGACAGAGCAGGGAACAGAACAGGCAGATGGACTGAAACATACTGCTGAGGGGAGCAGCGGGCGCAACAGGAGAGGTTCTGCTTCGCCATGTTGGATCATCGCCGGCCGGCTGGGATCAAACCCGTGCTGCAGAGGCTGTGGACAGCTTCAAAGTGTGGCGCTCAACTGCCTGCGCCACCAGGAAGGCCCTCATAACTTTAAAAAAAAAAATTATTTATGCATACAAGAGATGAGGTGTAGGCCAGAGGTACAGGGAGCTGGTGGTGAGAGGAGTCACTGGAACAGAGCGGGGAGCAGAACAGGTGGATTTGCTGAAATACACTGCTGAGGGGAGTAGTGTGAGAAACAGGTGAGGTCTGCTGTGCCATAGGGGTCAGCTCTCTGGCCGGGGATCAAACTTGTGCTACAGTGACTGCGGATAACTTCATAGTGCTGCGACTTAACCCCTTGCGCCACCAAGGAGGCCCCTGTTTTCACACCTTCTAAGGAGCATGCTGAGGTCAGCCAAAGGGTTCTGCTAAACCCTTTCCTAGAAAATTTCTTTGGGGTTCTTTTTCTCCTGCAGATTTTTTTTCTTATTCTAGTGGGCATTCCTGTCCAGTTCCAACGACTCATTGGTCAATTCCTCAGGAACTACTTCTCGGAGTTCCCCCGGGGCATCCTAATCTAACCCAACTGTAGGTTGTTCGCCATCTCAACCACAGACATGCTAAGTGTTACATTCTCTTTATCCTTGGCAAATCCTTTATGTTATGGACAAACCTGAGTGTCGTTTCTCAGATGGTGCTCATCCACTCCTTTTGACTTCACCCTGAGCCTAAGTGAGGTTCTTGATACACAGAGGCTTGAATCCAAAATGGCATCATTGGCTCTGTTGCAGCACAATTCTGGGTCCTCCTCAAGTGGTAGCTTTCCACGTTGCTTTAACTACTTGATCCATTGTTTGAATCAAAGAGTTGGTGTTTGGAGGGAGAAACACCACTTTGTTATGGGGGTGAAAAAAACCAATAAAACAAAGATGGATGTCTTGGAACATTATCAAAATTAGCAAAATCTCAAAAGGCATGTTACTCTACGAACAGTACTTCTGTATTTCACTGGCATAGCAATTCAGGAGAGCATCCTGGAAGAGGAACTGGGTCACCCATGACTTCATATTAGTCCTGCAGTACAGTGGCAATGGACACTGACTGATGTGTCTGATATGAGGTTTGCAAATATCCTATTTAGCTTGCTCTTTCTTCCTTTTAATAGAGTATATTAGTTTCCTATGGCTTCTGTAACAAATTACCACCCAGTTGGTAGCTTAAAACAATACAAGCTTATGCTCTCATAGTTCTGGAGGCCAGGAGTTGGGAATCAGTTTCACTGGACCAGCGCAACTGCAGGGTTGTGCAACTATGGAGGTGCAGAGGAATATGCCCTGGCCAATTCTAGCTCTAGTCATTCCTGGCTTGAGTCAGGCCCCCTTCCTCTGTCTTCAAAGCCACCAGGGTAGCATCTTCAGATCTTGCTCTCTGCTTCACTGTCACATTACTTTCAATTTTCTATGTCAAAGTTCATTGTGTCTCTCTTATAAGGACACTTGTTACTGCACTTAGGACAGCTTGACTAATTCAAGATAATTTACCTGCCTCAAAACGCTCAAAAAATATTTGTTGGATGAATAAATGACTTGTGTACCTGGCGTGATGTGCTGTCCTAAACTTAAATAACATTCTTAGTGGGATGATGGCCTGAACCGTATTGCTATTTAGCTTTCTCCTCCTCCCTAGCTGTCACACTTCCTTCTGACTTTCCTTTCTATAGGAGACCATGGTGCATTTGCAAATTATTTATATATATTTGTAAACCCTAGAATGTTTCAGATTTTCCACCTTTGCATCAGCTGGGCATGATTTAACTAACCTTTTTTATAGAACTGGGACAGATCGAGCCTGTGGGTAGTTTGTGATATACGCCTGAAGAATGCAATCTTGCTGCTTGTGTTACTTTTTCCTTTGTTCTATCCATGCTCATCTGTGTTTCTTTCTTTCCTGTAATCTTTTCAAGTAGTGAACATTACATGTTAGATTTTTTACTTTGTCTTTCAGGCAAAAGATGCCCTAGAAAATACTGAGGTTCCTGTTGGCTGCCTGATGGTCTATAACAATGAAGTTGTCGGGAAGGGAAGAAATGAAGTTAATCAAACCAAAAATGTGAGTGAGTCGAGTGGTGTAATCGCAAGCACATGGCAGTGATGGTAGGAGTGGAATGAACTTATCCATCCGTGGGAATACCGCCGCTTAGAGAGTCCCATAGATCTGATCGAAGGGCTTCCCCATAACAGTTCTCTCTCTGTCTCTCTTTTATTTTTATTTGTTTTTTAAAAGATTTATTTATTTTTATACAAGAGCTGGGGTTCAGTCCAGAGGCGCGGGAGGGTGAGAGGATTCACCAGAGACAGAGCAGGGAACAGAACAGGCAGACTGACTGAAATACACTGCTGAGGGGAGCAGCGGGTGAGACAGGAGAGGTCTGCTGCACCATGTGGGATTCTCGCTGGCCAGCCGGCTGGTGGGTTGGCCAGCCAGCTGGCCGGCTGGCCAGCCTGGATCAAACCCACACTGAAGAGGCTGCGGACAGCTTCACAGCACTGCGTTCAACTCGGGAAGGCCCTCTTTTTTTTTTTTTTTTTTTTTTTAAGATTTATTTATTTATTTATACATGCACTGGGTACAGTCAGAAGCACGGGAGGGTGAGAGAATTCACCAAAGCCAGAGCAGGGAGCAAAGCAGGCAGAAGGACCGAAGCACACTGCTGAGGGGAGCAGCGGGTGGCAGGAGAGGTCTGCGCACCCTGTGGGACCATCCTCCGGTGGCCGGGGAGCAGCCGGGGATCGAACTGGCACTGCAGAGGCTGCGGGCAGCTTCACAACCCAGCGCTCAACTGCTGCGCCACCGGGGAGGCCCAGGCCCTCTCTTTTTTTAAATCATATAATTTATTTATATATCTTTTACATCATTGTTCACTTTTGTACATCGTTTGCTTTTTTGAGTGCCTTTTATTTTCTTGATTCTGATAGTGGCAAATGTTTGTTCTTTTAATTTTGGGAAATTCAGTAAAATTTAATGAAGCAATTAAATTTTCAGGACTAATTTTCTTTTCATGGAGTTTTACTTTAACACTTCAGTGACATGTGAGGGAAATTTTATAACCTCAGAGTGTCATTTTAAATAAACTAATATATGCAAGTTCTTGATTTTTAGAACTTCAGTTTAACTTGTATGGCATTCTTAATTCTTTAAATGATGTGTTCCTAAAAAGTAAGTTAAGAAATCATCCTCAATTTTAAACCCTTTTACACTGCTGGTAGGAGTGCAAACTGGTCCAATCACTATGGAAAGCTGTCTGGAGGACCCTCAAATTACTAAAAATGGATCTACATATGATCCAACAATTCCACTCATAGGAATCTACACAAAAGACACAAAAGATTAATTCAAAAAGAAACCTGCACTCCTATGTTCATTGCAGCACTATTTACAATAGCTAAGATAGGGAAACAAACTAAATGCCCCAAAACAGATGAGTCGATCAAGGTGTGATCTATATACCCAGTGGAATACTACTCAGAAATTAAAAAAAGATAAACTCATGCCATTCACAGCAACATGGATGGAGCTGGAAGGGATTGTGCTCAGTGAAATAAGTCAGAAAGAAAAAGAAAAAATGGATGGTTTCACTTATAGGAGGAATAGGGAAACCATACAAGGGAACAGAGGGGGAAAAAAAAGACAAAACTAGCAGGCAAACTATAAATCCAAGACTTTCAGCAGGGGAGGGGGAAGGAAAGGGATCAAAACAGGGGAGGGAAGAGCACAAGAATCTATCATGGGGCCTCCCTGGTGGCGCAGCGGTTGAGCGCTGGGTTGCGAAGCTGCCTGCAGCCTCTGCAGCGCCGGTTCGATCCCAGCTGCTCCCCGGCCACCGGAGGAGGATCCCTCATGGCAAGTAGACCTCTGCTCCCCTCAACAGTGTACTTCGGTCCTTCTGCCAGCTGTGCTCCCTGCTCTGGCTCTGGTGAGTTCTCTTGCCCTTCCGCGCTTCTGACTGTACCCAGTGCTTATATGTATAAATAAATAAATAAATCTTTAATTAAAAAAAAAAAAAAAGAATCTATCATGATGGTTGACAGATACCTTGGTGGGAATTTTATGGGGACTACACCTGGAAGGAGAAATCAAACACTGCAAAAATGAACAATGATATAAAAAATATATAAATAAATTTTTTTTTAAGTCCTCAATTTTAAACTGGTTGTATAAAGGATACATAAAGAAAGGTATTCTTCTATCACATACTTCAGTGGAATAAAAGCTTTACCACTTGCTGTCTCTGCCTATGTGTAGTAGATATACCTTAATAGTTATGTGACTTTTAATTTATTGTGGCTGAGAAGTTCATGAATTAAGGCAACATTTCTAGAACATAGCGCAACAGTATTTCATGGTAAATTTGAAGTATTAAATGTTGTGATTATAGTAGGAGACTCAAGGGTAGTTTATAACCATAACACCTCTCAGAGACTACAATCTTGAGAGCCAGGTAGAAAGCTGCTGTTAGTACTGGTGTTATGGGACTTTAAAGTTCATCCATCACATCTATCAAAAAGGAAACAGATTTAGCAAAACACATGCAAAGTAGGAACCCAGATTCAGAAAGCAGCTATTGTGTGGGTCTAAAAATATTCATGAAATACACACATAGTACAGCAATTAGTGAATATACAGATGATTATTTGGGAGTAGAATTCTGTAATTTTTTTTTTCTTTTTGCCATGTCAAATGAGTTGCTTTAATTTCAGGCAGTGCAGAAACTGTGTAGTTTAAATAATTGTCCTATCTCCCTATTTATACCTGGTGGTTCAGTACCGTAGCTTTTACATGAGAACTTTGTCCTAATGAGAGCCTTCTAACCACTCTTAATGACCTGATTTCTTCTATACCTTGATATCAAACTGGATTTATTTTGGTGTGTATATCCTATAGAAGATTGCCCTATAAACACAGTGTAGAGGGACTCTCAAACCCAAATGAGGAGATCTGAGTTCTATTGGGCTCCAGTACTGCCTCCACTATTGCCTGTCACCCTGCTTTGTCAATCCATCCTAACGTGGCTTAGTTTCTGGTTCTTCCGCAGTAGAAGCAGAGGGTGCTGGTGGAGATGATTCAGCTCATCCCAGTTATTCATTGAGAACTCTTCAATGGGGCAATTGAATTCAGTAATTCTCTTTGATTTTTAAGAGTGTTCGACTAGGGGAAACTGTTTTGACTCTCCAGTTGGTTCTGGATGCAGCTAGGCTTGGGAATCTCTTCTCTAAAGTATCTTCCAGCTTTGAGTTTGTAATTCTGGGGCAGCATCACTCTATCCCCCACCCTGCCCCCTGGCCTCCAGGCATATGGGGCCACTGTGCCAGCAATTCCACACCCTGCTCTAAGTCCCAGGTAAACGAGCATCTTTCTATTTGCCTCCCCAACCCCCATTATATGCTTAAGGAAGACTGAGATTTTTTTTATCTCCCACAGAATTTAGTGTAGTGGTTTATACATAGCTCACATTCAGTGTAAGTTTGCCGATGGAGGCAGTGATCACAAACATTAAAATTCAGCAGGGTGCTATATATATGTGCTTCATGTAATTCAGATTGCTTTATGAGATGTGGATACCAGTATACCCCACAGTACACACGGAAAACCAAGACTTAGAGAACTTAGGTAAGTTGACAAAGGCTGCATAATTACAAATGTCATGGGCAGGATCACATTTAGATGTGGTTGATCTCTACTATCAGCCAGCATATTAAATCTGATCCCAAAGAAAATGTGAATGATGACATCTTAGTAAACTAAATATAGATTTGCTTAGAGTGAGGTCATTGACAGCCATTTCAAACTGGAGCACAAGCTTATGAAAGTTTCAAACTTTTTTTATAAAATATTCAGAAACCATAGCCTCATCTTTTTTGGATTTTTTTTTTTTTTGAGATTTATCATTGCTATGGCATTATAATTGAGAGTCTCCCCACTGTCCTTGGTATTTAAATATAAAAAGAGCTTACTTCCTGTGGCATCTTGGCTTGGTGAGGTGGTGATCCTTGAACTAGGGAGTGCAGTGTCAATTGCTAAGGGTGTCCAGCAATTGACAGTTGGAAAGGGTGTCATGGAAACGTTGGCAAAAGCAATAGGCCATTGTTTTATATTTACTTTTGAAAATTGTAAAACAGTTGTAAATGCCAGCGCCTCTTTCTTTTCAGGCTACCCGCCATGCAGAAATGGTGGCCATCGACCAGGTCCTCGCCTGGTGCCGGGGCTGCGGCAGGAGCCCCGCGGAGGTGTTTGAACACACGGTGCTGTACGTCACGGTGGAGCCATGCGTCATGTGTGCTGCTGCCCTCCGCCTGATGAGTATCCTTTGATGTCATCCATGTCTGTGCGCGTGAACGCAGCAACGGCCAGCTTCTAGAATAGGAAACCGATTTATCAAACCAATTATAGAAGATGCCTATTATAAGATAAGGTATTCCCTTCATCAAAAAATTTTAGAAATGACCTTCCAATAGTAAAATGACCTATTTCCTTTTATATCAACAAACCTGTAACTATTAAATAAATAACTATAAATAACTATAAATAAGTAAGTTAGAGAAATAAAAGCATATAATTAACTTGTTAGGTAAAAGTAAATCATAAAGTAGGTGATAAAACTGCTTAGGAAAAAGTCTAAAGAATATTTGCCTTTGGACAATAGATTATAGGTGATCTGAAATTTTGCTTTATTTATATGTTTTCATTTGTTTATTTTTGCCATGAATACCTATTACAATATGTGAAAAATTTTAAGTCAGAAATAATTATGAAGCAATAAGTAAATAATTTGTGATATAATTGTAAGAAAATGGGAAATTGAAAGATATAGCTCTTTGAATTGTGCCTTGAGTAGAGCAATATAGATATTGACTATAACAAATTAGTCTCTGAGCTCTTTTAAAAAATTACCTGGTTAAGAATTACATAAAATATTAAAAAAAATGACACATTAGCAAAGTTCATAAATAAAGGGAAAAAAATTGCCTGGCAATTCAAAAACTTAGTTTCACACGTTCGTATTTTTTATGTACTTATTTTACTGTATATGTATCAGTCATTCCATCATGTTAAAAATAATACAGAAGTTTTTGATTATGATAACATGTATAATCTCTCCTTTATAAAGGGGCTTATGATCACCTGAGAATTCTCTCCCCACACTGCCTCAGAGTGGCTCAGCTTTCACCTGTTTTGTATTGGGGTGCAGGATAATATTCTATCTGGAGACAAACAGGGAACCATTTGTTGTTTTTAAAAGGTGAAAATCCCTGGATTAAATTTCTTCCTCCTTTCTGGCTCCAATTCTCTAATGATTCTGAAAAAGTGAAGTGGGAGACACCTGCGAATGTGCTAAGCCGAACTTTTATCAGCTACATGTTCAGTCTTACTCTATTTGCAATAGCAAGATGTTGATTTTAAATCCTTTAAAATCTTTTTTCTTTTGTGTAACTGGATTGCATGTTTTTAACACTCAGCCTGAGCTTAATGGCTTTTAAGAGTGGCATGAACTTTACTCTCCAGCTGGAATAAACAGAAACCCACCTAGTGGTGTCACGATATACACTTGAATGCCACATTCTCTGCAGGACCTTAATTCTTTTTTAAAAAAAATTATTTATTATAAATTTTTAAAAAATTTTAAAATTTTTTATATCATTGTTCATTTTTAAACAATATTTGCTTCCCCCCACTCCCTCAGGTGTAGTCCCTATAGAGTTTCCTTCCCCAGTGCACCTGTGCACCATCACCTCAGTCCCTGGGCTCCTCCCTCCCTCCCTCTGATCCCTCTCCCACCTCCTCCCCTGCAGAATGTCTCTGATATATAATTGTCTGTTTTTGCTTTGTTGTGTTTTGTACTATTATTGTTTTTTTACACTGATGTCTTATTTGGTTCCCCTATATTCCTGCTATAAGTGAAGCCATCTGATATTTTTCTTTTTCCTTCTGCCTTATTTCACTGAGCGTAATTCCTTCTAGTTCCATCCACGTTGCTGCGAATGGCATGAGTTTATCTTTTTTGATTGCTGAATAGTATTTCATTGTGTATATATACCACATCTTCCTGATCCAGTCATCTATTTTTGGGCATTTGGGTTGTTTCCAGGTTTTACCTGTTGTAAATAGTGTTGCAATAAACACAGGGGTACAGGTGTTCTTTTGGATCAATGTTTTTGTGTCCTTTGGGTAGATCTGTAGTAGTGGAAATGCCGGGTTATATGGAAGTACCATTTTTAGTAGACTGAGAAACCTCCAGACAGCTTTCTATAGTGATCAGACCAGTTTGCACTCCCACCAGCAATGCAGGAGAGTTTCTTTTTCACCATATCTTCGCCAACATTTGTAGTTGCTAGTTTTTTTGATATGTGCCATTCTGAGTGGTGTAAGGTGGTATCTCAATTTGGTTTTGAGTTGCATTTCCCTGATTATAAGGGATGGTGAACATTTTTTCATATGCCTGTTGGCCATTTGCATTTCCTCTTTGGAGAAATGTCTTTTAAGTTCTTCTGCCCATTTCTTGACTGGATTGTTTACTTTGTTTTTGTTGAGTCGTGTGAGTTCTTTGTGTATCTTTGTGATCAGTCCCTTATCAGTTGTATAGAGTGCAAATATTTTTTCCCAGTCAGGCACCTTAATTCTTTCGTATAAATCCCACTGGTTGTATATGGCTGTCAAAATGAACGATTTGGTGGTTGTGGCTCTGTTCTGAATATTGCCTCTGCTGATTTACCGAACACTGGGAGACCATTTCAGGTAAGTTGACCTGCTTTTGCTCTTTCATTCTAATTGCTTTGATCTCATTATGAGCTTTTAAACAGTTAGTATGTGATCAGTGTATTAAGAAGCCATGATGGAGCCAGTCAGGCTCCCAGGATTTCTAGTGAAGTTTATTTTATGCCTTAGTAAACGACAACAGGTAATAGTTTGTTGGTGAATGCCTAGCAATCTTAATGGGGGGGTTGAAATTGTATGGGGAATATAAAAATAAAATTTATTATTAAAAAAAGAAAATATAAGATTAAAAAAAATATTGAAACTGGAATATGATTACAAAACCCTTTGGAATGAAAAAATGAAGGAGGGTATGTTTAAATAAAGCATTAATGAACAAAAAAAAAAAAGAGAGAGATTCTTTCCTGAAGGGAGTCCCTAGCCTTATGAGGTACCTCCAGACTGTCCTTACCAATGCCTTCAGGTATGTGTGAAGCCACTCCCACTACTGGCATTTTCTCTCAATAAAAGTTCCCAGCTCCAGCTATGATAATAAGATTGAGTGATGCATAACCGCTGTCAGTACAGTAGAGTTAATTAAAGTGAACACAATATATTCTTGCTCATATTCAATCATTTTGCTTGATTATGATGTATTATATTTGGTATCTGGCAATCAAACCTACATTTTCGTTATTTTTCCCCTGCCTTTTTTTTTGTGAAATTTCCCCCATGGGCCTTCCCTGGTGGTGCGGTGGTTGAGCGCTGGGTTGCGAGGCTGCCCGCAGCCTCTGCAGCGCCGGTTTGATCCCCGGCCACCAGCGAGGGTCCCACAAAAAAAAAAAAAAAAATTCCCCCAGATACCACAATCCATATTTCTTTCATTTTCTCTAAGAAATTATACTTTCCTTTTAATCTTGCCACTTGTCCTAGTTTTATGTTTGTTTAAGGTTATGAACAAGAGTAATTTATTTTTCATAGTTTGAACTATAGATGCATATCAATTTTCATCAACTTGTTTGGTTATTTTTCTTTTCATGATATGAAAGTAATCCTAAAAGTATTATGCTTTAAAAGAAAAGGACTTAAATGCTGGATGTTGCAGGCAATTAACGTCAAAGACTGCAGATATTAAGTATCTAAGAAAGACTAAATTTGACTGAATCCCAATGAGAACAAGTTTTGGAAGACATGCTGTTTTGAGTTTTACCAGCTGAACATTAGCTTTCCTAACCACTCCTGTATATTTTAGAATAGATAATTTTAACATCATATCAGAAATTACAATAAAATGATGGAGAGTAAACAGTACAATGAGCTTCATCATTAAAAAAAAAATCTACAAAGCAACTTGATTTTGCCTATCACTTCTCTGTGACTCTTTGCAAATAACTCCTGACTGTTCTTCATTGATAAGAGGTAAAGAATTTCTCAAAACTTCGGGGATGAACAAAGGTGAGCCCTTAGTTACCAGGTGGGAGTGGACTGTTTCTCCCCAGCATGTCAGTGATATCGAGTGCACTAACAGTCCTGTCGGACACATCTCTGCACAGGGTGGATCTGGATGATCAAATAAATTCATTTGTGGTATGGACACCTGGCTGCAAGGACTCACTGAAAAGAATGGCCATGGTTTGAAGTGATTTCTCCAGATCTGAAGTTAAGTTAGGTGTTTTAAGTTTTGAGATTCTAAAGAAAACATCGATGCTATACATTTTCGAATGCTGTATTTTCCTCCTCTATTTGACTGGGTCAGGGAGGAAGAATGAGGACCAGGTTTGTGGGAGGTGGACCACTGTTTTCATAATGCAGTTATAAATTCTTTTAATACTATGTTATAAGTAGCATTAAAGTTCATAGAAGATACCTTCCGAACTATTGTTTTCAACAATGATGGTGATTAATTTATATTATTAAGGGCCTCCCTGGTGGCGCAAGGGGTTAAATCTCAGCACGGTGAAGCTATCACCAGCCACTGTAGCAAGAGTTCGATCCCCGGCCAGGGAGGTGACCCACATGGCTCAGCAGACCTCTCCTGTCTCTCCAGCTGCTCCCTTCAACAGTGTATTTCAGCGGATCTGCCTGTTCTGCTCCCTACTTTGTCTCTGGTGAATCCTCTCACCCCCCCACACCTTTGGCCTACACCTCAGCTTTTGTATGCATAAGTAAATAAATCTTTTTAAAATTATATTATTTAATCTGCTCCATTAAAATTTATTTAATAAGAATATGTGCTTTTTGTCAAAGCCATAAATCCCCAATGAATGCTTGAAAATAATATCTTGGTATCTTAGAGAGATGCAGTTTCCGTCTCCCCCTGTAACTCAACAGGCCTTGTCCCTGACTGCAGTTGAGACTCACCTGGAGAGCTTTTAACTACACTGGTGCTTGGCCCCCATCCTGGACCAGTGCATCAGAGGCTGGGAGTGGGATGGGGAGATGGAGAGCTCTCAAACCATTGTACTGAGCAGTCAAGGTTGAGAGCCATGGCACTCAGTCACGTGAGAGGAGAACACTCTGACCTGCCATGTGAGTGCCGTGAGAGAGCAAGAGGAGAGATGGGGTGCCCAGGCACCGGGACAACACTTCACGTGGTAAGAGAAGGGGCTGGCGGGAAGGATGAAGGACTAGCATCCCAGGGAGCTAACTTGCAAAAAGTATGGTCAGTAATTGCTGTAACTGCACAGACTTGAGGAAGATGGGAAGGGGACCAGGGGTTTGGTCGCTAGGGGGTCATGGGGTCCTGACAGGGCAGCTTTGGTGACATCCCAGCAGCACAAGCCAGTGAGGATGAGGTTGAGGCAAAAAACGAGAACCGCACTGACAACCTTGAGTCTGGAATGTTCTCAGGAAATAATAGGGTTAAAGCTTGTCTGGAGGGCAGAGTGGAAGGTAGTTTATTGTTTTCTTTCCCTCTAGCTTTATTGAGAGATAACTGACTTATGACATTGTGTAAGCTTAAGATGTACACTGTGATGATTTGATACACATATGTATTGTGGTTTACATTGCTAATGTTAACAAGATTAGTTACCATATCCTTCATCTCACGTAGTTACCATCGTGTTGTGACTGTTGTTAGGGTGAGAACATTTATGCTCTGCTTTCATAGTAATTTTCAATGCTTATAGCATACAATACACTATAAGCACCATGCTATATAGCCCCTGAGCTTTCTTATCACTGGAAATGCATACTCTGCAACCATTCCCCTCACTACTCCTCCCATTCTCTGGCTCCCATACAGCTGCCACTCTTCTGTTTCTGTAAAGAAATTGTATGTGTGTGGACACACACACACACACACACACACACACACTGGAATATTATTCAGCTATAAAAAAGGCAGGAAATACTATCACTTGTGACAACATGACTTGACCTTGAGGGCATTATATTAAGAAAGGTTAGAGAAAGACAAATACTGTGTGGTCTCATATGTGGTGTCTAAAAGCATTGAACTCATTGTTTTGATGGGGAAGGTCTCTGCAGATTTTTTGTAGGTCTGGGCAAGATTAGACTGAAGGCAAAGGAGAAAGGGAAGGTTATTCTGAGCTGAGGCCCAAAGTGGGGTCTTTCTAGGCCCCCTGCTGTCCTGTGTGCTGGCTCCTTCCCATCCTGGCTCTGCTTCCTTAGAATCTCCATTTGTTGTATCACTCTGTCTGAGGGTGCCACGTATCAAGTCCACACTCCTGGGACAAGCCTATATATTTTGACCTCATTTTATCTCTTTTACTGTTTTCCTTATGCTTAAAAATCCCCTCCCTCTACCCACCATTTGGCTTCCTTATATACAATCTAAGTTTATTCCTATTCTTTCTCTGACATGCTGTGCTCAGCCTCTTTAGATGTTCTCTACCTTTAAGGCAAGTGCAAGTTTCATCTTCTCCATGTAATATTTCATATACTATTTAGTGTTGTGTTGCAATTTCTTGTTTTTCCATATGTGTCAATCTCTTCTCTCCAGTTAGATACCAAAGTAGAACCAAGTAGATACTCAAAATAATCCTCCACGTCAGGATAGACATATTTTTTATACAGACATGGTCGTAAATTATTTAACCTTTGTGAGTCACTTATAGCTCTGTCATATATATTTTTTTAACAACTTTTTAAAAATAAAAAATCATTTTTAGTTGTGGAATGGCAGCCCTAGCTCTATAGCAGCAAATACTTACTGGGCCACCAGCAATAAAAGTAGCTAATGTTTAATGAACACTTAGGATATGCCAGCTCTTTATCGGGTTTTATTTTATTTAATCTCATTTAATCCTCACAAAACCCTTCTAGGTAAGTGCTGTAATTAGCTTGATTTTACATAGGAGGAAACTGAAGCATAGAAAGTTTTATCAGCATCTTATCAAGATCACATAACCCATAACTAATAATAGTTGATTGTGAAATAATTGATGGATTGACAGTTGTCTGACTGAGGCCATACAGCAGTTTCTTAAGTGACCTTGTTTAGCTCATATTATTTCTTTTTCTTTTTTCTTTTTTTAAAAGAGTTATTTATTTATTTGTTTGTTTGTTTGTTTGTTTGTTTATAGAAGCACTGGGTACAGTCAGAAGCGTGGGAGGGTGAGAGAATTCACCAGAGCCAGAGCGGGGAGCAGAGCAGGCAGAAGGACCGAAGTACACTGCTGAGGGGAGCAGCGGGCGGCAGGAGAGGTCTGCGCGCCATGTGAGACCCTCCTCTGGTGGCCGGGGAGCAGCCGGGGATCGAACTGGCGGCGCAGAGGCTGCGGGCAGCTTCGCAACCCAGTGCTCAACCGCTGCGCCACCGGGGAGGCCCTCATATTATTTCTTTAAAAAAAAATTCCCACCAACATGGAATGAAGCTCAGGGACCTGGTGTTATATGTTTTTTTTTTTTTTTGCTTAATCATAGTTTCTGAGAATCGATTGGTCATATTAAGAGAAGACTTACTGTATATCCATTCCTTTGGAAATATCATTCTCTGCCCATATTACTAATATCTCTGAAGTGTGCTAACATTAGCTGATGTATATTTACAAATCCTGCATGTGTTTATAGGTCTGCATTCATTCCCAGCTTTCTCCTTTCTCCAGTGCATTCCGGGATATCGGGCTGAGGAAGCAGTGTCCATGTTAAAGACCTTCTACAAACAAGAAAATCCCAACGGTCAGTTTTCCATACTGTACATAACACAGGTCACTTAAACCAGTGTGAAGAGAGTCTGACATGAACCTGCCTCTTCATTTTCTTTCTTCTTTTCACAGCACCAAAATCAAAAGTTCGGAAAAAGGAATGTCAAAAGTCTTGAACTCGTTCCGATGAAAGACTGATGCCCCTGGATGAAATTCTTGGACTAAAAGCTGTGGACATCGTTGAGGCAAATGTTTATATGCTGTTTTTAACCAGTGGGAAAATGATCTCTCATCATTTGCTCTGTTAAAGGAAGAAATGAGAACTTTTTGAAAGTCTGACAAATTTATACACCTGCTAGCTTTTCCACAGTCTGAAAAAACATTTTAAGAAGAGGAAAAATTAAACATTGAGGTTTTAGAAATGAGTAAGCAGTACGTGCTTTTCTTACCCAAACTTTTACACCCAGTCCAGGAAAGTGCTGACTTTTTGAGACTGTGTGTCTGGACCCGGTTGCCTGGTGTGTGTGTCTGGACTGGTGCGCGCCATGCTGTGGACACCTGCTTCAGGACTGGTATTTTAGAATCAGATTCTTCATTCTTTGAAGCTGTTATTTTCACCCAGGGTGTCAGGGGCCTGCGACTTCCTTGGATATTGCATATGAATGATATAATATAAACCATGACTACATGATCCTCAGGAAACATTTTTTTTTTGCTTAGACAGTCTGGAGAAAATTCATACTTTAAAAACCAGTGCTTTATTTTATTAATTTTTAAAAGATTTATTTATTCATGATATAAGAACCAGGGTACAGGCCAGAAGTGCGGGAGGGTAAGAGGATTCACCAGAGACAGAGTGGGGAACAGAACAGGCATACTGACTGAAATACATTGCTGAGGGGAGCAGCGGGCGAGACAGGAGAGGTCTGCCTCACCATGTGGGTATTTCCTCGGCCTGCTGATATTGAACCCGCACTGTAGAGGCTGCGGACAGCTTCATAGCACTGTGCTCAACCACCTGCACCACCAGGGAGGCCCTGAAAACCAGTGCTTTAATGTCATTTAAAAATGATAGCATATTGCTATAATAAAATCTTGTTTATGTCTTCTTTGAAGATGAATAGTCTTAGAAGACACAAGAGTTTAAGCGGGACCATTCCTTCTCTGTTACTGAGCAGCTGTACGGTGTGTGTCAGGCTCTGTTTGTTCATTGAATCAGTGACCCAACAAAGTGTCCTGCCCTCGTGGAGCTTATATTCTAGCAGGGGAGACATAACAAACATACCAGGTGCACAGTATTTAGTGGCAAGAATTATGGCAAAAAGAAAAAGGAGATCAGGATAAAGGGATAGGTGTGCCATTGGGTGGTGGAAATGCTGGTTGCAGAATTAATTAAATAGAATGGTCAGTTTAATCTGAAATTGGATAGTGATTTCTTTTTCTAAAAACTCAGAAGGCAATTAAAAAGGCAGAGTACATAGGATCAAAGAATTGCAGCTGGGAGCACACAGATTTGCCCCCTGGAGAGACATAGTCAGTGGGTTTTATGGGAAAAGAAGAAAATGAGATAGGGGTTAAAGTTGATTAGTGTTAACAGGCTTAGCTATTCCTGACTGTACATAATTGGTTCTGATTCTGTAGAAAGGATGAAAAGGGAACTTGATTGATTCTTTTAGCTATACGTTCATAATTATCAGTTCTTCCCAGTGGTTTACTTGCTGGTTTCTTAAAACAATTGCTGTTGGCCCAGTCCAGAGGTATTTGCCCAGTTCAGTGAGACAGCTGTGCAGTTTCTGTGTAATAGCTCCCTGATTCCATTTCAAAAATGGCCTTACAAATGACAACTTTTCAGAAGAATTTCAAGTCTAAAATTTTCCTATGTGAACACAGCCCTGGAAAGGGTTTCCAAAGGCAGGAATCCCCCGTGTTCATGCTTGACAGCGGGAAGGGTTGACTGGTGCAATTGTGTCTTGGCGAGCCAGGCTGGGGTGCACCACATCTGCCCAGAAGGGGGCCTCGCGGCTCCATCAGAAACCCAACCCCGCACCCTGCCAGGCAGCTCCTTCTTGGTTGCATTTCTTCAGTGGATTCATTTCCTTGATGCAAAGCATCTGTATTTGTTGGTTCTGCCATTTGAGCGATGTCTCCGACTTGTTTGTTTTGAATTACATTACAGGCTGGAATGTAATTGTGGTGAAAGTATTTTTATATTGCTGAGAGTAGCAGCTAATCACAGTTACATGCTTCAGAGGATTTATAATTGCTTGGTTTTGTACGTGTGTGTTTTTAACTGCATTTGAGAAGTTTTATGGAGAAGAATATGCATGATTTTAAATCTATAATGATGTTCCGTGTGCCTTCTTTTCAATTTCACCTACTTTAAAAATTATCTTCTCATTAAATTTTAGTGCTTTGACTAGTTTATCCCTCTTTGCAGTTGCTCATAATTCATTTCTGACTCCTTATGCCATCCTGCAAGCAGATTTCATCATATTGATTGTCTTTATAGCCTTTTCGTAGGGATTTTTTGTAGACAAACAACCTGGAATCTTTTCCTTGTAGACTACCACTTAGTAAGCATTTTATGCCAACTAGTTTCTTGGTAAATATTTATTAAATATAATTATTTACTGAAATATAGAAGAAAATGAATAATGAGATTATCTAGGATAAAAATCCAAAGCCAAAAATAGTACATGGGTATTTTAAGTCACAGATAGTCTCTAATAAAGGATGAAGAAAATAAAACTTTGAACAGGGAAGGATTGAAAACACTTATCAATAGACACATGTTCTTTCTTTGTTGTGCTTTGGAGAAGGGGTATTGCCACATTCCTATGCATGGCTGAAAATTTCAATTTTTTTATGACCTTTTTGAGTCTCTCCAGTGATTGACTTAGAGAAATAAGTGTCTTCTAAATTTTTGGTTGTGGGCAGCTTCCTACTTTGTGAGAAAAATCAGTTTAGATGGTATGTTCAGATTGGAGGTCGGCATCTCCAGTGCCAGCGCAGGGCCAGTGTGGGGTGAAGGACACAAAAACTACAGGATTCTGACAGCAGTTTGAAGTGGAGGCAATGAGTTATGGATACACAATGAAGAGACCTGCCTCCAGCTACTTAGACAGGCTTAAAATATTAAGATGCCCCAGTTCAAAACATCAAATCTGATCGATTGCTTTAATAGTGCCTGTCTAAGAGAACAGTTGAGAGACTTGTTTTGCATATGAGATAATTCTACAATTTGTGGGATGTGAAAAGGTTTTAGAATCACTGTCCTGTCTAGAGAAATTAGTGGGAAATGATTGTATCTAAGCTGCTAGAGTCTCCATTGTTTGCTGATTTTTGCACCGGACTCTGCTGAGACAGGGTGGTGGGTGATGCTTTGGCAGACTTCAATCACTGATAAAACATGTTAAAATATCTTTGCACTTCTTTGTTACTTGGCACAAGCATCTCTTCCTGTGTTGTATTTGGAATATCATGGAAAGAAAACAGCCAAGAACTCCATATAGGCAAGAACTATTCATTTTTTTTGCTTGAATTCTCTATTTGAAAATAATTTCAAACTTACAGAAAAGTTGCAAAAGTATCCATGAATCTCTTATTCTTGAAACCTGTTAATACTTTATTTTTTAAAGATTCATTTATGCATACAAGAACTGGGGTATAAGCCAGAGGTGTGGTGGGGGCGGTGAGAGGATTCACCAGCGACAGAGTCGGGGCAGAACAGGCAGATCTACTGAAATACACTGCTGAGGGGAGCTGTGGGCGAGACAGGAGAGGTCTTCTGCGCCATGTGGGTTGCTCCCTGGCCTGCTGGGATAGAACTCGTGCTGCAGTGGCTGGCGATAGCTTGATAGCACTGTCATTACCCCCTGTGCCACCAGGGAGGCCCCTGTTGTTAATGCTTTATACCTTTAGCTTTATCACTTGCTTTCTCTTCAGTTCGTTTGTCTTATGTTATATATGTATGTATGTGTTTTTCTGAACCATTTGATAGAAAGTTACATGTCATGCATCATGGGTTTTTCCTTGAAATAGTTCAGTATTTCCAAAGCATGGGATATTCTCTTTTTTTTAATCATAGTGCAGTAAACTTAACATTGGTATGGTACTTTCATCTAATCCACTCTTTGTGTTCCATTTTATCTGTTGACCCAATAATGGTGGTTTTTCGTTTTGTTTTTTTTTTTTTGTTTTTTTTTTTAGTGGGACCCTCGCCGGCAGCCAGGGAACGAACCGGCACTGCAGAGGCTGCGGGCAGCCTTGCAGCCCAGCGCTCAACCACTGTGCCACCAGGGGAGGCCCCCCAATAATGGTTTTTAGATAATTTCTCCCATTCTCCTGCAATTCCAGATCTATTAAAGAGTCTTATTGCATTTAGTTATAATGTATCTTTCACTTCTTTTAATTTAGAACATTTCCATAGTCTTTCCTTGATTGTATGACATTGGCATTTTAAAAATAATACAGCCCTTCTGTGCCAAGCTCCTCTCTTACTTTTTCTTTTTTCTGACATTTTCTCACTATGAGATTCAATGTGTGTATTCTAGATGATGGATAGGTTTTTCTCAATGTCACGTCTAGAGGCATCCAAAGGCCAGCTGTCCCTCACTGGTGATAATAATGTTGGTCACTTGTGAAGATGTTATCTGTTTCTCTACTGTGTACTTGCAACAAATGAGCAGTTTGGGGAGACGAACTCTTAGCACATTTTTATAAGAGAGCTTATTAGACACTGATGGGAAGGAGAAGAAAATTAATGATATAAATTTCAAGCAACTGTTCAATTATTTGACTGTATTCCTTCTTTTTTCATCATATCTGACAATATTTATAATATTCTTTACTTAATAAGAATATTTTAAATAAGATGTATTAATAAAAATTAAAAGGCTATCTCAGAAATATGTTCTTTTTCTCTGGATGTCTTCATTGAAAGTAATAATTTTATCCATTTAATTATACCGAATAAGATGGAGTTTTGCAAAAAATAGGACTAAGATATTTCTGGTAATACAGAAACAGCCTATAGGATGTATATTGCTAGGTAGGTAGTTTCTCTTGGGTTTCCATAGAGACATCTAGACTTAAAATGTGTTAAACACTGCCATTCCAAAATGAGTGTCAGTAGAAATAGTAGAAGCCAAGTTTCTTTAAAAAAAAAAAGTAACAAGATTACTGGTTAAAAGTCCATGTTGAAGCCAGGGCTTGTCCTTCCCAGTGGTTCTGTATCTACTGGCCTGGAATAGCCTTGGGGAGAAGAGGCATCAGGAACTGGTATCCCTTGCCTTTTGGCCAAAGAATGAGGCTGCATTGACTTCATCTATGAAGACAACTGCCAACTATTTTCTTGCTCCATAAATTCTTAATTGTGTGTGGTGAGGACAGGGGTGATGGATGACGTTATTTTTACCGGTAAGACTGTCAAAAATTCTTGTGAAAGTTTGACATCTAAGTTTTTCAAGTTGAGCTAGTAAAAATAAGCTCATGGGATTATTTCTCACCTGAGTTTATTTTTTTTTTTTTGAAGATTGATTTATTTATGCATACAAGAGCTGGGATGTAGGCCAGAAAAGTGGGGGATGACACGTTTCACCAGAGACATAGTGGGGAGCAGAACAGGCAGATCTACTGAAATACACTGCTGAGGGGAGCAGCAGGCGAGTCAGAAGCCATCTGCTGCGCCATATGTGGGTTAACTCCCTGGCTGGGGATCGAACTCATGCTGCAGTGCCTGCCAATAGCTTCATAGTGTTCCCCACCAGGGAAGCCCTCTCACCTGAGCTTAAATGAATATTGGGCCACATACCATGTAGCTGAGACTTTCTGATGTGGTTGCAGAAATAGGAACTTCAGAGTCTAGAGCAGGAATTGCCAAATATGGCCCATGGGCTAAAGTCACCCTGCTGCCTATTTTGGTACCACTCACAGATTAAAAAATGGTTTTATATTTTTAAACAGTTGAAAATAATCAGTAGAATTTAGTAGCCTGTATTATATACAATTCAAATATCAGTGTCCATAAATTAAATTTTATTGGAGCACAGCCATGCCTATTTGTTTGATATTATCTGTGACACTTTGTGCTATATGGCAGAATTTGAGTAGTGGTGACAGAAGCCTATAGTTGCCAAAGCCAAAATAGTTACTGTCTGGCCCTTTAAGAGGATGCCATTATAGATATAAAATGTTGAGGCTGGATCTCTAAGGAGCTTGTTTAACTGCTGGAACTTTGGAACTGAAGAATGTGGTTTATTGAGTAGTCGTGTTGAGCTGCTTAACACAACTGTTTTGTTTTGTTTTTGTCGATTTGCCACAGAACCAACCCAAAAGAGGGAGTCTTTTGCCTTTTAGAGAAGGAGCTCACCAGAAAGTGCTAGGTATAGTCGAAAGAACCAGGCAAGGCTCATGCGTGAGGGAACCAGTGCTGGAAAAGAGAATTGGCCTGGCTCTGAAAAGGGAGTTAGGAGGAGGAGGTATTATATTTAAAGGGTAGCATCACAGCTTGTTCTGGGCTGGGCTATGCCCAGGCGTGCACAGATGGGTTACATTATAACTGTGCACACAGCTTCTCAGCCTTCTCCCTCCAGCAAATTGTGAGTTAATTGTTAGTCAGGATCTAACATATTCTGTCTCTCATGGTGCCTCATGGTCAGTGTGGTGGGCCAAATTGTTTAGACAGGGGTCACCAGTCCATCATTTAGTCCACTGGCACAGAGTAGGGATAACTTGTCCTATCCACCTATAATTTCATTTACGGAGGTTCTCTCAGATTTATAAATGTGAAAGAGATCCAGGACATTAAAATATTTCTTCTGTAAATTTAAAAACTATGCTCCCACTCCTTGCCCAGGAAGCAAGATTGGGAGACTTGAATGGATAAAGGGAGTGAAGGGGATTCCTATGGAAACTGGGCCGATAAACTGGAGAACCAGCTCTTTAGACAAGACACACCCAAGGCTGGTCACCATAACCAGTCAATGATGCCTGGAGTATAAATAGAGGCTCTGGACCCTTACTGGGTGTAGCAGACCTCTCCTGTCCGGCCGCTGCCCTCCTTAACAGTGTATTTCAATAAATCCGCCTGTTCTGTTCTCCACTCTGTCTCTGGTGAATTCTTTAACCCTGTGCCTCTGGCCTCCTCCCTAATTCTTCCCCACAACAACAAATATAGACCAAAGGGTTTTGATGCACCAAAAGAGGGGGGAAAAAAACATTAATTTTAACCAATGGTGTGGCGGGAGACATCCAGTTACTGACAGTGGTGCTATGGAAGCGGCAGTTTCACGGAGGCCTGAAGGGCAACTGCCTTACAGAGCAATGAAGTAAAAGAAAAGGGCGTGTCCACATGCCTTGCTCCCTTTAAAAGTTTCCCCCCAAAATGTTAGCTCTTCTCCACCACCTTCCCAGCAGCCCTCCTCACACAGCAGGTCAGAGGGCTGAGTTCAGACTGAGGCACCGCACTCAGCATCCCATCCAGGCGTCAGGGATGGAGTTCAGTCAGCAACATGCTGCTGGTCCCCACATCCTGGGCGTGGGAGAAGAGGCATGGTTGGCACCCTGTCATGACATCCTGGGGGTATAGGGCCACCCTAACTGGGTGATTTTTCATTCTTTTTCTGTTGGAGTGAATCCTGGCGTGTGTGGTTGGGTTGGGGATGTCTTGGGCAATGGTTCTTACACTATAGTCGCTGAAGTAAGAAGACTGGAATTACACATCCCCAGACAAGATTTTGGCCAATATTTGGGTCACCGATAGAAGCTACTATTTATGTAGAACACCCATACGTAACCATACTAATCCTCAAAACAGCGCAATAGCCAGTACTATTGTAACAGGGTGGTCCCCAGAAAAGGGGGAGGTTCCAGGTTTCGTGCCCCACCCAAGGGAGGGTGGAGCTGGCAGGAGAGAAGAGACATCAGAGGAGACTGAGGAAGGAAGGAAGCAGGATGGAGAGACCTGGACGAGGCACATGGAGCAGAGAGACACGTGAAGAAACTGCACTTGCCTTTTGGTCGTGGACTGGGTGACACAGATGTGGGTGAGAGACCCGTGGGGAGGTGACAATGGCGGTTTTTGTCTTGATTTTGATTTTGCTCTTTTCCCTCCAGACTTGTCTGGTTATTCCTGATCCTTTTCTGTGGGTCCCCACTGGAAGGTGCTTTAGACTTGTGGCAGGCTTTGGGGCCTTGCTCTGGGCCAATCCCATTTGGATGGACTCTAACCCACGAGGGGACAGGTAACCTTGGGTTCTTGATTTAGAAACTAGATTCTTTGTCTTTTCTGTATTGTTCACTAATTGTGTTAAAGTTCCTTCCTACTAAAGTCTCATTTGTTTTGTGTTGATGTGGCGGATGGCAGAATTTATTTAGAGCAGGCAGGCTTGGGGGGTCTGGGGTGCCCCTCTCCCTGCCCTGTAACACTATCATTCTCTTCATTTTACATCAAGAAAACTGAAACATAACAAAATTAAGTAACTTGCCCAGCGTCTGAGGGTACTAAGTGATCCTACCAGTCAGAATGGGCTGGGTTATGCGAAGGTCAGGTAATACACAAAATTTGCTGCCTGCCAAATGTCTCTTTGGCATAGGGTTATTTCACAGGAGGGACTCTGAAGCCTGGGGGGGTTGCCATTGTGTTAAGAGACATTTACATGTGTAAAAGAAAATCTGCATTTGTAAGGGAGTCCCCCTCTTTGTGAAAAGACCTCAGCTCTTATCAGTGGAGAGGGCAGCCACTTATATCCACATCAGGGTTAGTCATTGTTGCTGTGTCTTTCCTGGTGACCTCCCTTTACTGACTTTCCTCCATCCCTATGTTCTTTGTCTCTAGATGAAGTTATTTAAGGTGGTGACTTAAGCAATTTTGCTGAATTAGTCACTTTTCCTGGGTTTCTCCCAGGTGTAGAGAAGATACACATATTATTATTAATTTTTTCTTTCTGTTATCAACCTATCAGATGATTATTTGCCAACCTAGAGGGAACAGGGACATTTTCCCTTCTATCCTCATGTTTTATTGGCTTAGAGCAAAGGCCTAATACTCTCATGCTTCATGTCTTGTCCATCTTAGGTCAGGCTAAGGGCTTAGGTTAAAGGAAATTCTCTCTTATAGAACATGAGTCATTGTGGTGGGGGTGAAGAGAAGAAAATAGAGCAAATAATGCTCAGTGTACTAGAACACGGCCTCCCAGTCTCCAAAGCGCATATGGATCGCTTTGGGAACTTGTCACTTCCTGATTCAGGATATGTGGGGTGGACCTGAGGGTCTATATTTCTTAAACTTCCAGGTCAACCATGTGCCACACTTGACTAAGGAGGGCTTTTCTCCAGAAGTGAACATCACTTCTGCTTTACTGAGAACGAAAGGAAGTCATGTAACCACGACTCAGAGCAGCAGCAATTGCAATCTGCTGTCTGCTGCTGGGGGAGGAGAATTGGAATATGTGCGACCTGCCCCAAGAAGAGCCAAAATTGTGAATGTGGGGGAACAAAATCTGCCACCCCCAAATATGTCTTTGGCGAAAGGATTATTTCAGATAGAGCTGGGGCTCTCAAGGCTGGGTAGAGGTTGTTCCTAGTAAGACATTTGCATGTGTGAAGAAAAACGTCTCTAAGGGCGTCTCTCCTTCACCATTTTGGGATGCCCTAATTTACTCTTATCAGTGGAGAAGGCAGAAGTTAAATTTGAGTAAGTTATACTTCTGTTTATTGTGCTTCTCCTGGTGACCTCCATAACTGACCTCCTCACCCTAAAGTTTTTGTCTTAGCTGAGGTTACTTAAGATGGTGACTGAAGGAAGCCACGTGAACGAGTTACTCAGTTTTACAGGGTCTCTTCCATGTGTGAACATACTGTAACATGTTTAGGGAAAATGACCCCTCCCTTTGGCATAGAAGAGAGAGCAAGACCATCTGCATGGGTGTGAAGCACTTGAAACAGCAATGCAAAGTCTGAAGCCTGCTGGAAAAACCAGACTTTTCACTCCCACGGATGACCAAGGAGTCCAATAAATAAGATCTGACCATGATGGGTACCCAGCCTTTGGCTCTTTAAAATACATTCTTTAGAAAGGAAAAGATGAAATCCTGTGTTAATTAATTCCTCTGTGCATAAATAAAGGCCATCAGCACATCTTTAGGTCAGCTCAACTTATAACTAGAAGCCCCCCACCCCCAAGAATAATTATATTTTTAATGTCAGTGACTCACTGCGCCTATCTATATAAACTAAATTCAAACTTGTGTTTGTTGGAACAGTTCACGCAGAGTAAAATCTGTCGAACTGCTTTGCTGGCTCGAATCCTCACTTTAATTATCTAATAAACTCTTTGTCTAACTATCATCGAGAGTTTATTTCCAGTTAACACATGTCTACAGGAGGAATCCATGTTATTATTAAACTTCTTTTTGGTTTCACCCCTATTAATCAGATGCTTGTTTGGTTTTTCGCTAGCCTAGTAGGACCAAGAAGGGTATAGAAAAATTCCTCCTGCACCCCTACACAAAGCCAGGATTTGAATTCGGGCCAGCTGTCCCCTGAGTGTGTGCTCTTAATTGTTGCTCTGTGCTGTCATAGGTGTTGATCCAGTCTCCATTGAAACAGGGCAGCCAGATGGCAAAGGCCCTGCTTGACAGCCAGCCAGCCGGGTAGCCACTGATGCTGGGGTCCCAAGCAGCAGAGCATCAAAGGCAGCACATGGTGCCGCAACTTTGTGAACTGTCTCACTTCATTTTTTAAATAATAATGTGCCAACATCCAAAGCATACTTTAGAATAGATATAAGCCTTCTACTCTTATACTCATCTAATAATCTGCCATGCCCATTTGCTTTGGAGACGATGTGGGGTGAAAGGCAGCACTCAGGGAATTTGCACCAGCAGGGAAACGCCCATGGGCCTGCGTCTGCACACGCACACCATTTATCACCTGTGTTTGGGCACAGTGCTGGAGTTGCTGGGCCGGAGGAGTCCTAGACTTGTGGGTCACACTACAAACTCAGTTCCCAGATGGTGGTGGCAGAGAAGCAGCTTCTTAGAGCCTGCAACCTATACCCATAACTGCGAACTTCTGATATGGTCTTGCTACAGGGCAACCCCAGGAAAAGGGGTATCTTGGGTGTGAGTCCTCACCATTGTGTTTAAGGACTCAGAAGAAGACTCAAGAGCAGACACACAGAGAAAAGTTAATAAAAGGTTTATTACAAGGGAAATGAGAAGCCTCCTTGGTGGCTCAAGGGGTTAAATCTCAGCACTATGAAGCTATTGGCAGTCACTACAGCACAAGTTAGATCCCTGGCCAGGGAGCTGAACCACATGACACAGCAGACCTCTCCTGTCTCACGGGCTGTTCCCCTCAGCAGTGTATTTCAGTGGATCCACCTGTTCTCTCTACTCTGTCTCTGGTGAATCCTCTCACCTGCACCTCCTCACCTCTGGCCTACACCCCAGCTCTGTATGCATAAATAAATAAAATAACTCTTTAAAAAAAAAAAAAAGCAACCAAAGCTGAGCATCACTCATTAGAGAGGAAATAGGAGGTACAGAAATATATGTGGCAATATAGTTCAGAGAGGAAGGGATACTGAGTCCAGCATCCCTGAGATTCGAGACTGGGAGAATCTCCTTCACCACCACTTTGCCTTGGGAACCTGAAGGTCTGTTTGCCTTCAGGAAACATCTGAGTGGTGCTTCTGAGCTGCAAGGGACTGAAAAGATTACGCAAAACCCTGAAGACACACCCATCTGGGTTGGACCTTCAGCAACTGTGGACTGTGATTTGGCAGTGGGGACACAGATTATGATCAGGAATGAGGTTGGGGGGTTGTCAGTGGCAGGGGGCTTCTGACCTGCTGGCATTGTTTCTTATCATAATCTTGGGGTTGGGGGGCACAGAGGGCTATCTAAGTTTTATGTCAATTTGTTAAACTACACCTTTGTTTGGTATACCTTTCTATTATGTTTATTCTATTTCGCCAAAAAGAAAAAAAATGTTTCTTATCTTGAAAACTCTATCCAGGACACTTTCTTAAATTGAAACAGAAGGAAATGCAGTTAGTGTTGGGTTTGATCAGGTATCTCCAGAAGCAGGGCACCAAGGTCTGGTGTAAAACATCTGGTAAAAGCACTAATGGCCAGCTCCAGCCTTCTGAGACATAAGCTCAGCAGTTTTGAGACAGAGTCTAGGAGTCCTTTGCTCCATTGGCCAGGAGAGCCTGGGATCGGTTCTTGGAAGCCTTGCCTGGTGACCCTGTGCTCCAGGACAGCGGCACATCATGACATAGGCCCAGGTGAGGGATCATGGGCTTTGAAATCTCTCCAGACCAGAATGTTTTATCAAGTTTGGGATCTCCAGTGTGCAAATTTTTGAGAAGCAGGGAGGTTGGTTTCACTTGTGACTCAAGCCAAATGGACAGAACCACAATGTGAATTTATTGGGGTGAATCCACATTATAGTAAGATAAGCTACAATTAGATTGGCAGGGAAAAGGCAGGAAGCTAACAAACCTCTTGGCAGTTTGGGAGAATGGTGATTCAGAGTGAGTGAACCTGTCTTATGAGCTTGAGGAGTCAGTCTGCCTATCTGCACGTAGGAGGGGGTACCCCTTCTCAAGGTGAGTCCTTGGCAGTTCTCCCCAAACTCTGGAGAGGCTGCAGGACCATGAGGATGGGTCTGTGAGCATCTCAAATTTCTCAGCTTTGGTGCCTCTATTTATGCCATTCTTCAGAGGCACCTTCCAGGACCACCTGTTATTTTATTTTATTTTAAGATTTTTAAAATTTATTTATGCATACAAGAACTGGGGTGTAGGCCAGAGGTGTTGGGGGTGAGAGGATTCACCAGAGACAGAGTGTGGGGCAGAACAGGTGGATCTACTGAAATATACTGCTGAAGGGAGTAGCGGGCAAGACAGGAGAGATCTGCTGCCCCATGTGGGTTATTTTAGCTCCTTCACTGGGGATTGAACTCATGCTGCAATTGCTGCCATTATCTTGGTAGTGCTGAGACTTAACCCTTTGTGCCACCAGGGAGGCCCCCACCTGTTATTTTTTATTTAGGCAGGGCCTCTGCCTCAGACAGGTAAATCTCTGTCCTTGCTGTTCACATGTCTATTTATTTTCATGAACAGTGGTTGCTAACTTAGGTCACTGTATCATAATTACCCCCTCTTTCCTATCAGTCAGGCTATCACATTATTAATATATGTGACACTGAAGAATCCACACTTCTGGGACTGGCAATCAGCATGTGACTAGTTTAGAGCTAGTTTTCAGAGAAAACATAATTTGTTTTTATTGATATCTGAGTTACCTAAGCTCAAGAAATTAGAAATCTCCATCCAACCCAATAGGTTGGAAATTAAACGTTAATACAAGAAGTTGTTTCCAAAACATGATTAAATGTGAGAGAATTACATAATAAAATATTTCTCTTGTGCTTTGAAATAAACAATAACAAAAACCACCAACCCTCCCAAAAGGGAGAAGTTGTGGTATGGTACATTTCAGTTAAACATAATTAGAAATAAGGTTTCAGAATTAACCCACTATTCTAGTTGATTCATTCAGCAATTTAGTTGAATATGTGGGAGAAAATGGATCTTCAAGTTTTTTCTTTTGGAAAATCAAGTTGTTGTGTTGCAAATATTCTTTCACAGCTGATCACTGGTTTTGTCATTTATCATGAGAAGTGCTAGAAAGCCAGGTGGTTCCTCCAGAGACACTTGGGTCACATAACACATACAGTTCAATTAAAATAGGCAGGTAAGTGCAAAGTTAATAGTTAAGGGAAAATAATAAAACAAAATCTTGTTATTTCCATTAACTACTTGGATTCAAACCTACAATATGGGGCCTCCCCAGTGGCGCAGCAGTTGAGCGCTGGGTTGAGAAGCTGCCTGCAGCCTCCGCAGCGCTGGTTCGATCCCTGGCTGCTCCCCAGCCACCGGAGGAGGGTCCCACATGGCGCGCAGACCTCTCCCGCCCGCTGCTCCCCTCAGCAGTGTACCTCGGTCCTTCTGCCTGCTCTGCTCCCCGCTCTGGCTCTGGTGAATTCTCTCACCCTCCTGCGCTTCTGACTGTATCCAGTGCTTGTATAAATAAATAAATAAATAAATAAATAAAAATCTTTAAAAAAAAAAACCTACAATATGACTTCTTATGAGCAATGGAGCACATTTCTACTGCTTGATCCTCAAAGGTTAGTTGGTGCCCTTTGGAGTGTTAACTGGAGATAAGTCTCAAATGATAGAGTTTAGTAGATAATCAAAGTGGGAAAACAGTCCTATGGATTTTAGTCCAGGAGAGCTGTTCCAATAATCCCAAGTTTGAATTTAGTTTATATAGGTGGGAATAGTGAGTTGCTAAGAATGTAATTATTCTTGACAGTGAGGGCTTCTGGTTCTAAGTTGGCCTGACCTAAATATATGCTGATGCGAGAGGAAGGCAATGCAGGATTTAATCACTTTCCTTCTAAAGAATGTTCTGCAGAGATGCAAAGACTGGGTACCCATATTCCATGTTCTTTATCTGGCTCATTGGTCATCTGGGTGTGAAAAGACTGGCTTTACCTTCAGGCAGTAGAATTCCCTAATAGGATACAGGATGGAGCCTGTTCACACTTACAAGTCTATAAGATGGCTTTCCTCTCTTGCCTGCTACATGGGGGTGGAGAAGGCAGGTATGGCTTAGAGTAGTGGGGGGAGGGGTTAGAGAGGTTGGAGGGAGATCCCCAGAAAATTTTCTGATATGTTCTCAGGAGAATGACCTATCACTCCACAGTAACCCTGACTTTGTAGGAAAGTGCTTTCAGCTTTTAAAGACACCTTTACTGGAATGGCTAGAATATTAATTCTTTCAATGACATTTTTTTTTCCTTAAAGATTTATTTATTTATATATACAAACACTGGGTACAGTCAGAAGCGCGGGAGGGTGAGACAATTCACCAGAGCCAGAGCACGGAGCAGAACAGGCAGAAGGACCAAGGTACACTGCTGAGGGGAGCAGCGGGTGGCAGGAGAGGTCTGCGCGCCATGTGGGACCCTCCTCTGGTGGCTGGGGATCGAACCGGCGCTGCAGAGGCTGCGGGCAGCTTCACAACCCAGAGCTCAACCGCTGTGCCACCAGGGAGTCCCTTTCAATGACATTTCTATATTGGAAGATTAAATAAGTTAAGGATGTCAGCTTGAGTTTTATACTGGCAATGCCACCATCTGGATTCAAATGCTAAACAAATTCATTAATCAGCCAAGATTAATTCCTTAAAAAAAAAATTCCTTTGTGATCTGAAAGAAATTCCATTTTCTTAGTGACAAGCTGCTCTGGCAGGATGCCAGGGAGAAGCCAACATCTGCCTGCTTTAGTGGGTCTCCTCCACAGGTAACCCCGGTGCACTGCACAGTGTTCTTTTATCCTAAGCATAATTTATCAACTTCATAAACCTCAAGCTTTATTTTGCTCTTCCCTTCAAAGTCCTTCAATCTCCATGAAATCTTTTCTAACTGCTCCAGCCCACAATGATCGCTTTCTTCAAACTCCTACTCAGTGTCACAGAGTTTAATACTCAATTGGTCTTTAATTACAGTAATTAGACTGTAAGCGCCTCAAAAGCAAGGATTTAGCCCAATGCTAGACCCAGAGGTGGTTTCCACAAATGCTTTGCGGAGTGATGGCTTTGCAATTCTGGATGGTTTCCAGTCAGCCAGGACAAATGGGTAAAAGGCACTACTAAGAGAAGACCTTCTGCTGTCTCTGCTTCCAGACAGGCCTTGTCCATGGGGGCTTTTGAGCTGTCGCTGCTGGACACCTGGGCGACCAGGTAGCTCCACTCAGACCACGGATGTTTTCTTCTAGCTCATTTCTCCCCACTTGGAAGCCCACAGTTTGGAGTTGGGCTTGCAATGTCCCATTTTCAGGGTTGAGAAGCCAGAATGAATAAGCAACAGAGAGGCAAAGAGGCAAAAAGTTTATATTTGCTGTGCTAAAAGCAAACTTTCTGTGGAGGCATAATACCTAAAAGGGAGAACACTGCCTATTTAAGAGCCAGTAAAATGCTGTGTGGAGATTGATTTATATAACTTTCCTGCTAGATAAGTCCAGAAGCTAGATTAATATTTTAATCATATTCTCCTGAGTAGAAAGAGCAGCTGGTGAAATTGTTGGAAGTGACATGCCAATCTACATAGAAACCAACTGTGGTTTGGAGACCACCATGGAAATAATAACTTCAGTTATTAGGTAGAGAATGAAGGGAAAAAAGAAACCAGATAAGTTTTCAGGATCTAGAAGTTATTTTCATTATAAACTAACCTTGGGTAGATGGTAGGATATATTATTATTTTGACATTTAAATTTAAATATTTGATGGCTTTATCTTTTCATTGCTGATCACTCTTAGAAAGAGCAGAGTTAGCAGTAGTACATCCTTCACCTTTTTTACTTTGAAGTTGCCATTTTAATTGTGCATTTAAGCTCAGCTGTGTTGTCAAAACATGGCAAGCAGCACAGTTCATGTCAATGTGTTACAGGGCAACCCCAATTTGAAACAGGTTGGCCTGACTGTGGGTTTTCATTGTACGCTTAAAAGGGACTTATAATAAGACTCAACTGCAGGCAGACACAAAAAGGTTAATAAAGGGTTTATTTAGAAAAGAAGGGGAAATGAAGAAATGAATAACTCAGGGAGAAAGAAAGAGAGATAAATTGGTGAATGTGTCCTACCAGTTCTGCTGGGCTGGAACCCCAACAGTATGCTGAAAGCTGGTGAAAAACCAAGAGATGCCCAAGGACCACATGCCTGGTTACATCCAAACCTGGCTGCTTAACTCCACTCTCTGTTCCCAGCAATCCTTCCCTTGGTGATGATGACATTGTGGGATTTGTAGTTCTTTTTTTTTTTAAGATTTATTTATTTATATAAGAACAGGGGTACAGGCCAGATGCGCGGGAGGGTGAGAGGATTCACCAGAGACAGAGCCAGGAGCAGAACAGGCAGAAGGACTGAAATACAGGGAGCAGTAGGTGACAGGAGAGGTCTGCTGCACCATGCGGGACCCTCGCTGGCCGGCTGGGATCGAACCAGTGCTGCAGAGGCTGCGGACAGCTTCACAGCGCTGCGCTCAACCACCTGCGCCACCACGGGAGGCCCAAGATTTGTAGTTCTTGGTGTCTTGTATCTCTTTGCTCTGGAGTGGGGGTGGAGCCCACAAAACCTGTGTTTGTGGAGTTCGTTCAGGGCATCCATTCCCCCCAACAAATACAGGGTTCCTCCAAGTGCATTTGACTTCCCCAGTTATTAGATGGTTCCAACAGTTGGTACAAATTCACTGGCGTCCTGAAATCTAAAGAAAAGCCTCTTTCTTTGTTTCCTTGAAAATCTGGGTAACAACAGATCTTTATAAGGGCCTGTAGCTGGCACTAGCATTAGGGTCTGGAATTTAACATGGGTTCTGGGAAATGCTATATTTTGTTAGGGAACTGCCCTCAGATGGAAATTGATGTTTAGATTATTTCTGGGAGTTTGTGCTTCTGCATTTTGTGGTATTAAGGTTGATGCTGGGATATTCGCATATGTTCGTTGACTCTTAGCTATTTTAGACAAGAGGGAAATGAAAGTCTTAAGATTGAAATAATCAAACTTTGAGGGCACTAGGCTCTACTGTAGCTATGTTGGCAGACAGCCTGTGTTGCAGCTGCTGAAGAAGGATCCCAGATTTTACCTGAAGGCTCAAATACCATCTCTTCTGCCTGGATCTGAGTCAGAGAAGGAAATGGGATTGGGCAGATTTGGGACTGAAATTTCTCTGTGGGAACAACAGATTGAATTGATAATGAGAGCAAGTTTATATTGTTAACTTTTATAAGGTGATGATAAATTTCAGGAATTTTATAGTGTTGGCATATTATTTGGGCCATATTTTTTTTAAGATTTATTTATTCATGCATAAAAGAACCGGGGTACAGTCCAGATGCGTGGGAGGGTGAGAGGATTCACCAGAGACAGAGTGGGGAGACAGGAGAGGTCTGCCGCACCATGTGGGTGGGATTCTTGCTGGCTAGCTGGGATCGAATCTGCGCTGCAGGGCATGCGGACAACTTCACAGCACTGTGGCCCAACCGCCTGCGCCATTAGGGGAGGCCCCTTTTATCTGGTGCTCATGCTCACCCTGCTTGGTTGGCTATCTTTGATGAGCAGTATATTAGATGAGAAAAAGAATTGGAACTGACTGTGGCTTTGGGGCTGTGTAATGTCCTGACCTATTTTAGCAGGGGTTTTTTTTGGGGGGTGGGCTACAAAAGATAGGTATTCATAAACACCTGTAGGGGATAACAAGCCTTCTCTTTGACACCAGGAGGATATGAGGGTAACAGTTGGGGAAGTCGCTCCATAGAGGAGAGTTTAAGATTTCTTTGAACTTCTCTTTTGATCTCCTTTCCAAAGGAGACAGGTTTACTTGGGGGTAGATTAAGGCCCTCGTGGTTAATTTTATTGGATTAAAAAGAGAAATAGTCAAAACAGGAAGGATGTTGGTGTCTGAGGCTGGGAGAGTCACTTCTCTATTCACAGTATTGGTGGGTGAAGTGAAGAGCATTTGATCCATCTTTCTGTCTATGAACAATGCAAACTTAGCAGTCACTTTGGACTCTCTCATAAAATGGGTGAGACTTGGAAGCCCCTGAGACATATCACTCTTGCCTTTCACCCAAACTCTGCTTCTTCTTGTCTCTCATGGGTGTGACTTTTTCTCACATTGTAGAGTAAAACATGAGAGGCAGTCTTTGGTTTATACTTAAGTTTGGATATAGGTAGTTCAAAAGTAATGGGCTGTTTGGAATCAAGGCCTGTTAAGCTCCCCTTGCTTAAATAGCTGTATTCTCTGCAGTCCAGTCTAGTTAGAAATGTGCTGACAGAATGCAGACTTAATGGCTAGAATAGCGAGTAAGAGCTAATACTTATCAACTCTGCTGTATGCCAGGCATGGCTGTAAAGGCTCTGCAGTCATTCTGTTATCTTTGCTGCAATTTGAGGAGTTTATTGTTCTTTTTCCCACTGAAGAGTGAATTAATAGAAGTTTATAGAATTCAGCTTGCTCAAGATCACAGCTCTTGTAAGGGGCAGAACCATATTTTAAATTCTAGAACTCAAATTTCTTTTTTTTTTTAAAGATATTTTTAAAATTTATTTATGCATACAAGAATGGGGGTGTAGGCCAGAGGTGTGGGGGGAAAGGGGGAGGGGATTCACCAGAGATAAAGTGGGGAGCAGAAAAGGCAGATTGACTGAAATACACTGCTGAGGGGAGCAGCAGGCAAGACAGGCGAGGTCTGCTGCACCATGTGGGTCAGCTCCCAGGCCTGGGATTGAATTTATGAGGCAGTGGCTGGCGATAGCTTGATAGTGCTGAGACTATAACCCCTGCACCACTGGGGAGGCCCCTAGAACTCAAATTTCTTAACCATCATACTAAACTATTATAAGATTATTACCCAAATTGGGGGTCAGGGAGATAAAGATGGTGATTATTGCTTCCTTCCCAGCTCTCCACTGGAAAAAAACCTCTTGAGTTTATTCCTGAGGCTTCTTAGTAGGTTGTGAATTTTAATGTCTTTCTCCTTTTCATGTGTGTGAGATTTTTTTTTTATCAAAATTTTTTCTAGGACCTTCTTGGTGGTACAGGGATTAAGTCTCAGCACTACCACCACGATGGCCCTCCTGCAGAAAAGTGGTCTGATTTCCATCCCTGGCCAGGGAGCTAACCCACATATGGCACAGCAGAACTCTCCTGTCTTGTTTGCTGCTCCCCTGAGTAGTGTGTTTCTGTACATCTGCCCGTTTTGTTCCCCACTCTGTCTCTGGTGAATCCTCTCACCCCCTACACCTCTGGCCTACACCCCAGTTCTATGAAAAAATAAAATAAGAACCTTAAAATAAAGGAATAATTCTTTAGATAAAAAAGTTCTTTCTGAAAGTTCTTTCTGTTGTACTTGTGAGAACAGATCCAGGATACTTATAACCTTAAAAAAAAAAAAAAAGATCTACATCCTTTACAAAAACTGGAAGTAAAATTGTCTGATTTTTAAAAAAATTTTCAATGAGAGAGCTCTTGTTCAGGGCCCACAGATGAATTGTGAATACTCTTTCATCTTCTGTAACTGTTTTCCAAATGAGTCACCTGAATCATTATTACTGCGGTTATTATTGTCATTCAGTTCAGTGCTAAGTGATTTACATGTGCTTTCTCACTGACATGGAAACATATGTGATAGGTACTTCCATCCTGTATCAGATATTCATTGTCACAGCAGTTCTGCAAAACAAAAAACCCATAAAACATCAGTGGCATACAAAAGACAACTATATATTATTTATACATCTTGAGTGATTTTCTGGACCGACTTACAACATGTGGGGTTTGGCTCACTCATGACATCTAGCTTGGTCTTGGTTGGGATGAGTGGGGGAATTTCGTTCTCCACTTGTCTCTCACCATCCACTAGGCTGGGCTGGATAATCTGCTGGTGAATGCACAAGCATGAGTTCTGATCACAAGCTGTGAACATGCCTAGTTGCATAACCCCATTTCAGCTTTCTGCTTGCAATGTGTCTTCTTAATAGCCCATTGGTCAAAGCAAGCAGTGAGACTAAGGCTGTGATATTATGTGTTCCATCCTTTGTGAGAGCATGGAAAATAACAAAAGGCAAAAATGTGGAAATAACAAACAACTGGGTTTACTTTTACAATCTATTCAGTATTCTCATTTTACAGATGGAGAAACTGAGACTGAGAGAGTAAGAGGCTAGCCTGGGGTAGGGGAGTTGGTCACAGAGATTTTAAATGACAGAGCTAGAGTTTGAACCTGGTTTGTTTTTCCTCAGAGCTGGAGCTCTTAATGATGTGCTAAAAAGGCAAAATTTAGAAACTAGCTCTGCCTCCAATTCCTTTCCAGATATGAGCAATCTTTTAACTCCCTTTTTATGCATTTTCACCAATGAAGACAAAGTGCAGCTGTTGACATTATGTAATGAGAAGGCTGTGAGGAGTAATTAATGTTAGCAAATTCTCTGAAAATGTGCTAGGTATTATGATCAAAGAAATACACAGACTTTTAAATCACTCCTTGACCTTATTTTACATTCCTAGTCTTTTAGATCTCTCTCACCTGCTAGAGTGTAGAAATGTGCTGAGTATGAAATCTCTGAATACTTTCACTCCTCTTTCCCTTGAATCATCTTAGCAGTGCCCCAACCTGCCCATATGAGCAGTAACTCTAAATGAAAATGATACCTTATATACATTGCTTTTTAAAAAACGATAGTAACATCTTCGTAATTGTCCACTTTAACAGCTGACAATTGTGGACTCTAAACTGATAGAAAATTCAGCTTTACATCAATTGCCCTTTCAGAAAATGTGTTCAGCCTCATTTTCCACCATAACTTGCTACCTAGCTATTACTGCTGTTGTTCCTTTTAGTAGGTGTCACAGCACCTGTTTTGCAGAAAGTTGAAATGTTTTATATATTTCTATTGACCCTAGAAGCAAAAGAGTGGAAGGACTCATTCAGACAGACTGCTCGTCAAAAATGCATTCCTACAGAAGAAACCCCACAGTGTACCCTTTGACCCTTGACTGTCTTCTGGTCCTGTCCTGGATAATTTTTGACAGTGTAACAGACGAAACTTCCTGCTTCTCAAGAAGGAACATTCTTATAGAGACTTGAGTACCATCAGGGCATCTGTGAATATCTTGTGGGCTAGAAAGGTATTGAGGATCACCTTAGAAATAAGGAGTTAGGGAGACTGTGAAGAAGAAAGGAAGAAATTGGAGAGAGAGTGTATGTGAAAATGAAGGCACATTGGCTCTGTAATGAGACAAAAGGACAGGGTGATAGATTTCAATCAATATACAAATGATTGGGGGACTGAGAAATTCAAATCAGATTTTTTTGTGAACAAATGTCCCAGAATCAGCTACCACTTCTGTTGTTTTCCTTAAGCAAAAACTCAGAGATTACCTTTATCTTATGCAACAAAAAATAACCCATAAGTTGATATAATAGGGGGATTTTATTTTTTATTTTTTTTAATATTTAAAATTTTTTTTACATCATTGTTCAGTTTTAAAGAATACCTGCTTCCTCCCACCCCCTCAGGCACAGTCCCCATAAGTTTCCCTCACCAATGCACTTGTGCACCATCACCTCAGTCCCCTGTGCTCCTCCCTCCTCCCCTGCAGTTTGTCTCTGATTTATAATTGTCCGTTTTTGCTTTGTTGTATTTTGTACTGTTATTATTTTTTTACGCTGATGTCTTATTGGGTTCCCCTAATAGAAGGATTTTAAAAAATGTAATGCCATTATTTAATGTCTCTCATCATGATAGAGAGGGGAAGAAGGAACATCTCAATAAATTATTTTCTTGTTAAAGCTATCAAGTATCTTAAGTATAATCTTAAGTGTTTTCTTGTTGAAGCTCTTGGTTTTGATTTTTGTTGCATGACCTAATGACAGTTTGTGTGTGTAAACAATAGGAACAATTGGGCCTCCCCGGTGGCGCAGCGGTTGAGCGCTGGGTTGCAAAGCTGCCTGCAGCCTCTGCGGTGCCGGTTCTATCCCCGGCTGCTCCCTGGCCACCGGAGGAAGGAGGAGGGTCCCACATGGCGCGCAGACCTCTCCTGCCGCCTGCTGCTCCCCTCAGCAGTGTACTTCGGTCCTTCTGCCTGCTCTGCTCCCCGCTCTGGCTCTGGTGAATTCTCTCACCCTCCCGCGCTTCTGACTGTACCCAGTGCTTGTATAAATGAATGAATGAATAAATAAATAAATAAATAAATAAGTAAATAATCTTAAAAAATAAAAATAAACAATAGGAACAACAAATGATGCAGTATATTTGAAAATGCTTCAGAATTAAAAGTGTCTAATACTAGGTATTATCATTATATAAGATGCAAGTGAAATTGGATAGAGGACATCCAGAGCAGGATCCAGAGCATGTATTGCATTTCCTGTCTTTTTCATCTTTTTCATCAGGCATTGCCGTGCCTTACTTAGTGCAACTTACCAGCAGTTGACATCAGGGAAGGAATGATGGAATTCTTAATGAACGATCTTCAGCAACATAGAATCATAAATATGAACTCAGGAAGTTATTCTTGTCTATTTGTAGGTAAGATTTTCATCTATGGTTGCTATCATGTTGCTGAATCATTAAAAACTTATATAAGGTACTTACACAAAATTTGTTGTAAGGCAGACTTTCTGCCCACAAGAAACTTCTTATCTCATTGGTTCATAACAAGCAATAGACATGACTAGCAATTCTCACCTCAAATTAACAGCAATGAAAGGCAATACGAGAGTCCAAGTTAAATCTACATGAAAGTAAAAGAGAAACATTTATTCTGGCCAATGGGGTAAAGGCAAGTTCAGAAAGACCCCATCCTGCAGCTCCCAGGAGCTAGGAGTTGGGGCCAGGACCCTACAGCCAGATAGATTTAGCTCCATCTACTTTTCTCTTCAGCCATTCCATTCAACACTCATATTCCTAGGAGAGAATTCTGTTGGCATGATATGGGATACATATTCATTCCTTGGCCAAGAAACAGGAGCTAAACACCACTGCCTGAGGAGGGGCTGGTGTGGTCCCCGAAGAATGATTCGTGCACCTCTGCAAAGCAGTGGGTCCTACTGAAAGCATTACAAGAGTTCAGCAAAGGGAGAGTCTGGTGAGACTTCACAGATATAAAGGGGCTCAAGTTGGAGATTTAAGGAAAGGTAGGAATGAGGTCAATGAAGAGGGAAAATTTCAGATGGGGTCAAAGAGCAGCAAAGATTTAGAGCTGGGATTGAGCTGGTGGGTTCACCAAAGACAGAAGTGGCGGAAACAGAAGACAGGTGCTAATAAAAGGCCTTTGGATTTGTTTCAATAGAGAAGTCGCAATAGGATTAGAGGATGAACTGGTCACAGGAACAATAATGCATAGTTAAATGAATAGAAAACATTCAGGAAAAGCATAAGAAAGCCGATGCATTTTTGAAAGAAAGTCAGAAAAATCAAGGCTATGTTGGAAGAAGCTTGTGGGTATGAGCTGGAGAACCTAAGTAAAAAGATGAGTCCTGAAGGAGAGGGTCTGTGTGTTCAGAGGCAGGAGGGAGGTCAGCTGGATGAGGATGTAGGCAGCAGCACAAACATGTAGATGACACTTGCTCTGAGCAGAGCAGATCTTAGCAGCGTAAGGCAGAAGTCAAGTGAAGGGGCGCAGTGTTGGATTGGGGCTTGAAGGGGAAGGTGCTCTGGAATAGCCAGCTTGCCTGAGAACTGAGCCATCAACACAGGGTCAGCACAAGGTGATAACACACCTCTGCGTGTGTTCAATTTAGCAGGAATTTGAGTTGCATTTCCAAATGGCTGGCAGGAAACTTTCCAGTTTAATTTCAAAAGTTAGGGTTTCCAAAAGCTGGGCGCTGATTTAAAAGATAAGAAAATTTATTCAGGAATTTAGCCTTTGTTCCTAGACTTAAAGGATTATTAGAAATATTTGGAAGACGGCAGATTGGCATATTTTGTTTGGGATGGTTTGCGCCCTTGTTTATATAGGGAGCAGTGGCCACAGACATCTCTTGATCATATATCCTTTTCATAGAATAAGTGTATCACTGGAAACACCAGACGTTCTAGTGTTTTGACTTAGCCCTGAAATGGCACTGACTTAAATATGTTTAGCCATTTTCAACCTTCTTCTGTGCTTGCCCATTATTTATGCTGGAATTATCTCAAAAATGGATTAAAGAGAAAGCATGAACCTACAAGCCATCCTTAACCTCAAATATTTGATGTATGTCATCACATTTAAGTAGTTCAGAATCTATTTAGAAAAGACAAACCAGGGAGTTTGGCTCCTCTGCACCCCTTTAAAAGAACCAGCACTGAAGGCTTATTAATGAGCTGGATTATCCACAGCCAAGTCATCCAGTGGTAGCCTTTTTCTCAGGCTGCTTAAAGCGCTGCACAAATAATTGCTTTATGTCACAGATCTGTCTCTGCAAAATTGAAAGTAAATCAAATACAATTTGCTCCAAACGAGATCTACGCATCATGTTTTAATAAAAACAAATCATCTATTACTTACACGTTTTGTAAGTTTAAAATTTCATGTATTGGATTTACTTACAACGAGAAACATCAAACAGAAATGTAGTTGATAGGCTAGCTGCCCGGTCTCCAGGGGGCTTAGTGCAGCATGTGATTGCTCATAAGGAGAACGCTCAGCAGTGATGTGATGAACCATTAACCAGGACAGTAGCCACAACTACTGTGCCTGTGCATGGTTCAGTTTGTTGTGTGTTATCTGTTGAATACAGATAATCACTATGTAGATAAGATACAGATAATCATCATCAATCATATGAAGTATGTATTATTATGATGGCCCACTTTACATATGAGGACACCTTTTACACTGATGCTTAGCAAGATTAGGTAATGAGGCTGTTACAAGTTGACAAGGCAACTAGGGTTGAGCCCACACCCTCAACTCTGGTTCCAATGCCCATGCATTGTCATTTTCTTAATAAAGCTCCCATATGCAACATTATGCTAGGTTCTTTGGCCAAAAGCCTGCACCCTTACTTGTTTTTTTTAAAGATTTATTTATTTATTTATACAAGCACTGGATACAGTCAGAAGTGCGGGGTGGGGGTGGAGGAGGGTGAGAGAATTCACCAGAGACAGAGCAGGGAACATAACAGGCAGACCGATGAAATACACTGCTGAGGGGAGCAGTGGGTGCGGGCAGGAGAGGTCTGCGCGGCTTGTGGGACCCTCGCCAGCGGCCGGGAATCGAACCGGCGCTGCAGAGGCTGCTGACAGCTTCTCAGCCCCGCGCTCTACCGCTGTGCCACCAGCAGAGGCCCCCTGTACCCTTACTTGTTTTGTTTTTAATATTTTTTTAAATAAAAACTTTCAAACTTTTCACTTTAAATGGATTTTAAAATTTAAGAAAATTCGTATGAACAGTTCAAAGTAGCTGTGTGCCCCCAGATTCCTCAAATGTCCATCTTACATAACTACATGCAATGATCATGGTACTGCAGTACCAGGACCCAAGTCAGGAAATTAGCATTGATACATTCTGTTATATAATTTACAGACCTATTCAGATTTCACCAGTTTTCCCGTTAGTGTCCAGAATCTAAAGCAGGATGATATATTGCATTTAATTGTCATGTTTGCTTGGTTTCCTCAGGGCCAGCACACACTTGCCTGCCCTGGGAGGGAGTGCCTCCTCACATTCTGCCTGCTTCATCCCAGTCTCTGTAATCTACCAGTCTTTGTTTTCATAACCTTAGCACTTTAAAAAGGTACTGGCTAGGTTTTTAAAGTTTTTACCCCTTAATTTGTTGCAGTAACTTTGCATTATAACTTTCTGTACATTTCAGGTGCGCATGATATAAATCAACATCTATCTAGACTACATTAAGTTCACCAACAGAGGGAGGGAGAGAGAGAGGAGCACAGGGGACTGAGGTGATGGTGCATGGGAGCATTGGGGAAGGAAATTCTATGGGGATAACCACCTGAGGGGGTGGGGAAGGAAATATTGTTTAAAAATGAACAATGATGTAAAAAATAAAAAAAATTAATAAAGCCCAATTTTATCCTAATTCTATACAACTGACCCTTTTTATCCAATTTCCTCACTTCCTTTCCTTCTGGTAACCACTTTTGTTTTACTTAGTTCATTCATTTGCTTAAATTCTCTATCACATATGAGCAAAATTATACAGAGTCACTCTCTCTCTATCTGACTTATTTCACCAATAATACCCTCTTGGTCCAAGCATGTTGCAAATGGTAGCATTTAATTTTTCTTTTAACTGAGTAGTATTCCATTGTGTATATAAAGCAGGTCTTTATGCAGTCATCCATTGGTGGACATTTAGTTTTTTTCTAAGCTCTTGGCTACTGTAAATAATATAGCCAGGTTTTTTTTTGCAAGATGTTCCTCAGTTTGGGTTTGTCTCAGTTTGGGTTTGTCTATTTCTTTTAAAGTTTGTTTAAAGACAATTACCAGAATTAAAAAAAAAATTTTGCTTAGAAGAACTGGGGTGTAGGCCAGAGGTGCGGGGGTGAGGTGGGGTGTGAGAGGATTCACCAGAGGCAGAGTTGGGGGCAGAGTGGTGTCTTCATGAATAAATTGGGGTGTGCATTTTTATTATTTATTTATTTATTTAAAGATTTTTATTTATTTATGCATACAAGAGCTGGGGTACAGGCTAGAGATGTGGGGGGTGAGAGGATCCACCACAGACAGAATGGGGAACAGAACAGGCAGACTGACTGAAATACACTGCTGAGGGGAGCAGCAGGTGAGACAGGAGAGGTCTGCTGCACCATGTGGGTTTCTCCCTGGCCAGCCAGGGATTAAACTCGTGCTGCAGAGGCTGTGGATTGCTTCATAGTGTGGTGCTTAACCCCCTGCACCATCAGGGAGGCCCAGGGTGTGCATTTTTAGCAAAAGTACTATAGAAGTTCGTTGTGTCCTGCTGGGCACATCGTACCTATAGGCACATGGTGCTGATTTGACTGATCATCCTCCCAACTTTTATCATTTGGTTAAGGTAGTGTCTCCTAGATTTCCCCACTGGAAAGTACCTATTTTTCATTTTTAGTTAATTAGTATTTTGTAGGGGAGCTGCTTTCTTGTAATACCTTTGCCCATAAATATTATCATTGATGACTCTTGCTGGAAACATTTATTACTATTGTATTTCAAAATGCTACCCTTATTTTCCCATCATTAACTTCTGCATTTATGAGTTGAAAACCTATTGTAAAGGAAAGCATTTTCTTCTTCCCCACGTATTTATTTATAGCACTGTGGATTTATGGATTATTCCTATGTTCTGTGGGTTGTAGTCTCTAATGACAACTATTTTGTTTGTTCAAATGGTCCCACGTTTGTTTGAGTTGGCTTCTCCATCACTTTGTTGTAAAACACTTACTTTTCGGCACCACAGACTGTCCTAGGCTTATCTTGTACATTCCTTGTCTAACCATGGCATGAACCACTTCTCTTTTGTTGGAAAACAGTATTCACAAGCCAAGATCTGGGCACTCGGGGGAACTTATTGCTACTGGAGTATCATTGCTTCTAGTTTCTCTTAGTGGAGAGAGTCAGAAATGGATGTGAGTATAAACACATCTGTGTCTACTTGTACATCTACCTTTCTGTCTGTGTAGCAATCTTTAATGCACACTTCCCTTTAATTCCAATTAAGCTCCAAAAGGTAATTCCTAAACTCTCTTTGTAATTACTTTCTTTGACCATGGTAAAACTGACTTTCACTAGCCATGATCTATGCATTTATTTGCTGTGCTAGAATTCACAGAAAGTAGTTTTTCATACCCTGATAAGCATATTTGTGCATGGTTCACTTTATCTTTGGTTTTAGTGTATGCAGTAAAAACACTGCATTTCAAAACAGATTCATTCCTTTCTCTGCTTTCTGTCTGGTTGTGTTATTCAAGGTTTATTTGTTTTTTTCTTTTTTGTTTCTTTTTGACTTCTCTGTTGGTTATCCGTTTAATGTCCCTTATCCCCACCCTTCTTCACCTGCTCTGCAATAATGGAACCGGATCCTTTAAACATTTCTCCTTTGCAACCAGCACAATGCTATGATTTGTCAGTGAAGAGCTCTGGAGGGACATTGTAGGGGGAAGCGGCTGGCTTCTCTTCTGGTTTTAGCATAGTGCTGCTTTGTTGTTTTCCCACTCCTATGCATTAACTGTGAAAAATCCAGTGCTGTTCTACCCCAGCTGCTTGTCGAGAGCACACAGCCCTGGGCCTGATCCAGGGACCACCTCATTGTTTCCCTCCCAATGCGACATGCCCCACCCTGGGTTCCATGCTGCTCTGCTGCTGAGCAGGTTCCCACAGTCCGAACTCCTTCTGTGCACTTTTCTGTGCGTCTTGGCCACTTGCATCCCAGAGGAATGTTTTTGACTTGCTGGCCCTGGCTGCAATTCCTTCCTGCCTGCCAGCTTTGACTTGCCTGCACCCCAGAGGAGTATCTCCTCCTTGCGTGGTAACTTGGAGGAGCTCTGGCCCAGGCAACCCACTGATTTTTTAGCATTCATAAAATGTCTATTTACCACGCCTTCTTCGTCAATGAGATCAGAATCTCATCCTCAGTGAAGGGTTCCTTCCAAGTTAGTTCATCCCTTAGGGTTCCACTGTCTACCTTTGAGATCTCTTGTAACTTTAGAGATATTCCCTTTATAGTCTATATGAAATTTCCCTATTCAAATCACTGTGTGATTTCTGCCACCTGATTGGACATTGACTGATACACATTCCATTTTGGATTCCCCTTCCCTTTCTGTAGATTTTATCTGTGCACATAACTTGAGTAAGTGAATCATTGCCATGGCTGCCAATAGGGAGAAATACATAAAAAGGTTTACTCAGAAAAAAAGTTCCTCCCACTATCCAGTCTCTCCTGTTCTCATACTTTCCAACCAATTTCCACCTACTCCTTGTATGAAACCAGGCTCATTAGTTTCTCACTTACTTTCTCTGTTTCTTTTTGCAACCTTGAATAGATACATTTATACTTTATTTCCTTTTTGATTTTTTAAAAAGGGTAGCATCCTATTGATATTTTTTTACACTTTTTTCACTTAACAATATACTGTAATAAGCACTCCAGACGAGCTGTAGTAATCTTTACCATTCTTTTTTGTTTTTTTTTAAAGATTTATCTATTTATGCATACAAACAAAAAGTGGGGTTCAGGTCAGAGGTGTGAGGGGTGAGAGGATTCACCAGCGACAGAGGGGAATAGAATGGGCAGATTGACCGAAATACACTGCTGAGGGGAGCAGCGGGCGAGTCAGGAGAGGTCTGCTGCGTCATGTGGGTAGCTCCCTGCCTGGGGATTGAACTCGTGCTGCAGTGGCTGCGGCCAGCCTCATAGGTTGTGTCTTAACCCCTTGTGCTACCAGGGAGGTCCCATTCTTTTATACAGATACATAGTAATCCATTGTCTAGATGTATTAAAGATAACTCAGCCCCTCTTAAGCATGGGTATTTAAGCTGTTTTCAAGCAACACTGAAATGAATAATTGGTGCATATATATTTTTGTCATTTTGGAGCTGTATCTTTAGGGTATATTCCTAGAAGTGGGATCACTCAGTTGAGAGGTAAGCACATGAATTATTTGGGTAGTCATTGCCAAGTTTCTCTTGTGGGTTTTGCCAGTTTGTATTCCCACCAGCAATGCTTGAGAGTGCCTTGTTTCCCTGGTCTGCCAACAGGATGTGTTGTCATACCTACAATTTTTGCTTATCTGATAGGTGAGAAATAGTATAGTTCTAACTTGCATTTCTTGATGTATTTTTGAATATCTTTTCATATGTTTAATAATTATATGTTTAAACATTTTACGTATTTTTAAATGAAATTTCTGTTCATGTCTTTTTTTTTAAAGAGATTTATTTTATTTATTTGTGCATATAAGAACTGGGGTGTAGGCCAGAGCTACAGGGGGTAAGAGGATTCACAGGGACAGAGTGGGGAGCAGAACAGGCAGACTGAACAAAATACACTGCTGAGGGTAGCAGCAGGCGAGACAGCAGAGGTCTGCTGCGCCATGTGTGTTAACCCTCTGGCCAGGGATCCAACTCGCCATGGCTGGTGATAGCTTGATACTGCTGAGACTTTAACTCCTGCACCACCAGAGAGGCCCCATGTTTTTTTTCTGTTTCTGTTGATTTGGGTCATTTACCCTTTTAAGAATTCTTTAAATATTGAGGTTATTAGCTCCATTTTTGTGATAGGTTGTAAACATTTCTCTCAGTGTAACATTCGCCTTTGTATGTGGTGCTTTTGCCATGCAAATATTTTCCATAATTTTATGTGACTATATCTATCATCAATCTTTCCTTTCATTTTTCTGCATCTGAGTCATAGTTAGAAAGACTTTCCTATATCAACAATAAAGAGGAATTCATCCATGTTTTCTTCTAGTTCTTGTATAGCTTAAATGTTTACCTCCAGTTGTCTGATCCTTTTAGGGTGTGATAAGAGACACAGATTTTGTTTTTCCAGAGTCATTGTCCCAACAAAGAGATGCCCGCTTTGTCACACACTGAATATCCATATGTACTTATGTCACTTAGGAGGTATATTTTCTCTCACTGGTCTGTTTGCCTGATGAGGGGCTAGTACCAGACTCTTAAAAATAGAGGCTGCATAGCAGGCTTTAGTGATTGTTAGAGTTAGTTTTCTTTAGAGTTGTTCTCTTTAATTGGTTCCCCAGCTATTCTTTTTTTTTTTAAATTTATTTATTTTTATACAAGAACTGGGGTACAGACCAGAGATGTGGGGGTTGAGAGGAGTCACCAGAGACAGAGTGGGCAACAGAACAGATAGACCGACTGAAATACACTGCTGAGGGGAGCAGCGGGAGAGGAGAGGCTCTGTCCGCCGTGTGGGTTTCTCCCTGGCCGGCTGGGAATCGAACTTGTGCTGCAGTGGCAGATTGCTTCATAGGTTGCATCTTAACCCCTGTGCCACCAGGGAGGCCCTCCCCAGCTATTCTTTCATATTTATTTTTCCATGCTTATGTTAATGACAACTTGTCATTGATAGTGAACATGATTCAGTTATGGAAGGACAAATCCAGGAAGCAATTCAGGGGCCCAGGCCTACATTGGCATGCTAATAAGCCAACCAAAGGGAGGCCATGGCAGAGACCTGGGCCGTGGAAGAAGATTGAGGACCAAGCCCATACTGGGTGAGGAAGGGCCCACAGGTAGGAGGCAAACCCCAGGTGAGAGCCATAACCTGAAAGTCACTTGACTAGAACATCAAGTCAGAAGGTCAGAACCAATGACCTGTTCAGAAGAGGCAGTGATCTTGACCTTGCTCAAGAATGGAAGAAGACAGCTGCTTCAGTGTGGGAGTCCTGAGCTCTGAGTTCACAGGTGAACTTGTGCATTTGATAGGAACATTCTCAACTCTACTTCAAATAGCCAACAGTGTGACTTTCACCTGAACGTGAAAGCACTTGCTGTTTATATAGCTGAGGAGCTCCCCCTGCTCGCATGTGTTTACAGTACAATCTCAGCAGTTATTGCTCTATTAAATGATGGTCTTACTAGCCTGTTAATTGCTAAGATACTTGCTAAGAAGTATCATACTTTCCTGTTCCTTCAAAGCATGATGGATAAAAATAAAATCTTTTCTTGATGTTAAAAGCAGGACTAGCTTTAGAAGCATCAATTACTTTCCTGAGCTGTTGGCAGTTCCTGCAGAGCCCCTGTAGGTTTGGGTCACAGCCCGGGGACATCCATCAAAATAGTGTCTGCTCTTGGTGTTTTGCTGGTGGTGTTTCTTGTAGTGTTGTCTGGGTGCTGCCTTGGTGCTGTTGGGGCCTAGCCTGTGGCTCCTGGCACATAGCGGTCTTCTGGGGACTCAAGCACCCTTCAAGCGAGCTTGTTAAAATATTAAACTGGAACCAGAGACACCCACAAAGACCTGAGCACATGCCTCAAATCTTTAATGTGGTTCCAGAAAGAGCTATTTTTTTTCTTATTTCTTTTTCTGGCTGTGTTTTGTGTAGATGAGGGTTTTGCGTAGTTTAATTTATGGTAGATTGGGACTAACCATTACTTCATGAAAGAGGATGGGTAAAAATATGGTAACTGCAATATTGTACATGGAATTTGTGTTTTCCTCGACCACACTAAGGGAGGATATGCTAGGATGATTAATGACAAGTGGCCGAGCATTAGGGAATCTGTCAGCAAGTGTGACACTCAGGGATATGATAGAATCACTTTGGGTGAATTTGGCAGAAGGTGACTTCCTGTCTTGGTTCTGTTTCCACTTCTAAAAAATCACCCATTCACATGGATCTCCTGTTTTCATTGTAAGTAGAAAGATTTAAAACAGAAGATAAGATTCTTAACTTTTTAAGTTGTGTGTGTGCACATGTGAGTTTATTTAAAGTCCTTCAAATACAGGTCTCATGGCAAGTGGTCAAATGGTAAATACCAGATCTAGTGCTGTCCTGAGGTCAGATGTTGGGACAAGGACAAATTGCTTGGGCTTTTCTTATCAACCTGGACTTGACAGAACAAGTAAGGCAATATTAGAGGTGGCCACTGTGTTCTGCATGGTAATCTTTTAACCAGCATCGTCAGACAACAGAGAGTGAGGATGGTTTCTCTGTTGGACCCCAGGAGCCACTGAAATTGATAACTAGGAATGATGATGACATGTTCCTGACCTGATAAGTTATGGTTGGTGTTTGCTATGCTGCCCAAATGCTAGACTTTTTTTTTTTTTGGTTCTAAAAATATTAAATCTCACCATGAATATTCCAAGATGGTCTACATTTATTACTTTTCTGCCCTTTAGAGCTTGCCATCTGCATGTGATGTGTACCAGGGATATCTCATTCTGAAAGTCTTGAGCAACTTTTGTTTTTAACAAAACTGCAAAATTTTACATTTTTAAAGGAAGGAGGAGGGGTGGGGAGGCACATTCCACTTTCAACATGTTGTCAGAAATGAATGAGTGATAGTCTGGAGGCAAAATCTTGGCCACGAAACGATGACTTGATACTTACGATTCTTATCTGTCATAGCAATGAGAACAGACAGATTGGTTCTTCCCAAGGGTGCCGGGAGCCTCTGAGGATGGAGGCTGGTTCGGAACAAGAGCTGAGATTCCCCTTTCTCCTTTCAGACTGTGTTTTCTGCTTGCTTGTCACCTAATCTCAGAAGAGTCACTGAGTATGCTCTATGTAATATGTAGAATTTATTGATTTTAAATGAGATATTATTCATGACCATACACACACTTAAGAAATACAGCGTATGTATGTTGTTTGGATATTCATCGTATAATATGTGTGGTTATGAAAATATATCTGGTAAGGTACCAGGTTCCAATATTCCTGTGTGGATGCGTCTACCTTCTAGATCCCAGCTGCGCATCTGACTGCTTGTCAGTCATCATCCATTCACTCTTGTCCCAGACAAGCTCTGGGACCTTCTGGAACTGTAACAATGTGATCTCCATAAAAAGGGGAGGTTCCAGGTGTCCTGCCCCACCCAAGGAAGGATGGAGCTGAGCAGGGAAGAGAAGCTAGAAAAGACTGGGGCAAGGATTTAGGAAGGAAGGAGGAAGCAGAAGACCAGGAGGCACATGGAGTAGAGAGACATGTAAAGAAGAAGTCTTTATTTTATTTTTTTTTTTTGCTACTGATAACTTCCTATCTTAATACCTTTTATTTTATTTTTTTTTTTTGCTGTTCATTTTTTAAATTTAATATATTTTATTTCATGTAATTCTTACATCATTTTTCATTTTTGCACAATGTATGCATTTTCATTTTGGTTATATTCCCCATACAATTCCACCCCCCTTATTTTGACTCTAATCCCTCCTCTCAGCCCCCCCACCCCAAAGTGTGTCTCTGGTTTATAGTTGCTTGTTGATTTTGATTTTTACTTTATTATAATTAGTCTTTTTCCCTGACCCCTTATTTCAGTTTTCTAAATTCCTGCTATGAATGAGAACATCTGGTATTTCTCTTTTCTTTCTGGCTTATTTTGCTGAGCACGATCCCTTCCAGCTCCATCCATGTTGCTGTAAATTGTATGACTTTATCTTTTTTGATTGCTGAGTAGTATTCCATTGTATATATGTACCACATCTTTAAAGAAGGAGTCTTGTTTGCTTCTCAGCCTTGGACTTCTACCAGGGTAAAGGAGACACTTGAGAGAGACAGAGATGTGGGTGAGAGGCAGTGCTTCTCATCAGCCTCTTCGCTCTGCCTCCCTGCACACTGCTCAGGACACCCTGGGTGTGGTGTATAACTTTCAAGTGCTTCTGGTCTGTGAATTTATCACTGATCCTCTTTTCATTGACACACACTTAACCCTTTGGTGTAGGGAGGGAATAGGCAATGATGTTTCCTAATATTTTCAGGTATTTGAAAGTAACACTTCGTGATTTCCTTTTTTAAAGGAAGGAGGAGGGGTGGGGAGGCACATTTCACTTTCAACATGTTGTCAGAAATGAATGAGTGATAGTCTGGAGGCAAAATCTTGTTTTTCCTTTTTCAAAATTTATTAACTGATATGTGATATAAGGGTCTTTTATTAAATGGGCCTGCTGTCATCTTCAGAAAGCAAACTCATCAAGGCCAGAGAAACACTGTAGACAAGTGACTAGGTCATGCTTGTCTACTGTTTAAAATTGAAAACCGGATAGCAGGAATCTAGAAAACTTAAATAAGGGATCAGGAAAATGAGTAACTATAAGAAAGTAAAAATCAAAATCAACAAAAAACTATGAACCAGAGACACTCTATGGGGGTAGGGGGCGGGGAGAGGAGGGATTGGGGTCAAAATAAGGGGGTTGCAATTGTATGGGGAATATAAAAATGAAATTTATTTAAAAAAATAATAAAATTGAAAACCCGGCCTCCATGGTGGTACAGGGGTTAAAGTCTCAAACTCCCACACTAGGAGTGACCCGTGAGTAGGAGAATCTGTAGGAGACTCAAAGACTAGGTAATAGGGCTAGTCATCTTGTTCTTTTTTTTTTTTTTAAGATTCATTTATTTATGCATACAATAGTTGGGGTGTAGGCCAAAGGTGTGTGGGGAGAGGATTCACCAGAGACAGTGTGGGGAACAGAACAGGTAGATTGCTGAAATACACTGCTGAGGGGAGCAGAGAGAAGGCAGGAGAGGTCTGCTGCACCATGTGGGTAGCTTCCTGGCTGGGAAACGAACTCATGCTGCAGTAGTTGTGGATAGCTTCACGGTGCTGACACAACCCCTTGCGCCACCAGGGAGGCCCCTAGTCATCTTGTTCTTTTTCTCGTCTCCAGGCAGCAACAAAGTGAACCCACCCTACTCCACTAGAACTTTTACAAGATCCCCCCTAACTCTCTTTGGCCTTTCCAAAGGCAAAACCATAGTGTGGTATGATTGAAACCCAGGAAGTCAACTGTGGGGCCAAACCAACCGGGAGACTCAGAGCTGAAACCTGTGTGTGGGTTAGTCAGCACCAGGAGGAGCTGGTCATGAGGGGCTGCCCTCTTCCTCCTCGCCTGCCAGGGTGGTGAACGCAGCGACTGTACACGCTGGTGTTTCCCCCAAGCTCCACCTGATTTTCTGAACCTTGAGGTTTCATAACTCACCCTGACTCAGAGTGAGGTGTTATTTAATTACATGAGAAAACAAGGGTTCATATTTTGCCACCTGTGGGAAAGGAGGAGGAGAAAGCAGGAAGGGAGAAGGAGCTGAGGCTGGTGAAACACTGCAATTCATTTTCATTTCTCACCATCCCTGTTTCTGATACCCCAACTGTTCTTTCTTCTACCTTGTTCTCCTCATAGTTCAAGTGAAAAGGAAGCAAAAAAAGAACCCATTAGCATGATGAAAACATTGACTGGGAGTGAGACTGATTTATGTCCTCTGTGGGTTCCCCTGGGGCTCAATGCTTCAGTCTTGGGGGTACATTCGGCTCAGGGCAGCACTTCAATTCCAGGCCAAGTGAGTCCCTCACCCAGCCCTGATGGGCCTATGTACATGTGTACATTTTTGTGTCTGTGTGTCCTCCCTAGGGAGGCCTGTGGGGCAGGGAGGAGATGAAAATGACTCCAACTTCAAGCTCCAAAGAGAAGGTATTAATTCAAGAGAATCCCCACTAAGGAGTTCTAAACGAAACCAGAGACAAATGCATCCTTTTGTCAAAAGGTGTTGCCAAGAAATGTCAAATACTTGTGCTTTTCATTCAAACTTAGAGTTAAGTCAAAGTTAACATGCTCATCGAGACAAAGATTCCAGCCAGAACAGAATTATATAGAGCTCCACAGGAAATCTGCAGCCAGCCATCTGTCACTGGTGTTGAGAGTTCTGGTTCTGCTGATGTCACGGTGGCCTAGCTGTCTGTCCGAACTCATCATCTAGTCCATGCTTACGCTGGTTGCCACCCCTGCCCACAACCAGTCATTTTGTTTGATCATCTCCCATGTGTCCCTTTCAAACAAAAAGGACTGAGTTCTCACTAGCCCCTCTGATGAAATGTCACGGAACCATGGCCAAGCCATCTAAATAGCAGCACCCTATGGCAAAGCCAAGGTTGTCCCTGTTTTGCTAAATGACAGGTCAGGAGGGGCAACAAAAATGACTTTCTCTGAATATCCAGCTGTTTGTACTTTAATGCATTTTCAGCCAGATTACTCAGAATTATTAACATTTTATGGGATATTAGAAAAGTGCTTGCTAGGTCATTTTCTAAAGCCTGCACCTTCTGATATTTTATCCTTAGCTCAGCTGTTGACCTGGTAACATAGAACCTTCTCAGCTCTCCTGTATAAAAATAGGGGCAAAAGAAATTGGCTTTCAGTGGGCTTTGAAGAAGACATGACTTTTACAGTCATTTTGAACCATGGAGAAATGAGCACAATTGCTTTTTCTGCCCTGTGATGGATTAGTAAAGAATAGGATTCCTTTTTAAAAAAGAATTATTTATTATGCATACAAGAAATGGGGTGTAGGCCAGAGGTGTGGGGGGTGGGGTAGTGAGAGGATTCACTAGAGACAGAGTAGGGAGCAGAACAGGCAGATGTACTGAAATACACTGCTAAGGGGATCAATAGAGGTTGCTGTGCCATGTGGGTCAGCTCCCTGGCCGGGGATCAAACTCATACGCAGTGGCTGGTGATAGCTTAATAGCACTGTGTCTTTCACCCGTGTGCCACTGGGGAGGCCCCAAGAATAGGTTTCCTTAGCTGAGATGAGACCTTCTGGAAGGGTCATGGGCATTATGGTTCAAGGAGGTCAGTCAGCTGATTTTAACAGGCAGCTCAGGTCTGGTATGGGATGGTTGGCCAATCCCCAGCTTACATCAAACGTGGGGGCTGTAGGGTGGGCACTCAAATATGGTTGGGAGGGCAGCCTTTGAAACAGGACACATGAAGATCCAATTCCAGCTCCACCATTTGTGAGTGATGTTGCTCAGGTAACCTAACATCATTATGGATCATAATGTTAAAATAATCTCATTATGTTAGCAGAGAAGATAACGAGAGGAGCTACCTCACACAGTTATTGTGTTAATTGAGCTTATCCATTTGAGTTATAAATTTGGCATAGCATAATTGTAGAGCAGAGAGAAGAGATTTATTCATCATTGAGAGATTGAGAAGATGGGAAACTTAAAGAAATTTAGAAGCTATTGGAAGAGGGCAATAACTTTGTGGAATTAACATATTTTATTTATTTATTTTTACAAAAGTGCCTTGGGGTTCTTGTATAAGTAGGGATCATTCCCTCCACCACTCCTGACACTTGAGGCTAGACCAATCAGCTCCCCCAAGGACAGTATTTTGTCGTTTTAAAGTTGGTTAGATCAGAGTAATAGTCACCGTATTTAAAACAAACTTGGCCCATTTTGATCTCTTGGATCACACTATTTTCAAAGTTTGTGGGATTTCTTGCTGAGAATGTCCTGGTGTATTCTGAGATTATAGAAATTTCCTTCCAAATCACATCCAAAAAAATTATACAAAATAATCAATTAGTTTAATTGGTTATACAATGAAAAAGTTCTAAGGATCTGATGTATATCATGGTCCCTGTCATTTCTGCAACTTTACTGTAGAATTGAAATTTTCTAAAAAAGTAGAACTTAAATGTTCTCACACACACAAACATATCTACATATGTGAGTTGATGGATGTGTTCATTAACTTGAAGGGAGGGATCTTCCTGCAACATATAGGTTTATCAAGTTATCACATTGTATATGTTAAATAACTTATATTTCATTTTAAAAATATACCTCAGTAAAACTAAGGCGAAAAAATAAATTAGGACATGAGGAGGGAATTTCATTTCCTCACTTCTTTCCCTATCTCATAATGAAAACTCAAGCAAGATTATTTAAGTTCTCAAGTTTTCTAAAGAGTGGATTCCATTGGGCTAATCAGACACGTGGCCATGTTTAAATACAGTCAACACATTTAATTTACTCACAATTGTAACTCTTTCTCTTTGCTTCCTTTAAATAGTGGAGATTAAGTGGGGAGCACAGTGCTTGCCTGTGAGTGCTGCCAAGTCTAATGTTGATAGGGTGATGGAATTTGATTGAGTTTCTGCCCCAAGGGTGAAAGTGTGTCTGTCTCAGCAGCATCATCAACTTGTAGCTCCAGCCCAGAGGGCTAGAGATTATTGCTGGCAAATTTTGTTCTGCCCCAGAATCAGGGGAGCAGCCTCGGGGTCAACATTTCATGCGTGCATAGCCAGCCACATGGACTCCAAGTGGCATTACAGCCCCACCTGTAAGGGCCTTCCCCAAATGCTCCTCCCCCATCATCTCCTTGAGTTGCATTTCCCCAGCAGAGCTCCTTCTGCCCACAGGGGACCTTTGTCTCCACCCTTAGTCTCGGCTGGAGGAGCAACACCAGATCTAGTGGAGGAGGTGAACTCAGGACAGGCTTTTCACCATAATTCTGCATTTCCTAGGTTTTGTCAGTGTAAGCCAGACTCTTAATGCTATTTTAATGCAGTTGTTCTGTGTGTGAATAATATGCTCTTTTTGCCAAACCTCAAACCCTGGAACTAAGATCTCATAAAAATGCCTAGAGTCCAAAGCTAATAGCTGTTATTCAGCTGTTATGGGATAAGGCCTAAAATGTTTCAGATAGATATTATTCTCACCCAGGCAGTGGGTGACATGAAACTACTAAAGGGCTGGGGGTTGGTGACGGAGGCTCCAGGTGCCTGAGGGGTAGGGAGAGATGTGCCCCATCACCCCATCTAGCTGTCCCAGTTGTTCTATTGCTTGGAGTCTCTGGCATAGATTTTTAAAGTCCATTCCCTCCTCAGCCTGTGGTGATAAACTCTTATGTGATCCTCAACTAAGTGAACAGCTTCACATCCCATCAAGCTGAAAGTTCTGGAAGACATTATTGACACCCACCACCCCAACATCCCCACCCCCACCATTTTCACCATACATATTAGTCATCACTGACATTCATTCAACAAACATTTACAAGCCTGTTACATGCAGGAATTCTGTTGGATGTGATGAGAAAATGGCAGCCTGCAAGTAACAAAGTGTGCTGTGTCAAGGTGAAGATTATGGACCCTGAAGTTAGAGGTCAAAGGCAGGATTTGCCACCAATTAACACTGTCTTGTCAATTAGGCAAGGTCTTCCTCTGTCCCTGCAATAATGAGGGCAGTAAAAGCACCTGCTTCATACTTACTTTTGACATATAAGTAGATGAGTATTTCTAATAAGCTCAGTGCCTGGCACAGGTTAAGGCCGTGTGTAACTGTATAACTATCTGAAAAATAAAATAATGGTGACGATGTAATGGGCATCACACTTGCACACAAGCCTGCAGAATGGCAGCCCCGTGCTGGGTGGTGCTATGAGGAGTGAGTTGGGTCAGAGTCTCCGGGACTCCTTTTCTGATCACTCTGCTACTTCAGTTCATGGTTCCTTCTCATCTGGACCACAGAAACACCCCTCTAACTGGTCTTACTTCCTGTTTTCCCCTCTCACCAAGCTGCTGCAAGTGGGATCTTTCTAAACCATTGGCCTTATCATGTTATGTCCTAAGTGGTGTTCTTCAGTGTCTCCCAAGCACACTAGAGTTTATGTCCAGACTCCTCTGTGGGCTTAGAGTTCTGCATCATTTCCCCCCACCATGGTTCCCTCCCTCCTCACCTCCACTTGGTAATACCCAAGATACACTCTCATACTGTTCTCCAACCCTGTGGAATTTTTTTGAGTTCTTTCTGCATGCCAAATCTTCCTCCTCTTTGGGCCTTTGCTCTTTGTGTCACTTCCAAATGGAATATCAATTGGCTCTGTCCTGCCTGTTCTTAGATGTGCTTCTATCACCCTCGAGGTCTCAGTCTCAACCTCACCTTCTCAGGGCAGCCTCCTCTAGTCCCCAAGGCCAGGCCAGTGCTTCTCTTAGCTTCTCCCATCAGGCCTTGTAGGGGCCCCACTGCAGTGGTGACCAACCATCCTAATCATTGTGCCATTTTTTATATTACTCTTGTACCCTCCCCAACCCTCATTGAACCCAAGGAGGGTAAAAACCACCTTTCTTGTTCAAGAGCATATCCCTGGAATTCAGTGCAGTGCCATGCACACCATCTCTTCAAAAATCTTGAATTGTATGGCCACCCCCTCAATCTCTATTTGTTTAAATGCTCAAAATCTTCAGTACCTCAGAATGTGACCTTATTTGGAGATAAGGTTGTTGCAGATGTGATTAGTGTTGCAGATGAGATGGGATTCTATTGGAGGAGGGTGGAGTCCTAGCCCAATAATACTGATATCCTAATAAAAAAAATGCCATGTGAAGGGAAAGACGTGTGCATGGGGGGAAGCTGGTGTGAACAAAATGCAGGGAGATGGTCTCCACATGCCAAGAAGAGAGACCCGGAGTGGATTCTCCCCCACAACCCTCAGAAGAAACAACCCTGCTAATCCCTTGACCCTGGGCCTATAACCTCCAGAACAGACACATTCATAATTTGTGCGGTAAGTCCACTGTGTGGTATTCTACCATGGCAGCCCCAGAAAACCAACACAACGTATTTCCTCAGAGATGAGTGGGTTCTTCATGCTTTTAAACGTGCTCCTGTAAGTAAGGGCTTTGCGTGTATACAAATATACCCTAAGCAGCTCCATATTCTACAAATAGATGGATCCTTAAGAATGGCAGACCCAGGTGGCTGTTAGTCATCACAGCAAGTGGCCAATTTTAGCTTCAAACGACCCCTTCTCCGCGGGTATTCCAAGAACTTCACCCAAGTGGGCAGGCGAGGTGCCCTCTCAGCAAGCCCCCACAGCAGGGGGAATGTGAGCTGATGGGCAGGCAGGTGCTTGTTTTTCTCTTCCAGCCAGGAGAAGCAGCTGAGAAGAAACCAGAGGAGGTGGGGGTGGGCAGAGCCCAGCATAGGGAAGACGAGAAATAAGAGCTGGAATGTGGAGCCAGAGGCCGTGTTCGTTCTGGACTCCAGGGCTGCACCGCAGGGTGTCGGTGCAGTTTGCGCAGAAGCCAAGATGTCAGGGAGGAATTTCCCCCCTTCTTCAAAAAAAAATTTCTCCTTCTCCATTTGATTGCAGTCTCTAATAAGCAATTCTTCCAAATTTCTTCTGACTTAAGAAGTTGAGAATATGTTGAGCTAAAGAAACACCAGAATCATAATTACGGTTATTATAGGGAGTTGTATGCCCATCACCACAGCATCTGGCTGTAATCACATGCTTAATGGAATGCAAGATGATCCACTGCTCATAATGGGCACTTTCCGAGCCAGGCAGCCACCAAGTGCCCACCCTCCCACTTGGAGGCCCAACAGAACAGATGTTTGTGGAAAGAGAAGATGCTGGTGCCTGTCTAGTGACCTTAGGACAGTGCTCGGGGAGTTGGTTCTAAAACCCTGTCTTGGAGCTCACTTGGTTCCGACCAGCCAGCAAAACCGGAATTGGGTTCTCTCGCAACTCTGCATAGCATGGAAGGGGGTGGTGGGCCCCATGGCTTGCCTCTGCTCTTATTGAGCCTTGAGGATGGCAAAGTGGAGAAGGGTGACTTTGGGGTGTGCACCCATACTTGCTCCTGGTAACCCTGAGTGCCCTTCAGCAATGAGCACACCCCAAACTCACTGAAAAGGCAGAATAGCCATCCCTCCAGTCAAACAATTCCTCTGAAGCATAATTGGCTTAGTCCAGGTCGCCATGACAAAATATAATAAACTGGGTGGGGAGGAGCTTAAACAACAGGCATTTATTTCTCATAGTTCTGGAAACTGAAAAGTCCAAGATGAAGGTGCTGGCAGATTTGTTTCTCAGTGACAACCTTGCTTTCTGGCTTGTACATAACTGCTTTTCTTTGCTTTCTCCCCATAACCTCACATGATGGAGAGAGGAAGCTCTGGGTCTCCCTTACCTCATAAGGGCACTGACTCCATCATGAGGGCTCCACCCTTGTGACCTCAGCTGAGCCTAATCACTTCCCAAATGCCCTACTTCCTAGGGCAGCACTGGGGTTAGGCCTTCAACATATGAAAGGGGGCCGGGGGCATAAACATTCTGTCCATAATAATAATTCATAATAATAAAACTTGCTCTCTGTATTTTTCTGTGCCACACATTTGTTGACACCTCAATTTTGAGAGCCAAGAAGCCTAGAGTTACAGATGCCTGAGCAGGCCCATCCCATATTTTTTTTTAAAGAACTGGGGTATAGGCCAGAGGTGTGGGAGGTGAGAGGATTCACCAGAGACAGAGTGGGGTGCAGAACAGGCAGATCTACTGAAATATGCTGCTGAGGGGAGCAGTGGGGGAGGCAGGAGAGGTCTGCTGTGCCATGTGGGTCAGCTCCCTGGCTGGGGATCAAACTCAAGCTGCAGTAGCTGTGGACAGCTTCATAGTGCTGTGTCTTAATCCACCCCATATGCTGACACCTTTCCACCTCCCCTAGCCCTGCGCCCCACTAGTGGCCCCTGCTGGCTGCATCAGGTTTTGACTGTCGTGCCTGAGTAACCCCTTGACTCTGGTGCTATAGAAACCTCAAGGCCGATTGACTGGACTTCCAGGCAATTCTTAACTCCCCCAATATCAACACTATTGTCACAGAAACTCTCCTGTAATATCACGCTCAGTCCCTGTTCTCTTTGGTGTCAGTTTGCAGCTGCTGTCTTCTCTCCATGGTTCCAAAGTAAATCAGCTTTCTCTTTCTTTAACCAATTCTGTATCCAAACATCTTCTATGCACCCTCACATGCTTCTGAAGACCAAGCTGGGCAGTAACGGGCTTTTAAGCCTCCTGGCCACACTATGTCTGTGCCACAGACAAACTCAGTCAATGAGACCAACATCCATCCAACTGACCTATTCTTTCTCACTCAACATCCTTCCTGTCAGGTCCTTCAGGGGTTATCCTCAAAACTCTGCATATGGCGAAATAGAAGGACATGAATGTTTTGAGTAGATTATCTGGATTTTCAATCGGAAGCCTCTGACACCCCTCCCTTCCAGTGAACCATTTTTTGAGGGGGACTAATTTCATCAGTAGATGATCAAATGTCTCTCTATATTTAAATTATTAATTTTGCTATACAAGCATATTTAAAATAACATAAAATACAAGATATTAAGAATTAGCACGGTTTTCTAGAGCAAATCAAAGGCAATTCTGTGGTGTTTGAGACACAGCATTTTTGGAATCCAGATGTGACTCTGTCTCTGGAAATCGTTCCTGAAGTCACAAGTACTCATGGAACAGCTGTGTTTTTCCACTGTGTATTGTAATCCTCACTTTGCAATCAATTTAATATACTTGTTTTCAAGTGACCTTTCAAATGATTATTTCTAACACCATCGAACATGTGTGAGTGTGAGGTCATAATCCCAGGAAAAATTATTGCAACTCTATTAATGGATTTGCTGTCTTTAAAAATCGAGGTCAGTGAGGAGAACTTTGTAATGGCCCAGACTAGCATAGGTTCAAACCCATTCAGGCTACTGTGCTTTCTCCAAACAAAGGGTGACCCTACACCCCTCAGGCCAGGGACAGTCCTGGTTTAACACATTGTTCCTGTGTAATTAACAATAGGACCATCTCAAAAGTGTCCCACTGTGAGGTCATCACATTAAATGCCAGTTTGTTGTTCCAACTAAAACAATTAAGAGACTATCCTAAAGATTTATAAGGATTCAAATATAAGGCCACTCCAGATTTTCTGAGGGGCTACGTAGGATGGAGAAGCATCTAGTCTGCTTCTATATTTAAGCAGAAACAAGGATTCTCCCTAATTCTCACAGTAGCCCCCCTCAGGGGTTCCTCTCTTTCTAGTGTGCCCCCCTCGGTCCAGCTTCTACTGTGCCATCTCTCCCTCACTATGTCCCTTCGTTGCTTCCCCTGTCACAACAGGGCTTTATGTTCAAGCTCCTAATGGGGCTTCTATACCCTCTTCTTCTAAGTCTTTTTGCTTCATTCCTACGGTTGCCCATGTGACAGACTGAGTAGTCATTGCTCCCCAATATGTCCACGCCCTCCCCCTGGAACCTGAGATCTTATAAAAGGGGACTTTGCAGATGTTGGTCCTTATGAGGGGAAGCAAAGTGATGGAGGAGGCCACGGGAGGGACGAGGAGCCATGGAGGAAGTGATGTGGTGACATGGGCAGAGACCGGAGCCACCCATTCTGAAGATGAAGGAAGGAACCACCAGCCCAGGAATGCAGACCAACAGCAGAAGATGAAAAAGGCAAGGAAATGGCTTTCCCCCAGAAATGAGAAAAGGAGCCAGGCCTACCCATAACTTGTGTTTAGCCTAAGAAGATTGATCTTGGACTGTGGCCTCCAGGTATAGAGAATAAAGTGATGCTGTTGTAAGGCACTGCATTGGTGGGGATGTATTACAGCAGCTGGAGGATGTCATTCACTCACCTTGGATCTCGCTCGGAGCTCGGAGTTCTAGCAACACCAGTCTGTTTGGCGCTCACCACCCACAGCGCGCTCTTTCCTGCCCCTGCTATTTTGCTGCCATCCGTGCTGCCTGGAATGCACTTTCTCTCCCACCCACCTTCCTTTCTCACTTCAGCCCCCATTTGCTCGGTCAAATCCTACCTCCCCATATGACTCAGCTTGGGCATTCCCACCACGAGAGATTTCTCTGACCTCTACACCCACCACCACCTCGGCGGGGTGAGCTCCCTTCCTCTGACTCCCACGGTCTCATTCCCATCTCTCTAACATTTCTCTCACCTTAGATTATGAAAATTATCTGATTGCCATCCCATGTGTTCAAGAAGGGACTGTGTCTAATTTATTTTTTGTCTCCATATTCACTGGGTGTGCCCAACAATTTTTTGTTGAATGAAAAAGAAAAAAGAATCTAAGAAGTACTTTTCAGAGCACATTTCCTTGAACATTTATGCCCATTATTTGTGCCCATTTCTGAGTGATTTGAGGAACTGCTTATGTTCAATTTTCTATTCTGTATCATCCTTGAAGAAATTGTGATTTGCTGCCAAGGGGAGAGATCCTAAGAATCAAAATGGAAGGATTTCAGGGCCTCCCTGGTGGCGCAAGGGTTAAGATGCAAACTATTAAGCTGTCTGCAGCCTCTGCAGCATGAGTTTGATCCCCTGGCCAGTCAGGGAGCTACCCACATGGCACAGCAGACCTTTCCTGTCTCGCCCGCTGCTCCCCTTAGCAGTGTATTTCAGTCTGCCTGTTCTGTTCCCCACTCTGTCTCTGGTGAATCCTCTCACCCCCACACCTCTGGCCTATACCCCAGCTCTTATATGCATAAATAAATAAATCTTTCAAAATGGAAGGGTTTCAGATCTCTACCACCACATCCCCCACACCTCCCCAGAGGACTTTCTGGAATTCTGGTCTACGGATAGATGTTTAGTGTGGATATCACTTAGGAAGATCTTCAACGAGGAAGTTTTCTCCCCGGGTGAAACTTGTTCACCAGAGCCCCGGACCCCGGATCTCCACTGGCCCTTGGGGATCCACTTGCTATGTGCCAGAAATATCTTCTGCAATGCTTTAGCCCAACTGGGCTGTGCTCCTCAGCCAGATCCTCAGTCTTGACACCTCTGCTTGCCCCCTTTTCTCTTCCTAGGATGTGGTGCACTCTTACTCCTCAGGTTTTCATATTTCCACCTACTCACCCATTGAAATTCAGCTTCTAAAACTGTCCCAAGTCCTCATTGACTCTTGCGATTTGGATGAGAGGATATGAATAATGCAGCCCTATCCATCACTGCCATAAAAGCAGCTCAAGATCAAGTTCCTCCAGGAGGGAACCAACATCTTTCTCTATAAGGAAGAGCATATTTTCAGAGGAAAGCAAGTATATCTTTAGGATGGTGGTGAAATCTGCCGTATAGGCCTCTGAGCATTCTCTTGTGGATATTCTGTAGCCCATTATGGTAATTTCTTCTCCTCTTTACCTTCTTTGTAACTGGGCGATTATACTGCCAATCCCTGGACACTATAATTTGCATTGCAATATGAGGCTCCATTTGATGCTTGCAAATTATGGGCCCAGGGCTGAAGCTCTGATGTGGGAGTTGCTTCCACATAAGTCAGAAAAAGTTACATATACATGAGTGCAGCTCTGGGAATGAAGAACCTCTTTTCATAAACACAATTTAATATTTAAAAATAAAATCTCAGTTATAGAAAAATAATAGGATCAGGGCTACCATAAAAGGAAAAGAAGAACTGAAATGAAGTGCTCTCATAAAAGTTTTATAAAATACAACCACACACATATGATACACTCGGGAGAAATGCCATAACATTTCTACACAGGAAGAAGCAATGTTCCCTCTATCCCCTTTCTTGCTCAACAAGGATTTGTTCTGAGTATTAAGTCCTCACAGGTGAGTGTGCACAGGCCCTTGGTGTTTCAGGAAGGATGTTACAACCACTGGGCTGGGAAGACAGGAAAAAAGCAGTGAGTGCCACTGAGGGAAATCACAAGGTATTGGTATCTGAGGATAAGGGTTGTCATCCTGGCGGTCCTTCCTAGGTTTTATAAGAATACACAGATTCTGTTGATTTTCAACGAGGAGAAAGCACGGTGTGTTGAGGAAGGGCAGTTTCCTTCAAGGTAAGAAGATCTGGGTTCTAGTCTTATTTCACATCTGAATTATGTTATAACCCTTCAGGAAGATCTTGGAGTTATCATGCTTGGAGTTATCATGCAGTTAGTTAAATGAGGATATCACCAAGAGGGCCTCCCCGGTGGTGCAGTGGTTGAGCGCTGGGTTGCAGAGCTGCCCGCAGCCTCTGCAGCGCCGGTTTGATCCCTGGCCGCTGGGCGAGGGTCCCACATAAAATAAAAAAAAAAAAGAAGAAGCTATCACCAAGGACCCTTCTACACTTAATGCTCTGTTATCCAGTGCTCCCAGGTACATGAGGACGCGTTTACTTAAGGTCACGGTCTATAGCCACCAAGGCAGCATCCTTACCTGGAAAATATTTCAAATATTGATCTGCATAAAGGGATTAGCAGATACCACATCCAGAGCCTAGTACTTGGCCTATGTCTGATTTGTTGGTCTGGACAAAATGCATCGTAGATGTCCAATAATGTCTCTAGAGTTCCTATCTCTGCAGAAGGTGTGTGTGTGTGTGTGTGTGTGTGTGTGTGTGTGATAGAGAAAGAGAGAGAGAGAGAGAGAGAGAGAGAGAGAGAACTACAGTTTGAGAAGTGCAGAGTTGAAATACACGGAAGTGACAAAATCAAGAACAGTGACTCACGAGGCACTCCTGAGCCAGAGTTTGATAGCAGAAAAATAATAACAGAAAAGTACTCATAATTGTAAGTAACACTCAAGATTGTTCTCTGTAGATTAGCTGTAGGTCTATGTTTAAATAAGATTTCTATGAAATAAAGCAATTTCAGGCCCTCGAAAATTCATGAAACAAATTTTTCTTACTTAAAAATTATATGTGATAAAATTCTTCTAATTTTCTGCTAAGGTCTACTTATTTTCAAAAAAATCCAATATATTACATTGCAATACAAATCCCCAAGTTTTGACCTATAACAAAATAGCACAATGGTTCTCTTGAATGTGACTATTGTGAAATTTGACCTATATGGAATTGTACATAAAACAAATTGGTAAGAACAACATACAATGACTATTCTGAACTTTAATCTCCTTTTTGTACTCATTTGACCTATTTGAAGGCAGTATGGTAGAAAGCAGAGTTCAGGTTTTGGAGCCAGGCAATCATGGGCTCAAATCCCAGCCTGGCCACTTCTTGCCTGACCTTGGGCGAGTTCTGTAATCTGTCTAAATTTCAGGCTTCAGAGTTAGCAAATAGAGATAGTATCTTAGGGGCTGGTTGTGGACATCAGAGGAAATGGGTGTAAGTGCAGGTGAATAGCACTTGATAGGAAGGTGATCACAGCAGTTATTGTAACATGTTCCACTGACCTTGCCTGTTGCAAAGCTCTGGACTGCACAGCTGCACGGGGGATGGGAAAGCACTTGTCCTGGATGCAGATGGAGAGCAGACACTCCCTGACACAGAGGGTTGCGGAGGAGCCCTGCTGATGCTAACTCACCCTGAGGAGTCTGGACTCACCCCTGTTCCACGCTCATGGCGACCAGGACAGTGTGGGCATCCTCTCTCCCACTCTAGTTCCCCATCACTGTGAATGCTCCCCTCTCACAACATTTTGTGCTCTCGTTGGAAGGTCTCACAGCCACTTCTGCGGGAGGTTCTTACCCTAAGGAGGTCTCACAGCCACTTCTGCGGGAGGTTCCCTTCGCCATTCAGAAGTTCCAGGGGACCCAGTCTGGGAGAAGTGCTCGTGAGACTTTTAACAGTGAAAGCCCTGCAAGCTGGAAAGAGGTGCTGCCTGTTCAGGACACTACACCAGCTCTCATCTTTAAAACAAAATGAAATAAAACAGGAAAACCAAATAAAACAAACAGAGAGATATAAAAATGCGTTTCTGGGGCCTGCATGGAATCACCAGCTCTAGCCCAGGCCGTTCCTCTTCCCACATTCCTTTCCCCACTCCGCTGTGGCTACACAGGTCTGGCTTTAGGCTTTTGCTCTTCTGTTCTTTTGCTTGCAAAACCCTTTCCCAGTTTCTGAACCTTTGCATGGCTCTCTGGACCTCACTATACTCAGACATCTGTTCAATAAGCCCTCCCTGGGCCTCCTGGATTAAAGGCCCCTATCTTTTCTCTCTCCTCTTTTCCTGAGCTGCTATCCCTCCCTATCTCTGACCCTGCCCTAGTTTTTCTTCATTGCCCCATCATTACCAAAAACTTCCTTGGTTGGTTTTTCTTTTAATTGTCTTTCATGTCCACAATTTTTTTTTTTCATTTCAGCAGTTTTTTTTTAAAATAAATTCTCCTACCCCCACCCTCTTTTTTAAAGATTTATTTATTTATGTGTACAAGAGCTGGAATGAAGGCCAGAGGTGTGGGGAGGGGGTAAGAGGATTCACCAGAGACAGAGTGGGGAGCAGAACAGGCAGACCTATTGAAATACACTGCTGAAGGGAGCAGCAGGCAAGACAGGAGAGGTCTGCTGTGCCATGTGGGTCAGTTCCCTGGTTGGGGGTGGAATTCTTGCTGCAGTGGCTGTGGATAGCTTCATAGTGCTGAGAATTCACCCCTTGCACCACTAGGGAGGCCCTCATTTCAGCAGTTTTTAATGCAAGTTGTGTGTAAGGTGACTTTATTCCTGCATCTTCTCAATTCTTTCTTCCTGATATTTTCCATTTCCCTTTCCTATTTGGTAAGATTTGGCTTTGCATTCATCACCCTTGTGTGGTCTTTGTCCAGATTTACTATAGTGGTACCAGCTCGCTGGGGTGAATGCCCACAGGGAAGATCTGTGCCTTGCATTTGCCTTCGCCTGCTGCGCTTGTTCAGTGTAGATGACATATTTCTTCCTGTAAACAGGGACTATTTGCCAATTTGCTGCCCTTTGTAGAGTCCTCATACAACCTGAACTTCATCATCTTTTCAGATGGCATGAATTAGGCACTGTACTTCTGTCTCAGCTCTTTAGAAAGAGGGAAAGTATAATCTTCCTGTGTATGTGGGAAGGTGCTTTGAAATGCTTCTTATGATTCTAGCTCTGGTCAGATGTCACCAAGGGATTGAACTTCATTTTGGCCACTGGTGTTTCAGTGATGGCAGCAGAAATGAAGATTGCCCACTCATTTTTAAGTCTCTTGAGAGTGAGGGAGTTGTATGTCCTGTTTATTACTGTTATTGCAAGTGCTTATAACATTGCCTGACACAGTAGACTCTCCCTTAGTATTTACTGCATGAATGAGTAAATAGAGTGCCAAAAGAAACAGAGAGTCCTAGGACAGATGAGTGGATAAGAAAAATGTGATACACACACACACACACACACACACACACACACACAACGGAATACTACTCACCTATAAAAAAGATGAACTCTTGCCATTTGTGACAACATTGATGAAACCTTAGGGATTATGCTAAGTGAAATAAGTCAGAAGGAGAAAGACAAGTACTGGCTGGTTTGACTTACATATGGAATGCAGAGAAACAAAACAAAGGGCCAGACAAAATCAAATCAACAACACACCTTAGAAAGCCGATTATGGAATTGCACAGGGAAGGGAAAACAATGGACTATGGTGAAGGACTATGGCTGCCTTGGTGGCTGCCAATGGTGGGGTGGTGACCTGCATCTGAAAGGCATCCTCCAATGCCTCTGAATCACATATAGCTGTAAACCAATGTGAACTCAGCTTAAAAAAAGAAGCAAGAGACTCAATTTTCTCTCATATTAAGTTATTACTTTCCAATTTCTGGAATCCGGAATATTTTCCATGTGCAATTAGGTTTGGAGTTTTAATTAATTTTTATTGTCAGTTTCCACAAGGACATGACTATTTACACCAGTTCCTTTTCAGTCACGATGCAGTATTTTTGTTTAGTGGTAGTACGTTTTCTTCTAATCCAAGTTATTCTAGTCTTTAAGCAAATGTACCTGTAAGTTGGTAGTAAAATTGCCCATATAAGCCTCTCTATATTCTCTTGTATATATTCTGTGGCCATCAAGGTAACTTTTCTTTACCTTCTTTGCATCAATCTTCTTTTCTTTACCTTCTTTGTATGAAAACAGATGTTTTAGATTACATAATGAATTCTCTGCTAAATAAGTGATAGTTAAGCCCAAGATTATAAACTCAAGGAGGGCAGGAACCTTGTCTGTTTCTCTCAGCCTTTTTTTTTTAAGATTTATTTATTTATTTATACAAGCACTTGGTACAGTCAGAAGTGCGGGAGGGTGAGAGAATTCACCAGAGTCAGAGCAGAGAGCAGAACAGGCAGAGTGATGGAATACACTGCTGAGGGGAGCAGCGGGCAGCAGGAGAGGTCTGTGCGCCATGTGGGACGCTCGCCCGGTGGCCGGGGATTGAACCGGCGCTGCAGAGGCTGCAGGCAGCTTTGCAACCCAGCGTCAACCTCTGCGCCACTGGGGAGGCCCCGTTTCTCTCAGTTTTATGCTCAGCACCTGGTGCAGTGTTTGGCTCATGACTTTTAGAGAAATTAACAAGCCATTAAATAATCAGACAAGTTTCTTCTGGCTTCATTTATGTTAATGACAACTAATGAGACTATTGATTGTTCCCTTAGCCTTTGCATCTAAGTGCACATGCAGTACTGTTAGTGTGCATTTGACTTCCCATTATCCTCTCTCTTCCTGTGGTGGGATGGCTTCTTATTCTTCTGGGTAGTCATTAACGTTTTTCTGCTATTTCGGTGCTTGGTGACTTCATTTGGTGTATTGCTTCTCCAGCTACCTGTTTGTGTTTTTGTTTCATTTGCAGTTAGTTGGTGCTTAATGTTTGGCTCTAGCCACCATAAAGGCCTTTGAAGATGGAGCATCATGATTTATCAACTCAAGGACTGGGCGGTTTCATCCCAAACCTAGAGACGCTATGCCTCATTATGTCCAGGGAGACCTGTCAGGTATCCAACCTAGAGTCCCAAAGCACTCCCTTGAGGACCTCATAGTAACTGGACCAGAGATGAATGGTTCCTCTCATGGTTCTACCTTCCCACTGAATATCTCCACTAACTCACATCCTTTGTTTTTCTCTTACTTGGGTGATTACAGTATCTCCTTCACCTGGGACACCCTTGTTTTATTCACAGATTCTGGGAAGCCTTTAACTTCCTTCCCAGACTGAAAATCCTCTGTAATATCTATTCCTCATGACCTGGAGTCACCCGTGCAAATAACCCAAAATAGATCTAGGGTCACTGACAGATTAATTCCTGACTTAGGTTTTGGCTGTGTACTATAATTCACTGACCAATATCCAGATAGGGGGAAAAAAAAGGAGAATTTAATTGTAATTCTAACAAAGCTTTCTAACTTAATATCTACTTATTTAAAAATACTTTCAGGCTCTCTTCTCTTTAAAGGAGTAACAAGTCAAAGTGTACTTTGCTCTATTACCATTTGCTTTATATATTGTCAGAGCTATAAACTTTAATGCAGCATTGTTGAATTTTACTTCATTTCCTGTTTTTATATTTTTAGAGTAAGAGTTCAATGAATTTCTGAACAATAACCCACAATAGCCGTATTGGGACCCCAGCTGCTTTTCTGATGGCAGGACCTTCATCTCCACTTCCATCCCAGTTTAGGGTGTCTGTAGCCATGAGCAGAAAAGCATCCATCAGCAGAATACCCAAGTTTTTATAGATAGACCCTCTTTATAGAATATTTTTTTAAAGATTTATTTATTTATGCATATAAGAACTGGGGTACAGGCCAGAGTTGAGTGGGTGAGAGGATTCATCAAAGACAGGGTGGGGAACAGAACAGGCAGACTGACTGAAATACACCGCTGAGGGGAGCAGCGGGCGAGACAGGAGAGGTCTGCTGCGCCATGTGGGTAGCTTCCTGGCCAGGGATCAAACTCGTGCTGCAGTAGCTGTGGATAGCTTCATAGTGCTGCGATTTAACCACTTAAGCCACCAAGGAGCCCCCTAGAATATGGGTTTTTAACTAACCTACTTTATCTTTATAGAATATGGGCTTTTAACTAGCCTTTTTATCATGCAGGCCCAAATAGATTTTATTAATAACATATAGGCTAAATTTTTCCAGCCCAGGATAAACAAGGAACCCCATGGGACAAAATAGACCATGTGAGCCTGAAAATGTTTTTAACAGGACTAGGTGCCAGAGACCATCTCAAGTATTGTTGATGTAAAAAGAATTAGCCATGTCCTATGTAGCAGAGTTTAGTAAAAGGAACCAGCTTAATTATGTTCGGATTAAAGAAACAATCATCCTGCAGAACTTAATGGATTTATTTCAGACTGCTAATGGAACCAAGAGGATGGAAATGTCTCCTTATCTGCTCTAGTCAGTGGTTTGGCAGGAGATGGATCAGACATTGAGAATCAAAAGAGGACGTTTCCTTCTTCCACTTACGTCTGTCTATTCATTTTCTCTCACAAACCAGTGGTGCAGGTGAGAAAGAACTCTTCTTTGGCGCTCTCTTTTTTAAGAAAATATTTTATTTTATATAATTATTACATCATTTTTCATTTTTGCACAATGTGTCTCTGGTTTATAGTTGCTTGTTGATTTTGATTTCTTCTTTATTATAGTTAGTCTTTTTCCTGGTCCCTTATTTAGGTTTTCTAAATTCTCTCTTGTCCCAAAATGGAAAAAATAATACCCAAGTCTCTCAAAAAGTATTTAGTGTCAAAGGATTTTTGCAATAGCCCTTCCAAGAGACACTCACCTGCTTGCTGAAGCAAGTGATGTTCTGGAGCTCATCCCCATCTCTTGCCACAGGAGGGGAGGAAGGTGTTGGGCACACATTGGAAAGGGTGATTGCCATGCCCATCGGCAATACTTCGGAAACACAGTTCAGAGGCTTCCTGGGTGGCAGAAGGGGTTAAGTCGCAGCACTATGAAACTATCCACAGCCACTGCAGTATGAGTTCGATCCCCGGCCAGGGAGATACCCACATGGTAAAGCAGACCTCTCCTGATTCACCTGCTGCTCCCCTCAGCAGTGCATTTCAGTAAATCTGCCTGTTCTACTCCCCACTCTGTCTCTGGTGAATCCTCTGCCCCCATCACCTCTGGCCTATACCCTTGTTCTTGTTTGCATGATAAATTAAAAAAAGAAAATACACATCAGTATTAGAGGAACAAGAATCATCTCTGAATAACTTCACCCCCCAAATTTAACAATAATTAACATTTTAGTGTGTTTTCCTCCAATAGCTAATTTTTTCTTTTTTTTTTCATTTAAAAAATTTTATTGTGGGAAAGTAAACATTTACAAAAATAGGGAAAAGTGATAATATCAATTTCCATGAATGCATACTTAGTTTCAACAATGATCAGTTCATTGTCAGTCTTATGCTGATTATATCCCACTCATTTCATTCCAACTTCAGTGGCTTTCCAATAGCTAATTTTTATTACAAACTAGATATATTTATAAATGCTTACAATACAAATGAAGATGGATTCTGTTTTTTTAATACTTAATATCATAGGTATTGTGCTTTTTCCTATTTTTTTGCATAATATTCAATTGTATAGATGTTATAAAATTAGCCATTTTCCTACTTTTGGACATTTAAAATATATTCCTTCATTTAGTGGTTACAATAGCATCATGAGTTACTTCTCATTATAATCCTCATTTTGAAAAAAAAAAAAAGGAACTTTGAAAAGATTACATACTGTGCTATAATGGGCCAATATATAAAATCCTCCATGTTGAATACCTGGGCCCCAATACCTCAGAGCATTACTGTATTTGGAGACAGGGCCATAAGTGAAGTAATTAAGCTAAAATGAGGTCATCAGACTGGGGCCTAGTCCAATATGTCTAGTGTCCCTACAAGAAGAAATTAGAATTCAGATACAGAGGGAAGACCAGGTGAAGACACGGAGAAAATCATGGTTATTTACCAGCCAAGGAGAGAGGCCTCTCAAGACTTACACTGTCTTGATCTTTTACTTCTAACTTCTAAAACCACTAGGAAACAAATTTCTCTTGGTTAAGTCTGTGGTCTTTGTTTTGGCAGACAAATGCATGTGCCTGTGTTTCATGCCACCAGTCATGGGTAAATCTGGGTACAAAATTCTGGTCTTTTTTTTTTAAAGATTTATTTATTTATTTATACAAGCACTGGGTACAGTCAGAATCGCGGGAGGGTGAGAGAATTCACCAGAGCCAGAGCAGGGAGCAGAGCAGGCAGAAGGACCGCAGTACACTGCTGAGGGGAGCAGTGGGCGGCAGGAGAGTTCTGCGCGCCATGTGGGACCCTCCTCTGGTGGCCGGGGAGCAGCCAGGAATGGAACCAGTGCTGCAGAGGCTGCAGGCAGCTTTGCAACTCAGCGCTCAACCGCTGCGCCACCGCTCATCTTCTTCTCCCTTAGCTTTTACTTTTAGTTCCACTCTTCTCTTTACCTCTTAGAATGTTTCCAAATTTCCCTTCTATTTCTTTCTTTTCTTCTATTATTTCCATGTAATTGTTTGAGCTTTTTGGGAAACTTACAGATCCACTTTGTATACCCTGACTGGTAGGTCTGTGTCATTGTATGTTCTGTCTCCTCAATTTGCTTTTCAAGGCACATCTGATGAAGAACATTAGTATCCAGGGCTTTGGGGTACTAACTGGGATTGTATAAAACAAGAAACAAAAAACACCACATTGAGATTTAATTTGCAATCTGAGTTGAACAAAAAACACCACATTGAGATTTAATTTGCAATCTGAGTTGAAATTTGATGTGATCAAAATAAAGTGAAGAATATAGTCATTGACCTGGGAAGTTCTTGATTTGCAACTGTCATAGTTTTTAGCTGGTTTTCCCTTGCCATACCCTCGGGGTATTGTTTTTTCCCTAACAACATTTTACCGTCTTCTCCAGTACCCTATGATCAATGAAAATAAGTAACATTCTCTGGAGCAATTCAGCAGGTGCTAAATAATTATAGACATAGCATTTAAAAGTGTACCTTAAGTCTGTAAAGCAGATGTTAACATTCTTGTTTCCAATGTAAAAACAAATTTCAAGGGGGAGAAGGAACAAAAAGAACAACAAAATTTGAAATATCAAATCTTACTTGTTCTGGTAAATAGACATGGGTAAGTGGTTTCACCCTCCTAAAATCAATATTTTATCCTAAAGAGAATGGAAGTCATTCTTGCTTAGAATTCCTTTATAAATAAGGCTTTAAACTCATCTTTCTTAAAGTGCAGATGTGACTTATGTATGCTTCCTAAGGAGGCACAGGTGATTGGCAGATATGTGACATCCAAAGATTGGTTATGTCATGCAACTGTTTTCCAGAAATAAAGTATCTTGAAAATGACAACAAGAGTAGACAATGATGGTTGCTAGACACTGAAGACTATTTTTTTGCAGTTGTTGTTCTTGAATCCTGGAATCTACTTTCTTGAGAGTCTTCAAAAATCTGATAGCATCTCATATTTCCTCAATGATTCTGCCTAAAGGCAGATAAAGAGATCTAAATGGCCTCTTTAGACAACTTTGAGATCTAATGAGTCTGAATTTGCCACCTGTATTTCAGGTCACAAAATGGTGTTAACTATTAACTACAGGAAGTTCTATGGGCCCAAGGAAATAATAATTAATGAGAGGTATATCCAAAATCTTTATGGGATCTATTCATCATTTTCTCTCAGGTGAACCTAATGTGTTAGAATGCAGCAGAAGGATGCCTATAACATTCAGAGAATGGCTCTGCAAAATAATTAAAGAGAATATATTTTTCTCATCTTTTCAGTTGTACAGTTTCCAATGAAGCCAAGTATGGGAAGATTCATTGATGTGTTCTAAAGAACTGTGATTGCAGGAACTTAAACTTCTATAATGTGGAATGTGGGTTAAAAACCACCACCAAATTGAGTGTCAATCCTTTTCATCATTTAACCATGTAGACAAAATGTAATCCCAGAAGATTTTTTCTTAGAACCCATCTGGATGCCCAGGAAAAGTAATATGAAGAATGTGCATGGGTGTATAAAAATAATGAGCATGTTTTAATGTGTTTCAACTCTGAAAAATTTCCACTCCGTGGGTGTAAAAGTAAGCTTTGACCTGGAAAATATTTCTGGATTGTATTAGGACTATTTTTCTTTTTTTCTGTTGAAGCTATATCTTTTTTAAAATAGCAATTGTATGAAAAAACAGAAAACTGCCATGTATTGTGGTAAAATCTGAGCAACTGCATGATTAAACATCTTCCTTCTTCCTCAGAGACACGAGAATAATAAAAATAGCCTGGAATCATTTAATGTAATCTTTGTTCATTCAGGCATTCACTCAACACTTCTTTGTTAAAGTTGAATTTGCTTTGTTAATGGGTTATTTATGTTATCCTAATTTCACTTTCACCTTTAGTTCTGAGTACTATAAGATCAATCAAAAGCTTATACTATTTGTGAAATTAAAAGCAAACATCTCATTTGAACATACCGGTATGGAAAACTCTTCATGAGTTGTCAGCATCTCTCAATTCATCTCCTGCTGCACAACCACATCGTCAGGACCACCCAAACTCTTTCTAGTTCTGGAACACATCACCCTTATTTTACAACCCTGTGACTTTGGATAGAAAGGTCCTACCATTCAGTGAGCCCAGGTCTTTTTCTTCCTAAACATTCACGTAGAGCCTTTATGGAAAACTCAACTCTCCTTATTCCCAAGCAGAGAAAGGGGACTCAGAACATCTCCCTTTGTGGCAGGATGTGTTTGCCTCTCTCTCTGTCTTTCTCTCTCTCACCCTGTTTCTTGATAATAAGAACTACAGTTATATCTTTTTATTACCAGCATCTAACTCAGTATCTGGCACATGGTAAGAGCTCAGTGATCTGCCCTTACAGGACCTACTTTATACTAATTATCGTTTTTAATTTTCTGTCTTACCCATGGCAGTTCAGAAGAGCAGGATTTGCTGTTGTATTGTTGCCCATTGTTATATCTGCAGTTTTTAGAGAAGTGCCTGGCACACAGAATACTTTCAGTAAATATTTCATGAATGAAGTCAACTCATGGCTGGATGCATGAAGTGCTGTTGCTCTGCCCAGGGCTGGAGGGGGATTAGGAGGTGAAAGAAAATGGAAGGTCAGTGTTTGGTAGAGTGCTTAGATTTATCACAAATCTATTTTTATTCCAAGGAATGTCCTCATCTTTATTATTAAATGAAGAAGCCCAAGTCAGCCTCAAAGGAAAGTTCATAAGTCAACATGACTAATTTTTCAAAGACTTTTAAGAATTTCCTTTAAAAGTACTCCAGGCAAGAGGGAGATATCCCAGTAGCCCAGGGAGTTTCTGAAAACACCTTGTGTTTTCAGAGTCAAGCCGAAAAGAGAGCACCTCTTAAAACCGACTTATTGGAGAAATTGTAAAAAAAAAAAAAAAAAAAAACTCATTTAAGAAAGGGAAAATTCTCCTCTATTAACTTTCTTTGCAATTGCTTTCTTTCTATCCAAGAAGTGTTGAAAATAGATTATGTCTCTGCAATAGCATGTGTATGTACCTAACACAAATCCTATGCTATGCAAATAAAGAAGCGATAAAATCTTTAAAATAACACACACACCCCAGTATATTCAGAAAATCTTAAATCTGAGAAAGTTCTCTGGGGGCGACATAATTCTCTGTGTGTTGACTTATTGATAATTTATTTAACATAATCCAAGTTCATGTGAGGTGGTAATAGGGGGAGAAAGCGGATGTTCCAGTAATGGTGGACAGCGGCCCCCTAAGGCACAGCAAAGAATCCCGATGCAGAAACTATCTCTTGCTTTTCTGGGTGTCACATCATCTTCTGTGTCTGAATCTATGTCTTCCCTCCTCTTCCAAAAATTTTGACTGAGTTGAAAATTTTTAATATGATGGTGAAATTGGGGGAAAAAAACCAAATAACCAACTTCCCCCTCAAAGTGTTCCACATGCACTAACTTCATGTGTGACTTTCTGAGTGATGGATATGCTCACTGTCTGATCAGGACCATGGTTTTAAAATATGCACTTTAAAACATGTGCAGTTCAGTTGTTTTTTTTTTTTTTTTTGCAAATTACATCCATACAAATATTTTAAGAGTAAAAAAAATGCACACAGAGTTTTACCTTCAAAAGCTCCATTGTCTAATAAACTCTTGCAGCTAAGTAAATTTAATTAATTAGAAATTCACTTTCTTAGTTGCAGTAGACAAATTTCTCATGGCCCGTAGTCACATGTGGCCTGAGACTCCCTACTGGACGCCATATTACAGAGTGTTCTGTTGGACAGCATTGAAATAATTCTCCCATTCACCCTGCATTCCCATTTTCAGGCCTGAACTTACTTTCTGCCCTTAATAAAGCAGAGGTACTGTTATTAGCCGCCACATTGAAACTAGGGCAATCTTTCTAAAATGCAAATCTGCTCAAGTCACTCTTCTACTCAAAAATCCCTAAAATATCCCCACAAGATGAAATCCAAACTCCTGCAGAGGACAGACCTCTCTGTCTTCCTTTCCTGCCCTGTCCCTGACCTTTGATCTCCGTGAGCCTGTTCTCGAGACACATTGGTTCATTTCTCACTTGTGTCGAGAATGATCTTCACTTTCATTTCTAATTGGCACATTCATGCCTACACTTTTAAATAAAAAAAAAACTTTATTTGTGAATTCTTCCAATTCTTAATTGAACAATTAAGTGACTATTATCTTTTACCCCATGGCCTGTTGGTTTTAGGAATTTATTGTGATTTTCTTTGTGGGCTAATTAGTATAATTATTTCTGAGTATTCTATGTGGACCTGAAAAAGAAGGCACGATTTTTGTCTATAGATCAGGAGTTTTGATATGTATATTGCACACCAGCCTTATTGCTGGCATTTTGATATACAAACTATATTTTTTCTGCTTCTACCTATTGTACAATATATATTTTATTAAAAATATAACCATAATATAAAATATAGTCATATATTTTAGTAGTCATACATAAACTATAGTCATACACGTTTTTAAGGAAGGTTATTTAAAAAAAAAGTTTTAAACCTAAACTTGTCTGTCATAATAAATTGCATATTTGAATTGTCTTTTTTTTAAGATTTATTTATTTATGCATACAAGAACTGGGGTACAGGCCAGAGGTGTGGGGGGAGCAGAACATACAGATCTACTGAAATACACTGCTGAGGGGAGCAGTGGGTGAGACAGGAGAGGTCTGCTTTACCATGTGGGTAGCTTCCTGGCCAGGGATTGAATTCATGCTTCAGTGGCTGTGGGTAGCTTCATAGGTTGCATCTTAACCTCTTGCACCACTAGGGAGGCCCCATATTTGAATTACCTTGATTAGAAACACAGAATTCAATATACTTTTATTTTCTCCCTTTCTTACTTAAATACTTCACTGTTTTTTAATCTAAGGCTTCCTTTCAGGTAATTATGTAATTTATTCTCTTTCTCTATATGTGTATGTATAATAGGGATGCATATATGTGTGCTTGTATCTATCTACCTGTCATGGAATGAATATGTGTCCCCACCCCATTCATATTTGAAACCTGTAGTGTGAGGGCATCAGGGTGAGGAGGCCTCGGGAATTAGTTAGGTCATGAGGGTAGCACCTGCATAAATGGGATTACTGCCCTTCAAGAAGAGACACGGGTGCTTACATCCTCTCTCTGCTCTATCATTTGAAGATGCTATGAGGCAGGGTCAGCTGAAAGCCAGGAAGAGAGCCCTTGCATACACTGGGTTTGCTGGCATCCTGATCTTGGACTTCCAGCTTCCAGATGTATGTTGCTTAAGTCCTCCCATTGGTGGTAGTTGTTACAGCAGTCTGAGCTGACCAAAAACTTCTATCCATGTGCAGTGCACACACACACACACACACATACACGCATCCTCAATGCTGAGACATCTTTCCCTTCACTCCTCTTCCCTCTTCGACTTCCAGAGCATTGGCAGGTAGGTTTGAACCCCCCAGGCTTCTAAGTATCCAGGCAAGAATTTATAACTCTTTTCAGGTGCACTGATTTCATATGTCACTTTCAGAGTGATGACACCTTTCCAGGGCATCTGATGAAGCCAAAGACAGTGAAATTGGAGGGCTACAAAACTGTCCAGATAAATACTCTACTGCCAGGTATCCTGTTGACAACATCTGCCACCTGTTTAGAGAAACAAATTGACTTTTTAGTCTCCCTTAATCCTAAACACAAATGGACAACCAAGAACTCCATCACTTCTGAGAAAATTCTCTGAAATGAAAGCAAGACATTGAAATAAGCAAGTGACAAATATAACTTTCAATTAATAAGAAATACACACAGAAGAATAATATATTAAAATGTTATCCAAATCCTTAAGAAATAAGAGATGACACTACATACAGAAAGTAAGGCGATTCAAGAAACATAAAAAGAGATATTGGAAATTAAAAACATGTTAGCAGTTGAAAAGCTCAATTGAAGAATTGAAAGATATAATAAATTTCCAAGAAATTAGAGCAAAAAACTCATGAGATTTAAGAGCTGAAGAAAGGTTGAAGAATTAGAGTGCCTATCTAGGTTGTTTAATGTCTGAGAAACAGGATTTTCAGATACAAAGAACAGAATGAAATGAGGGAAAGACATTACCAGTAAATAATTCAAGGTATTTCCAAGGCCTAAAACAAATGAACTTCTTGATTAAAAGGATTTGAACGGGGGCTTTCCTTGTCACACAGGGGGTTAACTGTCAGCACTATGAAGCTATCCACAGCCACTGCAGCACTAGTTAGATCCCCCCGCAGGGAGGTGACCCACATGGCACAGCAGACCTCTCCTGTCTTGCCTGCTGCTCCCCTCAGCAGTGTATTTCAGTCAGTCTGCCTGTTCTGATACCCACTCAGTCTCTGGTGAATCCTCTCACTGCCTGCACCCCAGCTCTTGTATGCATAAATAAATAAATCCTTTTTTTAAAAAAGGATTTGAAAGGGAATTGTGTCCAGTATAAAAGAAAAAAGATGTATTTCAAGGCACACCATCACTGAATTTAGGAATATATTGGTGATGAAAAGAACATTCTGGCCCTCCCTGGTGGCCTAGTGGCTAAGTCTCAGTGCTACCACCATGAAGGCTCACCTTCTGAGTTCTTGGGCCATGAAGACCCAAGATCTAAGTTCGATCCCCAGGCAAGAAGCCAAACCACATGGTGCAGCAGACCTCTCTTGTTTTGCTCTCTGCTCCCCTTAGCAGTGTATTTCAGTAGATCTGCCTATTCTACTCCCTACTCTGTCTCTGGTGAATCTTTTCACCATTTCCCGCCCCGCAACTCTGACCTGCACCCTAACTCTCCTATGCAAAAATAAATAAATAAAATCTAAAAAAAAAAAAAAGAAATGAAGCTTCTACAAACCAAGAAGAATTATTTTCCCCTCAAGCAAATATTTATTATTAGGAATAAATATATATCTTATATGTATTTAACACACATAAACTCTCAGAAGTCAGAATGATTTTGGATTTCTCAAAGCAACTATGACACTAAAAGTTAGTAGAACTGAGAACAATAAAATTGTGAAGGGAAATTCCTTCTGACCTTTGCTGACTCAAATTTTTCACTCACATCCGAAGATCAAATAAATGACTTGCTTCAGAACTGCAAGGTCTCAAAACATCTCCAGTTATCATTTCTTTTGAAGCTATTAGAAGATGTGTTAAGTAGAAAATGGGTACAAACCAAGCATGAGGAACTGGGGTAGAAGAAACAGAAGATTCAACACTGGAGACAGGTGGGCAGGGTCTCAATGTGCTTGGTGAGGGCGCACCCCTGTGACTCAGGAGGCAGCCCCCTGGACACTGTGTCCTTTGTATGTTTAACCTGTCGTGCCAGAGCCCAGCGCCAGAGCGCATCTGCCTGGAATCTGATCTGCACTTGGCTTGTCTGACCCATGTGCTGGCGTATTCTCTCCCCTCCATGCCCTGCTGCTGGATGAATTGGGATTCTTGTTCCTCCACTTTGACTTACTCCTGACAGCTAAAAGTTGGTGAGACTAGAAGCAGAGAATACAGAGAAGCCTCTGCCAGATGCCCCGAGTATGATGGGTCTCATTTTTCTGGAAAATACTAAAGGTTTTGCTCACACAGTGTCCCATAAGGGCCTCTTGCAATTTGTTCAAGGAAGTGGATGCCTATGAACCAGAGACTGTTGGGCCTTCATTTTACAGTGCAATGTCATATCCTTTTTCCTTATGTGCCTAACTTTGTGTTTGCTACCCTTATTAAAAAAATGAATTAATCATGTCTCACATGGGCCTCCCCGGTGGCGCAGCGGTTAAGCGCTGGGTTGCGAAGCTGCTCGCAGTCTCTGCAGTGCCAGTTCGATCCCCGGCTGCTCCCCGGCCACCGGAGGAGGGTCCCACATGGCACGCAGACCTCTCCTGCCGCCCGCTGCTCCCCTCAGCAGTGTACTTCGGTCCTTCTGCCTGCTCTGCTCCCGGCTCTGGCTCTGGTGAATTCTCTCACCCTCCCGCGCTTCTGACTGTACCCAGTGCTTGTATAAATAAATAAATAAATCTTTAAAAAAAAAAAATCATGTCTCACATTTATTAGTAGGTAAAATTATTAATAATAAAATATTTGTTTGAGGGAAAAATAATTTTTTCATCCCCAGCTTTGATTGTTCCTTGTAGGCAATATAAGAATTGGCTGTATGAGTGTGTTGTGTTGAGTAGGTGGTCTTGAGCTCTGGATGATTAAAACTGAAGACTACCTAAAACAGATAGTAGAGCTGATATGGTGAGTGGTCAATTGTCCCTGCAAGATGCCAAGGTCATGAGGCAAAGATGACACCTCATGGTCCTCTGCATAATTATCTTGAGAGTTTATTCTAATTTTCCTCCTTGACAGGACTCCTGTAGCCATTGGGATAAAAACTAAGAAGGTTCAGAATATCTGTAGTCTCAGACTTTGTCCTATTAAATCTTGTGTAATTTTCCACTGTCTCTAAACTTTAAAAGATGATGAAGACCATATTGGGACTTCTGTACATTAGAAATTCTTTCTGGAATTCATTTCTGAAAGTTACACAACAGCTCTACACCCATGATAGAATCTTGACCTCCTTCCTTTCTGTTGACAGCTTCTCCTGTCTCCTACACTGACTATTGTCTGAAACATTAAATTGTATTGTTGTCTATCTTTTCTTTGTGTTTCGTTTCTTTGATTAGATTGTGAGCCCCTGAAGGGCAGTAAATACCTACCTTCCACTTCTAATTTGCTCTTTATTTCCTCCAACATTGGACTGAAAAAGAGTATTGACTTGTGTTCAGTGAGTGCTTAGTATAAGCGAGGTCAAGCACTTCATAGTTGTCTGACTGAACAGTTACCACAGCTCTGTGAGGAGGCGGACGTGACCCTCTTCACTTTCGAGATGAGAGCTGAGACTCTCTGGGGCTCATAACGAGGCCCCTAGGCCAGTGAAGGCAGAACTGCAAACTAAAGTCGTGCCTGGTCTCATTCTGCCACGAGAGCCCCTGACTAAGCACTACACTATGGAGCTCACTATTCATTTCCTTTTGTTTCAGACAGAATGGCTTTCTTTCAGCTTTAGGAAGGTAAACTTGGGAATTTGTGATAAAAGGAGATGAAGTTGTAATTCTATTCATTTCTGCCTTTCCTTGTCTCTCTGTTCTCTATTATGATTGTTCCTTTTCACTCACTGAAGGGGCTGTAACTGGGACAGTGACAGAAATGAGGAAATGCTGAAGGGTCTTGGGGAGATCCAGAGTTTGGGGGTCTGTGGCAACAATCAACATGCTAATCACCTAACAATTCTCACACAATGGGGCAGAAATACTTTCAGGGCCCTGGGACCAACACTTTCCATTTCTATTCCTTGTTGGTGGGGGGCACAAGAGAGTCCTATTCAAGGTTGGCAGGGGGCTTGGCAGAGCCCCAGCTCCACTCTGCCCCCACGCCCACAGCCTTGTCTCAGGCCCTCTCGCCTGTCACTTCTCCTGATAAAAGGGATCAAGTCTCTCAGTGGGGGGGGATGCTCACCACTCCCAGTTTGGTGATGAAACATGCCCTCTCAATGAAGAAGAAAGAATGAAAATTGTTGGGGAAGGGCAATATGGCTAGGAATTAAAAGAAGAGACTACAGGCTGATAAATGGGCAAAAATAATGAGTTGAGAAACTGACTTGCTAGAAAATGACCAGAAATTTGTGAGAGGAAGGAGAATGGACCCATAGGTGTTATGCACAGTCACTTTTAATATAGGATCCATGCCAGGGCCAGCCTCCAATTATTTTTCCTATATTGTCTTTTTAAATGTAATGTTTGGTACATACAAAGGAATATGTATATATTCTGGGCTATTTTGAAGCTTTTAGAATGTCATGTCTAAATAAAATGTGAGAATATGCGTGGTAGGTGAAACAAGTTGCATTCTTGGGTGAGACATGTCCTTAGCTAGAGTAAGACATTGCTACTTTCCTCCTTTGCTGCTTAAAAGATTGTATTGCAGGTTTCAAAAATAACAGTTAGGGACATGAATAGCAAGGCTTACATCCATATCCCTTCACAGATAAATTGGAGGGGTGTTTTATGTTCAGGCCCTCCTGGAGAGAAAATGCTTTTTCTCTTAGCCATAGTCTTAATTGATCTTAAAATAATAGGGTATGATACGCCCCAATAGTTCTTTTAAAAAATTAAACTGTGTAGTAAGTAGTTAATTTAGGTATTTGCAAAAACTGAATAACTCCTAAACTTTAAAGGGTGTCAGTCAAGGACAAAATGCCTGAAAACAAGCCCATCTAGGAATTTGGTCCCTCTGTGTGGTGGCACCTCATGGATGACAAGCCAAGTGTTTCTTGCTTTTAGTTACTGAATTTTGTTCCTTGTTCCTTGGACTTTCTGGCTGGGCCTAGATAACAAGGATGGAGGCACACAGGAATCTGAGATCAAGTGTGCTGATTTCTTGTCCTCTCTATGCAAAATTCCTCAGCCCAAACGTGAGACAGGAGTGGTGGGGAGAACATGTAATTGGACAGCAAAGGATGTTGTGTCAGTGATGTGGTTTTTTTTGGAGTCTGTGGGTTTGAAGTGCAGGATCCTTGGGTTCCCTCTGGGAAAAGTATCACCAGAGCTCCTGTTTCAGTGACACACGGCGAGTTTCCCAGGCGAGTTTCTCCACGAGACAGAGATGCTAGTTATATTTAAAGGGCAGGTTCATTAGGGAAGGGATAAAACAGTAAAAGACACTTATAGAGACACAAGTGGGCAGGAAGAGCTGCCTCAGAAGGGACAGGTTTGCTGAGAAAGGCCTGCATGGTTGCAGGCGGACGGCCTTCAGAGGCCACGGGCAGGCAGGAAGCTGCTGCCCTGCAGAGGGAGAGAGTTGGTGAAAAGAGACACCAGCATAGTCACAGGTGGGCAGTGGGAGAGCTGCCCCAAGCCTGTGCAGAGACTGCACTGATATAGTCTTCTTCTGTTAGGGAGGGCCGCTCCTTGTGAGCCATCAGTTGGTTGCTAATTTTGCTTAACTACATAAAATTTGAAAAGGGCCGAATTTGAAAGGGGTCGAAGACTCTACAGTGGGCTCAATCTCCGTATCTTTACCTTTGGCTGCGCCCTTGGATATCTGCTTGGATGTTATGCTTTGTAATCTAGGCATCTGCACTAAGGATACTCGTCTGTGCCTAAGGATACTAGTTTCTGGGGTCTGCGCCTAAGGATCTTGGTTTCCATAGCTGTGTCAACGGCTATGTTAACCTCTTCTACCCCCACCTCCTTGTGAGCCAGGTTTCTGGTCTTGTGGCGCACCTCCTTGTCAGTTTTTTTTTTTTTCTATTCTTGTCCTCCATCATCGGCAATACCCCACTGATAAACGGGAGTCATGTAACAGGCAGCACAATGCAGGATGCTGCCTAATGAGCAAGATCCTGGCCTTTTCCTTGATAAAATAATCATACAGCGTCAGTCGTGTGGGGTAGAAGGAAAAGATGGGTGAAACTGAAAATGTGTTTATGTTATCTAGGGCTTCAGGGGGACAGGAGTCTGCTGACCAGATAATTCGTATCTGCTTGATGATCAAGTGTTGTAATCGAAACCATACCCCAGAGCCCGGGCCATTGTTCCAATCTTAACAACAAGGTATTCCACTGATCAGCGGCTGGGGTCCCCTGCTATGTATCAGTCAACAGTGCCCAGGGGGCTTTCGATCATACCTCGTGATGCATACGCTGCCCAGGGTGATCAAGCTTTCTGCTCTTGATTGACTTGAAAGGCACCTTGTAAGGTTTGGCTCCAACGACTGATTAACTGGGCAGTTCTGATCTCACATAAGGATGCAGAACTGCAGGTAACAAAAATGATGACCGAACAGGCTGCTTAGGATTAGCAGACCCACAAAATGAAAGTTGGAAGAGGACCACGAGAGTTCCAGGAGATTCCAGAACAGGCGGCCTTGTAGTTGTCTCCTCAGGTTGAGCCAAGTCCTTGGTGAAATAGAAGAGGATGAGAGGAACAGTTCGTAATTTGGAGATTGCACCTCATGCTTTGCTTTTGGTCTGGAATTCTCTCCTGCAACAATACAGCCGATAATGTAGTATAGTCTCACACAAGCACACCATTTTCTTTGAATTGTAGAAACAGAATTTATTCAGGTCTCTGTGTACATAGGGCACAAATCTCACAAGTGACAATATGTCTTTGTGAAGTTGTAGGTAACAATAATTAATAATAAAGAAATACTCATTTGACTGTTCGAGAAAAAAGTAAATTTTCTTTCTTGTTTTTCTATTGAAAATTATATCATGAAAACAAAAAAGTATAAGCCAGAGGTGAGACAGGTAATTAACGAATAAGAAAGTGGGCTGCTTTTCTGGATTTTCTGCCTGTGGTATTTGTCAGCTTTATGATTTGTTGTGAATAGATGCTCAAGCTTGTACCTAATATTTAGTTGTGATTTTTTTTATTGTATTCTTTTCTTTAAAAAGGCATTCCAAAATTGTTTAATCTGCTTTTCCACAAACTGTATTTGCTTCTGATTTAGTTATAGAAAAAGAATAGCAATCTTTGAACACAGTATTCATGCCACAAAAATACACTCATGGATAACAAGTACACTCAATATACAAAATAAATGTTTAGTGTTTCCTTACTTTCCTTTTCCTAATGTTAGGGGGAAAAGAATGTCCTAAAGCTAATTCCATACAGGCTTTGTGGACTCCACCCCCACCCCAGGCCAAAGCCAAAGACACTGGGAACTCCAAATCCCATCACCACCAAAGGGAAGGTGGCTGGGACCTGAGGGTGGGGTTAAGCAGCCAGGTTGATATAAAGCCAGATACGTGGGTTTGGAGGGGTCCCCCATTTTGGCTCTCTGCCAGCTTGCAGCCTGGCCAGCTCTGAGAGTGACTTTGGGTTTCCAGGTCAGCGGATCGGGTAGGACACATTAAAGACTTTATTTCCCTACTTTCTCCCTGAGTTGTACATTTTCCTTATTTCCTTTTCCCTTGTGAATAAACCTTTTATTAACCTTTTGTGTGTGCCTGTAGTGGAGTATTCATAAGTCCCTTTTAAGCGCGCGGGTGAGGACCCACAGCCAGGCAACCGGTTCAATATCGGGGCTGCCCTATAACACTAACAGTGCTAAATGTTGTTCAGTGAGCTCTACTTCATAGGAGACACTATGCTGTAGGGGAGGCAATCTGCTCTAGAAACAAGAAAACCCCAGATCCTAGTGCTGTCCCTGAGCTGTGGGCCCTGAACCACGTTCTGGGTCTTCCCTGAGCCTTGTTCTCACATCAGGTCTGGAATGATCCACGATAATCACTCGGTGTGAATCAACCGCCACCATCAGGCCCCTCTCTGTAGTCCAGGCCATTCCGCCAGCTACAAGAACTATCATGAATAGATATTTAATCCTGTCAAATACTTTTTCTCTAATTATTGGGTCATCATATGATTTTCTCTTCTACTCAACTAAGATGGTGGACATTGATTTTTATAATGTTAAACAGACCTTATATCATTGGAATAATCTCCCAGTTTGTGGTATATGATCCTTTTTTATATATTGCTAGATTCTATCTGCTAATGTTAAATTTTTGTGCATTTATGACCTTGAGGGATACTGCACTGTAGGCACTGTAGGATTCTTTTCTTTCCTCTTTTTTTTTTTTTTAAAGATTTATTTATTTATTTTTACAAGCACTGGGTACAGCCAGAAGTGCGGGAGGGTGAGAGAATTCACCAGAGCCAGAGCGGAGAGCAGAACAGGCAGAAGGACCAAAGTACACTGCTGAGGGGAACAGCAGGTGGCAGGAGAGGTCTGTGCGCCACGTGGGACCCTCGCCCGGTGGCCAGGGATCGAACCGGTGCTGCAGAGGCTGCGGGCAGCTTCGCAGCCCAGCTGCTCAACTGCTGTGCCACCAGGGCAGGCCCAGTAGGATTCTTTTCATTTGATGAGTTTGGTTTGATAATAGCAGGCATGCCCCTGGGGTTGTAGAGCTTCAGCTGTTTTTGTTTGTTAGTTTGTTTTGTTTTTTCCATGTCTTTGTCTATAAAAACAATTTGATTAAAACTGTATTACACATGCATATATCTCTGTGAGGTATCGGGCTGATTTAGAAAAAAAAGGTAGGAGAGAGGAACTTATGTATTTGTTTATTCTGTACTCAAATGCACATGAAATTTCTTCCTTTTTAGGTCCAGGAACAATTTCTTCCAGCTTCTTGTGCTCAAATGTGTTGTTTCTGGCTTATTTTCCATCTCCCATTTAGAGAAAAGGCACAACGCTATTATTACTGACCAAGCGGGAAGCTGTTTACATCTAAATGACATAGATCTTATCTCTGATTCCCTAATACCATTTATTTAATGTTGTTTGCTTCATTACTCAGGATACCATATCACCCAGCTACCATCCATGAATACTGACTTCCAATGAGACTAAGTAAAGGTTGCTACGATACCTTGTTAATGGTGACCACAAAAGCAGGAATTACTCTTGTGCAGAAAGATGAGAATGATATTTTGTTTTTTGGTTATGTTGAATATACTGCTTGGACTCCTTTTTTTTAAAGTCTTTATTTTGCTTTTTTTTTTTTTTTTAAAGATTTATTTATTTATGCATATAAGAGCTGGGGTATAGGCCAGAGAAGCAGAGGGTGAGAGGACTCACCAGAGACAGAGTGGGAAACAGAACAGGCAGATTGACTGAAATACACTGCTGAGGGGAGCAGCGGGGAGACCGGAGAGGTCAGCTGAGCCATGTGGGTATCTCCCTGGCTGGGGATCGAACTTGTGCTGCAGCGACTACGGACAGCTTCATAGGTTGCATCTTAACCCCTTGCGCCACCAGGGTGGCCCACTGCTTGGACTTTTATGGCATATTTGGAGACATCTTTAGACCAAAACCTGCATGTTTCTAGAATGTGACTGTTTCAATATTGACCATACTGCTGCTTGGACCATGCTTCCTGCCAAACGCAGGAAGAAAATGTGAGTAACAGTGGGCCAGAGAAAGAAGGGCTGTCTCACTTGTGCAAGGAATGTCTCTCCTCATCTGGCAAAGCCGTCCTGGGAGAGCATGACCACATCAGAAGCAGGAGCCACCTTCAGTCAGCAGGGCAGTGGCTGTTGTAGTATAATGTTCCTAAATCCCCAGGGGAGGCAGTCATTTCCAGAGGACAGCCTGACAAGAAGGCTGAAGATGGCTTTGGGCGGTCAATTTGGGTGTGGGAGAAAGGAAGTGTCTGGGCTAAAATCATTCTTGCCATCACAGATAAAGATGTCTGCTGTCTCCAGGAGCTGTGACTGTGGGTAGCACCACAGCCAAAATGAATATGGGTAAGAAACAAGGCATGGGTTCAAATATGGAATGCAAACCCAAGAGTTGGCAGGGGACAATTGGTAGCCCGGAGACCTTGGCTTGCTGTGTGCTTATATGAGAACCACTCAAATTTAGTATGTTAGCACCATTCTGGAGGTCCAAACTTTCATGATTCCACAAAAGCACTATTGTGCTCATCAGAGGGAATAATCTGTTTACTAGGCCTCCACCCTGGAACTGGAACCTTGTTATGGGGGTCCTGGGATGACCCCGTAGATAGGAGTTCCTGAGCAAATGTGCACATGGCTGACTTCACATGAGAGTAGAGAATCATAAAAAGGAGATCATGGGACCAGGATCCTATGAGAGCACCAGTTCAAGCTCAAAGGACCCCACCCAGATGGCATTACTTGCCTCAACTGACCCCAAGCATGGAGGGGGATTTAGAAAATCTTGAGGAAGGTGCTCTAAGGTATGGGCCTCCCTGAGGTATAAAAGACCAGAGCAAGTATTCTGCTTGCTTGGATCTAAGGGTAATGCTGGATATCAGGGTGATGCTGGTCCATCCAATGAGCTGGAAAATGTTCCGCTCTCCTTAGTTTATTAGTGTTTGAGAAAAATTAGTATTATTTCTTCTTTAAAGGTTTTGTACAATTTACCAGTGCACTCATCTGAACCTGGGGTTATCTTAATGGGAAATGAATTAGGAATTGAAGTTATTCAACTTATATCAGATATTCAGATTTTCTATTTTTTAAGTCCATTTTGGTAATTTTCTCTTTTCAAGAATTTGTGTGTCTTATCTCAATTTAAATTATTGGCATAAATTTGTTCATCATATTCTTTTATCTTTTTAATATTTGTAGGCTCTCTAGTGTAGTGTAGGACTGTCCCTCTTTTAGTCCTGATATTAGTATTTTCCTCTTTTATTTTCTTGGCCAGAAGTTTATCAATTTTGATATTTTCAAAGAACCAACTTTAGGTTTCTTTCTTCACTTTGTGTTTCATTCATTTTTGTTCTTATTTTTTCCTTCCATCTTTGATTTCAGGTTTCTTTTGATTTTTTTTCTACCTTCTTAAGGTAAAAGATTAGCACATTCATTTTAGACCTTTTCTAAAATAAGTTTCTATAACTACCCATTTTCTTCTAAGAACTATTTTTGTGGCAGCACATAAATTTTGTTATGCTGAATTTTCAGTTTTAGCTAGTTTAGTTTAATTCCATTGTAGCTGAAAACTGTACTTAGCATGATTAAATTCTTTTAAGTATTTGAAGCTGCTTTATTGCTCAGTATATGATCTCTATCCTATGTGCACTTGGGATGGATGTGTATTCTGCAGGGAGGTTGGGCAGTTTTTCTGTTTTTTTTTGTGCTTCAGTTTGGATAGTTTCTATTGCAATGTCTTCATACTCAGTGATATTTTCCCCCTGATCTTCTGTGAATCCCATTCAGTGTATTTTTCATACCTGAATATTTCATTTGCAATTTTTAAAAAACATTTTATTTTTACATTGAAGAACTAGGTACAGGCCAGAGGTGTGGGAGTTGGGGGGGTGGGGTGGTAAGAGGATTCACCAGAGACAGAGTGGGGAGCAGAACATGTGGATTGACTGAAATACACTGCTGAGGGGAGCAGCAGGCGAGACAGGAGAGGTCTGCTGTGCCATGAGGGTCAGCTCCCTGGGTAGGGATCGAACTTGTGCTGCAGTGACTGCCAATAGCTTCATAGTGAAGAGACTTAACCCGTTGTGCCACCAGGGAGGCGCCCTCATTTGCAATTTTTGTATATTCCATTTGTTTCCCAGTCATGTTACTTCCCTCCTCTGCCTTCTAGACCTAGGGAGTATGTATGGAATGTTTTAATGTCCTTGACTGTTAACTTCATCTCTTCTTCAATTCTGGGTATGTATCTATTGACCATTTTCCCCTGGTTTGGGGGTCAATTTCTTCTGCATCTTGGCACGTCTGGAAATTTTGAGAGAATGCCAGAAGTCTTAAAAAAAATTCTTCAGTAGTGGGTTTTAAAATATTTTTGGACTTTTTAAAAGTGTGTTGTGCTTCATTCTAGCTGGCAGTTAAGTTTCTGAGGGTCAGTTTAATAATTTTGTAGCTTCTTTTAAAGCATTTTAAGAGTGGGACTTGAGTAACCTTTACTGAAGTACTATGACTAATCTTGACTCTTCTGAATGTCCTTTGTGTTCAGTTGGGCCTTGTCATTCAGGTTAGTGGGTACATGAATCATTTTTAGTCGTATGTGAGCTCTTGAATTTATTCAGTTTGTGGATCCTCTGTAGTTCTGTCTCCCAAATTGTAGAGGTTTACTATTCAAGTAAAGACTGGAGGGAACTCCATGCAGATTTCTGGAATGTTTTTTCTCTCTCTCTCTCTCTGCCTTAGGATCCTTGTGGAGCAGTTTCTCTTCATAGCTCCTTGTGTCCTGTAGTCTGCTTCACAAATTATATTCACCTGAGTCTCCCTGAACTCTGTTATCCGTTACTGGGTGAGACCATAGAGCCTTGACTGGGATTCTCTTCCCAGTCCTCTGATCTGGAAATGGCCTCTAGGTGGAAAGTCAGGGTGATAACAAGGCACACACAGTTTATTTTTCCTTCTTCAGAGCTCATAGTCTAATCAGCTCTGCTGACCTATGTCTGAAAATTAGTACAGAACAGAATAAACCCTACAGACCATGAATCTGTAAGAGGACTACAGTCCTCTCTTACAAATGCAAATACTACTTATTACTGAACTTCATCCCCTCATCGCTCTTCTCCCAGTGTTTTGATTGAGCTTGGAAACAGAGTGACCTCCTGAATTATAACTTAATTATATTGTCAAATTGAATCAGTTTAGATAGACAACTCACTTTTTTGAGATGCAATATTATAACTGGCAATCTATTTTTGGAAAACCATCTTACAATACAAAAATTCCAAAGTTAATGAAAGCCATAATATAATGCAATGTAATATGGTATAATATGAAATAATATAATATATATGTAGATATCTATCTACCTATAAAAGAACACTGCTAAAGTGGTGATAAAGTACATTTGTGCTTCCCTGGAACTGCCAGCTAGAGTCCATAATTCAGGATAAAACTTGCCAAGTGTCTCACCTTTTAAGTTCAGAGAAATGTCTGATGCAAGTCCCACACTGTGAGATTTTCTAACAGAAGGTTCCCAGAAGAACCAGTTTCTTAAACCCTACTCTTTTGATCTTTGTAGAATAAAAACACAAAGGTAGCAAGGATAGTAGACCATGCAGAAAGGAACCTTAAGTATTAACAGTGCCCTTTTCCTCTCCTTAGAAGTTTCTACTTGTTCCACCCTCTTCTGTTGAAATCTGTGTTTCCCAAGTTCCTTCCACCGCCAGTTGGGTTGTGTGCCACTGAGCTGAGGGAGTATATGGTGCTGCTGTCAATGGATCAGTAAGAGAGAGCCCTAGGGCAGCCTTTGTTCCCACCCTTGCCTTGGCAAGGATTGATGAAAACTTGCCATGGAAGGTAACTGGAACTTGTCAGACTTTGAGACTTTTGGGTGATTGCTTATTGCCTTGGTGATAAGAAGAAGAGGACAGGGGAACTAAGAAAGGGTGGGCCCGTGTGGAGCTCACTAAAGACCTAACAACTTCATCCCTACTCAAGAGCAGAGCCAACACTTAATTCCAGCCCCTCCGTGTTGGACTGAGCAGTTGAGTAGGGACTGAGCAGTTGAGTAGGGACTGAGCAGTTGAGTAGGGACTCACTAGCTCTAATATTCCTTGCTCTGCAGGCCTAGGTCATTCTCCTCTTCTCCAGTCACCAGGAAGAGAGTGAGAGTAGAGGGAGTTTTGACAGTTTTGATTTCAAAAAGCACAGGATTAAATATTAAACCCAAATTGGATGAAGAAATAAGATGTCTGGCCTAGGCAGGATGTAGAGTTGAGAGCCCAGAACATTGAGTGCTGCTTGAAAATGAATCAGTTTCATTCTTGCACATATCTATGTTGAGACTATTCAGTCAAACTTATTAATATGCTTGTGCATCTGTGTGAAAAAGCTTTTAGATCGGGTTAGACTTTGCACACTTGCAAAATGTCCTTGAGAAAATTTTACTGCATGACTGTTTTGGCTGAAGCTTTAAAAATAAATATTTTCAATAAAATTTGGGCATAAGATACCTCTCTTCCTGGCAGATCTCCTTTTAGTAAGCATAAGCATTTGTTCTTCCTCCAAAATTTTGAATTGTACTTGAAATTAGGGTCATCTGTCTCCAAAATTTTCATTGCATATTTGATGAGTAGGCATGAAAGCATCCGAATGTCTATGAATGTTTCCATGGGGAATTCTTCGGTGATCTTCAGCACATCCATTTCAATAAATCACATGATTCTGAGTGACTTTGACCAGCTTGCCAGCGCTGGATAATTGGTTTGGCTCAGTGAGGGACAACAGTGTGACTGTCACAATTATAACAGTCATAAAAATGAGGTTTACATGGTGGTTATTATTCTGGGTATTCTTTTTAATTTTTTAATGTATAGTACAAGAATAGCACACATGAATCCGTGAACATGCTTAGTGATAGCTTGTGGCAGTTCTCTGTTGTTACTGTAAGAAAAAAATCACCACAAACTTAATGACCTAAAATTAAAGAAAATTAACAATTTTGCAGAAGTCCAAATTTTCAGAAGTCCTAAAATCAAGGTGTTGATACAGAAGGATTCCTTTTCCAGGTGTGAGACTACTTGAAACCTTAAGCTCATGATCCCTTCCTTGCCTCATTTCAACCTCTGCCACTACTATCACATCTCATTCTCTTACCCTTATAAGGACCCTTATAATTACACTGGATGCACTGGATAATTCATGTAACCCCACATGTCAGAATACTTAATGACACCTTAAAGTCCCTTTTGCCATGAAATGTAGAATATTCAAAGGCTCTGGCAATTAGAAAATGGACATCTATGGGAGTGCTGTCACTACCACATTACATTGACTAACAAGCAAGAAGTTGTATAATCTCATGCACCTTTAAAATTGTATAAAAGAGGGGCCTCCCCGGTGGCGCAGCGGTTGAGCGCTGGGTTGCGAAGCTGCCCGCAGCCTCTGCAGTGCCAGTTAGATCCCCGGCTGCTCCCCGGCCACCGGGGGAGGGTCCCACATGGCGCGCAGACCTCCCCTGTCGCCCGCTGCTCCCCTCAGCAGTGTACTTCGGTCCTTCTGCCTGCTCTGCTCCCCGCTCTGGCTCTGGTGAATTCTCTCACCCTCCCGGCTCTGGCTCTGGTGAATTCTCTCACCCTCCCGCGTTTCTGACTGTACCCAGTGCTTGTATGAATAAATAAATAAATCTTTAAAAAAAAAAAAAAATAAAATTGTATAAAAGACAGTAGCTAATTTCTGATTCTTATTTACAATCTGGCTATTGTCCTCATTTCTTTGATCTGTTTTCCAATGTTAATGAGACTGCCAAATTCTGGACCATTTCATTGGGCCCCAGCATTGGTCCTGTTTTTCTTCCTCAGTCCCATTTAGAGCCTCTGATTTATCATCCCAACTACCCTGACCAATACCCTTGACCCTCACCTGCTTGTCCTTTTGTGCCAGCTGCTTTTCTAAGTCAAACTTTCAACTACGTCACTCCCTGTCCTGTTCAGGACTCTTGGAAGGTCTCTTGCTATCCTCCAGGTATAAATTTTTCATTTTCTTTTTTTTTTTTAAAGATTTATTTATTTATGCATACAAGAACTAGGGTACAGGCCAGAGATGCAGAGGGTGAGAGGATTCACCAGAGACAGAGTGGGGAACAGAACAGGCAGACTGAAATACACTTCTGAGGGGAGAAGCGGGCAAGTCAGGAGAGGTCTGCTGCACCATGTGGGAATCTCCCTGGCCGGGGATCAAACTCATGCTGCAATGGCTGGTGATAGCTTCATAGGTTATGTCTTAACCCCTTGCGCCACCAGGGAGGCCCAAAATTTATCATTTTCAACTCTTCCTTAGGCCTCTGTGTGGCCTGGAAAGCCTCCTATGTTTTCAATCTCAGAAGCTCTCCTTAGGGAACTTTACAAACTCCAGCCCCATTTTCTGTACTCTGACTCTCTTCAGGCAGTACTCGAGGGGAAAATTATAGCAGTCAAAGTCACTAAAAGGAAGTCATGAACTTTGTCCTGCAAACTTTCTTTGAGGAATCCCTTTCTCCTTGTTTCTTGTAGTGGTGGAAGGTGTTCCCTTCTAAAGTTCACCCAGAATAATCACACACCGACAATCTCTACACTCAGTTTGTATTCCCTGTGTTCTGTTATTGAAAGTTCTGTTTTTGACGTATTATCCTGTAATTGCTCGTTCTGCTTTATCATCTTCTGATGCCAATAATTGCTCAATTCTCTGGAATCTAGATTCTGTCCTTACAAGTTCATTGAAATAACTCTTGATGTCCATGCAGAAAAACTCAAAGCCAAGTTCATCTTCAAACCCCACTCCATCCTAGTTCTCCTCCAGATTTCTTTTTAAGGAATGGTGTTGTCCTCATCTTGATGGTTTTTCTGTTACTCCACAGTAGTATATCAGATATCAGACCTGTGGATCCAACATCTTAATATCTATTGGATTCAATTTAGCAATATTTATTAATCGAAAATATTTTTACATATCTTTATTAAAGGATCAGATAGTCATGTATATTTTCTTACATTTCTTTTATACCTTTTCAAAGCATTTCATTTCTTAATTGTTATGAGCCTACATGTATGTTCTAGGGGAAGATACTTGCTGAATTTTCTGTTTTTGAGTGATTCCCCACTATTTCAGTTGATTGCATTTTTATTATAGGTTACAGCAGTTTTTTTTAATTTTTTTTTAAAGAGGCACATATTTTTATTTGTTTATTTGTTTGTTTATTTGTTTATACAAGCACTGGGTACAGTCAGAAGCGCAGGAGGGTGAGAGAACTCACCAGAGCCAGAGCTGGGAGCAGAGCAGGCAGAAGGACCGAAGTACACTGCTGAGGGGAGCAGCGGGCGGCAGGAGAGGTCTGCGCGCCATGTGGGACCCTCCTCCAGTGGCCGGGAAGCAGCCGGGGATCGAACTGGCACTGCAGAGACCGCGGGGAGCTTTGCAACCCAGCGCTCAACTGCTGCGCCACCAGGGAGACCCCATAGGTTACAGCAGTTTTAATTAATTTTCCTAATCCGTGTTTTTAAGTTGTTTTACCTGTTTATTCTCCTGCTAAAACAATACATTATAATGGAGTTAAATAGTACTTACAAATTATCTGATGAAAAGATAACATCTTTAAGAATGGGATCTTTTCCAAAATTTAGTATATCTCTCCATTTCACTTAAATATATCTTTTTCAATAATGGTCCTTCATCAAAAAAAAAATTACTTGGTCATGAAAAATTATTTCATCATGAGATCTATATTACTAGTGTTTATCTATTATGAGTGAAGTTTTGTGCTCTTTTTGATTTCACTTTAAGGGGTATATTAAATTTCAAATGTAGTTTCAGATGTTTTTCATTGTTCTACATCTTTGGTACAGTTTCTTGTTAAATATTAATTTGCATTAATTAAATATTACTAACTTTCTTGTTCCAAAAGCGGAGCTAGAAACACATGCACCCCTGAGGTTTCTGGCATGAATTGGTCTTTGCACATGTGCATAAAGAAAGTAAGGCATAGCCATGCTTTTGAGAGGTGCTGGGGGAAGCAGGAGGTTCCCAGCCAAAGTGAGAAATTGCTGGTAATTTTTTTCTACCACGATGATTGCAGAGCAGTTGGTAGCATCATCCTGATGGACTCTGCTCCAGGGTAACCAAGTTTCTATGAGGGCTCTGTGGGTGTACTAGCAGTGCCTCCCGGGCTGTGCAGGAATGTTCTAGAGCATACTGTGCACTAGAGGGATGGCCCTGGATGTCCTTTGGAAAGAGTGGTCAGGGTTCAGAGGCCAGGTTTCCCAAAGCAAAAATAACCCACCAGGAGAAAACCAAACTCACCCTCTAATAGGATTACATAACTGTCCTTCAAACAGCAGTGAGGCATAAACCTGAACCGCTGCAGTATGAGTACATGGGATCAGTTTTAAAGCCCATAGGCATCGACTTAAATGTAAGTTTGGTGGCCAAAGCAGGAAAGGGTCAATTGCTGGAAAATGTAAGGAGGCATAGGGGCCCGGAGGAATTATCTTAGGAATGTCTTAAAAATACTTGCACCTCTCTGTTCATCATAGCATAGTTTATAATGGCTAAAACTGGAAAAGACCAGCAAAGGATGAGTGGATAAAGAAGATGTGGTATATATACACAATGGAATCCCAAACAGCTATGAAATCTTACCATTTTCAACAGTGTGTATGGATCTAGTGTATTATGCTCAGTGAAACAAGGCTGGTGGAGAAAGACAGTGTGATGTCACTCAAACGTGGCACAAAAAGGAACAAAAGAAATGAGGAAAAAAACAAAAACTCTTTAATTTTCATTTTTTTTTAATTGTAGTAACATTGGTTTATATTGTTTGTGGCTTTTTTTTTTTTTTAACAATACAGGATCTCCCTCTTCAGGTGTTGTTACCACACCACACCCACCACCAAACACCCATAGTCCTTTATGCTTTCTCTTTTCTTTTCTTTTCTTCTCTTCTCTTCTCTTCTCTTCTCTTCTCTTCTCTTCTCTTCTCTTCTCTTCTCTTCTCTTCTCTTCTCTTCTCTTCTCTTCTCTTCTCTTCTCTTCTCTTCTCTTCTCTTCTCTTCTTTTCCTTCCCTTCCCTTCCCTTTATACAAGCACTGGGTATAGTCAGAAGCACGGGAGGATGAGAGCCAGAGCCAGAGCGGGGAACAGAACAGACAGACTGACGAAATACACAGCTGAGGGGAGCAGCGGGCGGCAGGAGAGGTCTGTGTGCCATGTGGGACCCTCCTCTGGTGGCCGGGGAGCAGCCGGGGATCGAACCGGCGCCGCAGAGGCTGTGGGCAGCTTTGCAACCCAATGCTCAACCACTGCGCCACTGCGGAGGCCCTATGCTTCCTCCTCTTTCTTCTCCCCTCCCCTTTGATGGCCTCAGTTCTTCAGTCAGAAGTCTAGGGCTTGCCAATTGGTTTGTTTTTTATTTAATGAATGAATTTTTAACTAAGGTAATATTGGGGTGCCCCCATCAGGTATTACCACCATGGCACACCCACCACCAACTCACCCATAGTCCACTACCACAGACCATTGTGTCTCCTTCTCTCTTTGTGTTTTCCCCGCCCCCACTCCCCCTTTGGTGCTTCAGTTCCGTTGTCAGCTGACAAGGGCTAGTTTAATGAATTTAGTTACTTTACATTCCACATGTTAGTGACACCCTCTGGTATTTAGCATTCTCCTTCTGACTTATTTCACTTGGCATTATCCTTTCAAGCTCCATTCATGTTGCTGCAAGTAGCATGAGAAAAATAAATTTTAGGCTATAAGCATAATAAAGTGGTTATTGGAAAGGGGGATGGGTAAATTGGGGAAAAGAGCCAATTGTGCCGTGATAGATGGAAGCTAGACTTTTTGTGCTGAACAGAATGTAGTGTTATTTTTATTGAGGTAAATGGTTTTCAGCATTGTACATGATTGGGGGAATAAATTCATATTTCTTTAGATGTATTTACAACACCACACCCACCACCAAAATATCCATACTCCTCCACCATAGTCCATTGGAAATCATCTGGTATGTGTCTTTCTCCTCCTGAATTATTTCACTTAGTATAATTTCTTCCAATTCCTTCTATGTTGTTGCAAATGGCAAGATTTCCTCTTCTTTTGTAGATAAGTAGTATTTCATTGTGTAGATCTACATTTTCTTAATCCATTCATCTGTTTTGGGGCACTTATTTCCATAATCTGGTTATTGTCAATAGGGCATAATGAACACATGAGTACATATGTGCCTTTAAATTACTGTTTTTGCATTTCGTGGGTAGATACCCAGGAGGAGCATTGCTGGGTCATAAGGTAGATCTATTTTTAATATTTTGGAAACCTGAGTACAGTTTTCCGTAAGTGCTGGATCAGTCTACATTCTCGCCATTCTCTTGTCTCCACACACTCTCCAACACTGTTGTTATTGGTCTTCTTGACATGGCTTGTTCTCACAGGAGTGAGATAGTATCTCATGGTGGTGTTGATTTGTATTTCCTTGATAAGAAGCATTAGTATTTTTTCATGTGTCTGTTGGGCCTCTGTATGTTTCCTTTGGAGATGTGTCTATTCAGCTCTTCTGCCCATTTTCTAATTGGGCCTTTGTTTTCTTTTTGTTGAGTGGTGTGAGTTCTATGTAGATCTTGGGCATTAACTCTTTGTCAGATGTAGGATGTGTAAATAGTCTGAGATAATATTTTAAATAAATATTCTATTTCAAGTCATTTTTGATTTTTAGAATAATCCTTATTTAATCATAAAAATTAATGTTCTGATTTATGTTGCTAATATTTTCGTTTAAGCAAGTGTTGGCTTTGTTTTAAGGGTTATATTAACTTTGAAAAATAATTCGAGAAGGTTTCATCATTCTGTAATCTTGGAACAATTTTACTGGCATGAGAGTTGTTACTTGAAAGTTTTTAAGAACTTGCTCATAAAATACTCTGGACCCAATTCCTTTTTTGGAGATAGTTAATCAAACATTAAAATGTCTTCCATGGATATCAAACTATTACAACTCTATTTCTAAAAGAATCCATTATCCTTTAAAATTACATTTTTCTTTGGCTTCTAAGAATTTGTCATCATAGACTATAAAGCACACTTTCATAATTAAAAGTTTACTTCATATCTGCACTTACATTGCCAATTCTCTCTCCACAGTTAGCATATTATAATATTATTTGTACAGATTAGAGGCATTTATTCATTCATTTGTTTATTTCACATTTTTCATTTTTCCTGCTGCATTAATTTCATCCCTTGTTTTTATTAATTTCTTCATTATATTTTCCCAAGTTTTATTTTTATGTGTTTTCCATTACATAGCCTGCTGATTATGTCATTTGCTTCCTTCATTTATTTTTTTGTATGAAAATAATATCTAAGCCTATACATATATTTTAAGCATTGCTTTGGCAATATGAATTTTTCGGTAGCATGTTCTGTTATTATTTTCTGACTAGCTGAAATTTTTTCATCAAATTTGATTGATCTTCCATTCATTTACAAAAGTCTGTAATTTCAGGAGCCCAGAAATTAGTGTTTGCATATTTTTTTTTTTTTTGGTAAATACCTAGAAGTATCACTGGATCATATGGTATTTCCATTTTTATCTTTTTAAGAAATCTCTATGTTGTTTTCCATAGAGGCTGCACCAATTTATATTTCTACCAACAGTGCATGAATATTCGTTTTTCTCCACGGCAGCCAACACCTGCTGTTTCCAGTCTTTTTTTTTTTTTTTTTTTTTGAGATTTATTTATTTATTTATACAAGCACTGGGTACAGTCAGAAGCGCGGGAGGGTGAGAGAATTCACCAGAGCCAGAGCGGGGAGCAGAGCAGGCAGAAGGACCGAAGTACACTGCTGAGGGGAGCAGCGGGCGGCAGGAGAGGTCTGCGCGCCAGGTGGGACCCTCCTCCGGTGGCTGGGGAGCAACCGGGGATCGAACCGGCGCTGCAGAGGCTGCGGGCAGCTTCGCAACCCAGCGCTCAACCGCTGCGCCATCGGGGAGGCCTTATTTCCAGTCTTTTTGACAAGGGCCATTCTTTCAGGTGTGAGGAGATTTCTCCTAATTGGGGTTTTTTGGTTTTAAATATACTTTTCTTTCCTCTAAGAATTTAGTTTAAAATTAACTACCTTTGATAGAATAGGCAATAAATTAAAAAAAATATGAAAACATATTTTGGGTTTTTTTTTTTTTGAGAAAGGGTTTTTTTTTTTTTTAAGATTTATTTATTTATGCATACAAGAACTGGGGTACAGCCCAGAGGCGTGGGAGGTGAGAAGATTCACCAGAGACAGAGCCGGGAACAGAACAGGCAGCTAGACCGAAGTACACTGTTGAGGGGAGCAGCAGGCGAGACAGGAGAGGTCTGCTACACCATGTGGGCAGTCCCATGGACAGGGATTGAACTTGCACTGCAGAGGCTGCGGACAGCTTCACAGCACTGTGCTCAACCCCCTGTGCCACCAGGGAGGCCCTGAAAACATATTTTGAATAATCTCTTACTGCTTTCTCCTGTGAGATTCTTTACCACTTAAGCAGATAACCACTGCCATTATGCTCTTTTGCATTCTTCATGTATTACTTTATACATATACTAGCAAATAAATTATTTTAAATCCCCGTTCCCATCTATTTACATGAAAACTTGCCTGCTATACACACTATTCAATCTTTCTTTTTAAATTAAAAAAATTTAATTTTTTAGATTTTAGAGATTTTTCCATATCAACACACAGAGCGCAGTGATTCCCTCACTTCTCTACTTCTTTGTACAGCTGTGTAGTATTCTACTGAATGGAGGGACCATAACTTAAAAATAAGTTTCTTATTATTAGCATTTCAATTTTTTTTTGGTATTATAAGCTTCGGTGCAATTAACAAACTCAACATGTGGAGTGGTATGCTTGATAATATAAATTCTGAGAAATAGAATTGCTATGTCAAGTGATTTATGCATTTGCAATTTTAAAAGCTAAAGACAGATTGCTTACTATAGGAGATGTACTTATTTATATTCCCACAAGCAATTATGAAAGTCCCTGTGACCTCATACCTTCTCCAATAAAGTATGTCGCTAAACTATTGGAGTTTTGCCCAGCCAATAGGTAAAAATGGCATTCAGTGTGGCTTTAATTTGTGTTTTTCTCATTATATTAGAGTTGCATTTCAAATGTTTAAGAGCTATTTTCATTTCTTTTCCCCTAAATTATTTATATTCTTTGCCATTATTTTTCTATTATGTTGCTGTTCTTTTATTTCTTCCTCCCTGTCCCCCAGGATCTCTTTATATATTGGGATGATTAGCTTTTTGTCTGTGACTAGTTGCAAATATGCTTTGTCTTTGCTTTAGTTTTTGTAATGCAGAAATTTTGGGATTTTATATAATTGAATTATTAATCTTATTTTATGATCATTAGGTTTTGAGTCATAGTTACAAAGCCCTTTTCCATTCTTTTTTTTTTTTTTTTTAAAGATTTATTTATTTATTTATACAGGCACTGGGTACAGTCAGAAGCGCGGGAGGGCGAGAGAATTCACCAGAGCCAGAGCGGGGAGCAGAGCAGGCAGAAGGACCGAAGTACACTGCTGAGGGGAGCAGCGGGCGGCAGGAGAGGTCTGCACACCATGTGGGACCCTCACCCGGTGGCCGGGGATCTAACCAGCTCTGCGGAGACTGCGGGCAGCTTCACAACCCAGCGCTCAACCGCTGCGCCACTGGGGAGGCCCCCTTTTCCATTCTTAAAAGAAAAAATCTGAGTTTTCTTTTAATACTTAAAAACCAAATGAAATCTTTGATTTGTTAAGGTCAAAAGTGCATGGTATCAATGCAATACAAAAAAAAAAAAAATCAGTTGGCCTTCCAGTTATCCAAGTGATATTAACTGAGTAATCTACCCTGTTCACAGACAATATTATATTCCAAAACATGTACTTATTTCTATGGTTGGTCTTTCTCTTTTGCTCCATCCATCAATCAGTATATTCATAATCAGTTCCATACTGTTTTAATGAATGAGGTTTTTTATAATGTTTTAATATCTAATGGTGTTTTCTTCTGGACTGCTTATTGTTTTTTTTTTTTTACTTCAAGCTTTCAAACCAATTTTTATTTATTTGACCTTTAGGATAAACTCTCTGGTTTTATAAGTAGGTAAGTAAGTAAATGCTGAATTTATTTTTATTGAGGTCACACTGAGCTTATAAATTGATTTAAGACTTGGCATCTTTATGATATTGAGTCTTGGTCTCTAAGAACATGGTATGTTTCTAAGTGTTCAAACCTTCTTTTGTGTCATATATATTTCCTAATTTTCTTCACAAAAGTATTGCTCTTGGAAATGGGGTTCTTTCAATCCAGTAGATTCCATTACATTTTTATATAGTAAAACTACTCATCTCCACATAATTTTTTACCCTTTCTTTATTAAATTATTTTAATTTTAAAGCTAGTTTTTAATTTACTGCTTTGGATGTGTGTGGATGATTGTATTTTGCAAATTTAGCCTCCCATAGATCCTAATCTTGCATGTTTTTCTTGAAATGTAATGTTGATACTCCCCTCTCAAGAGATGGAGTTCTATATTTCCTCCACTTGAATCTGGGCAGGTCTCTGACTAAGTCACTGCAGAAGTGACACTGTGTGATTTCTGAGGTTAAGTCATACAATGTCATATACCTGTCACCCAGACCTGCTGGGATATCCAGCTACCACATTGTGATAAAGCCATGGTGCCATATGGAAAAACCACCGGTTGTTGCTCCAGTCACAGACTCAGCTGAGGTCTCAGTCAACTGCCAGTAGCAATGGTTGGGCATGTTGGTGAGCAAACAGTCAAGAGACCTAACCGGCACCCTTCAAGCAGCCTCAGCAGAAACTGAGTGGTTCATAGATGAATTCCTTGTGCCAAGTTCTGCTCAAGTTGCAGGCTTATTACCAAAATAAGTGTTGTTCTTTTAAGCCATTAAGCTCTGAAGTGATTTGTTGGCAGTAATAAATACCTATCTGGAGTAGGTGCTTTGGGGGGGTAGGTAAGATGTTTAAAATCATGTCATCTGCTATTAATACTTTTATCTGTTTCACTTTAATTTTTATTGCCCTAATTAATTTTTCCCTAGTTGTGCTGTAGAGATAAGAACAACACCCTCAATGTGATACATATTGACATTAAAATCTAATAAGGCACAATGAGTGTTGCATTTCATTCTGAGTGGCAAAGCATGCAAGATAAAACATTTCAATTTCATTTTAGAAGGCACACATTGACATGTCTCACTCAGGTCAATGCAGCTCTAGAATCTTCAGAAAAATAGAAGTTCCCAGAAATATTTTGAGGGTAGCAGTAAGATTGCATTATCCTGCATGTGTGTATCCATTACACACATGATATTTGCTATATCTTGCTCACTAGTCCAAGCAGTACGTATAACCATATAGTAGAAGCACAATGCTTCGTGGGATGACGAGATAACCAAGGTCACTGTGGACTAAATTATGATGTAGCGACAGAATGGAATCATTTTGAGAGAAGATAGCAGTGAAGGCATGCTGCTGTCTTTGCAAGGTAAAAAGAAAATTTTAATAGCTTCATATCACATAACCAGTATTGTATTGATTCATTCCAGCAAAAAATGATACCTCTGCTGGAAGAGCTGTTGCAAGCAGTCACCACCTAAATACATTTGCAGTAATTTATCAGTATTCTCTAAAATCCATCAATATTTTTCACACAGACTGAATTAGTTTGCTAAGTTTACCATTCCAAAGTCCTAGCAGCTAGATGCCTTAACCAACTTACTTTCTCACAGTTCTAGAACATAGAAATCCAAGATCAAAGTGTGAGCAGTTTTTTTGCTGAGGCCTCTCTCCTTGCTTACAGACGGCTGCCTTCTTGCTGTGTGCTCACACATCCTTTTTTTTGTATCCTTGCACATCCCTGGGGTGTCTCTCTGTGTTCAACTTTCCCCATCTTAGAAGAACACCAGTCAGATTGGATTAGGGTCCATCTTAATGGCTTTCTTTAACTTAACCACCCCTTAAAAGGTCTTATTTCCAAACACAGTCACATTCTGATGTACTGGGTATTTGGGTTTCAGTGTTTGAATTTTGGGAGACTATAATTCATAATACAGCCCATAACACAATTCAAACAGATAAGTTAAATGTAGTTTTGATGAGAGCCATTAACTCTGGAGACTTCAAGTTGTTGAGGCATCATTAATTATATCAGTTATTCCAAAACTGTGCTAATTCTCTTGTTCTTCTCAGTGTGTTCTGCTGGCCTACATAATAGTTCTTAACTCCATGAACTTGAGAGCCAGTGTAATGATTCTGATAGCTATATTCTGCATTGATAACCAATTGGGAGTGGGTGGGTTCACCAGGAGGAAATTGGAACAGATATGCACATTGCCTCAGATTAAAATAACAACCCTTATTTCTTGTCGTCTAAATTTTTCAGGTGTACTTTGATTATATTCTTTTCACTCTTTTATAATTACTTCATTTTATGTGTGTTTTTAATATATAGCACAAAGTGGAATTTTCTTTGTGATCTAGTCTGAAAATCTTTTTCTTTTCAATATGTGAGCCAAGCCCATTTATATTGATCGACACAACAGATCTGTTTGGCTAGTGTTCTTTCACAGTATTATGTTATGATATGTGTTGTTTTTGACAGTCATAGTTATTAACCAAAATTTTCTCCTTCAGTTTGAAAATTTTAATAATTTAGTGTGCTAAATATTGGATATCTGTACTGTAAATTATACATGCATTTATTATTCAAGTATATCTTTTTGAATTATCTGTAAGATAATCAGTAGCATCCTAGAACTATTTCTCTCCTCCTTTAGGTGAGTTTTGGGACTTTGGAAGTTGCCAATGGGAATAATCAGACTCACTTGGGAAGTGGCTATAAACAAGAAAAGAAAGAGAATGTACATATATATGCACATAAAAGAGAGACAGACAGACAGAGATTTGTTTCTAGTGTATCTTAAATTGTATTACAATTAAAATGCATTATAATTTTTGGAGTGAATGGTCTTACATTGTTGATCTCTCTCGGCATGGACAATTAACATCCATATTTATGTTAAGTAATGTATTTTGATTTATATACGTTCTATATTCTATTTTAAAAATAATTATGATGAAAGATTTTATAAATTAGCATTTTCCCCCTCCCCAATATTATTCTTTTTTGGATTTATCGAAAAGATGCACATTTTTAAAACTAGAAACTTGTAAGTACTACCTTCAGTAAACCCAGTTTGGACTGGTAAGAGAAACAAAACAAGGAAGGAGACATCAATGCAGTTAGGGTTTTGAGATGTGCCATCCAGACGTCAGATCAGAGTGGCTGATTCTCATTAAAATTATAGTTTGCATCTAGGAAAACATTCACAAGGTTAAATCATGAGATCCAAACAGACTTGGGTTTAGACTAAATGGATGTAATTATTACTAACATTGCCTGTTTGAGGCAAACTGTGACATTCTAGCAATATGGAACATTCACAGTTCCTCTGGGTTTACCCTGTGGTCCAGATTCACTATTCCAGCCACCTGTAGGACTTAGATACACCAGTGCCTTGCTTTACACCTGCCTTTTGCTTTTCACAAAGCAAACAAGAAATGCAATAGAATTTTATTCTTCCTTGATTAAATGGAATTACAACTGCAAGACTTAAATACCAATGATCAATTTTAGTTAAAAACTAGAAAAGAGAAAAAAAGAAAAATTGGTGTTATCACAAATAATAAATTTGGAAATAATTCTTTAAAACATAGTGAAGGCAAGTAATTTTGGAAACACCTATATTCTATTATATATGTTTCCTTATAAAAGTTGTCTTCCCCTGGGGCAGGGGTGGAGGTGTCTTCCACTGCATTTTTTGAAGCTTCCGCTCTGCTCCTGTGTTGCCAATGCCCAGGGGAAAATGAATCTTCAAGGGAGTCTCAGTCAAGCTCTTCCACTTAGATTTAGTTCTCATTCCAATTTAGGCTTCTCCTTCTCTTCTTCCATACCTAGAAATATGGCAAAGAACCTTATTTTAACATCAGATTAAACTATGAGCAGCTCTGACAAAGCTCTCATCTCCCCACTCTCTTCTCCATTCAGCTTGTGGTATCCACTGCTTCCATGCTATTTAAGAAGGAAAGGCATATAACTTTTTCCAGAAACTTCCTCAGTGACCTCTTTCCCTGTCCTCCCCTCCAAATCAGGACACAGCATTCTCGGGGACACACCCAGTTCTTATGGCTTCTAGAAGTGAAGGATGTAAGTTGGTTCTTGACTTGTTGAGTTTGCACAGGAACCCCAACCAGACTGCTTTGTAACCAGCTTCCAGCCATAGGGGGTGGGCAGCTGAAGAGTTTCAAACAAACCTCCTTTCCTTTTATTTTCTTGCCATCCCTTCCCAAGGCAAGGATTTTGAAAAGTCAAGAAATCTTTTTTTGGTAGAACAGAAAAAGGAGATTTTATTGAAATATCTTGCAAGAGAGCAGGGCACAGGAAGGAGATACCTTCTGTGCCTTTTTTTTTTTATAAGCTCAGAGAGATAATCAGTCACAAGAACTGTTTATTTCCACTCTCTATATACTTAACCTCAAGCTCTCCTCTATGCAAGCCAGTTCTGATGGAACTGCTTTCTTCCTGACAGACTTGACTGAAGACCTTTGCTTACAGCAAATAGTTCATGATGTTTCATTCTCTTGGAGATGAAAATCTTCAAGCGATTCTCATGCATTAAGTTTAAATCTGGTAAATGCTCCCCACATCTTTTATCCTTTTGTTTTCAACTGCATATTTTTGTACTAATACCAAATTCTTGGGGACTTTTTGCTGGAGCAGATATTGTTTTGTAGGTTTTGTTTGTTTCCTTTTATAAGTTGCACATTCTCTGAGCGTGGAGCACAGACTTGTTATATTCCTGATTATATCCCTAGAACTGAACAGTGTCTACCTTATAGTGGGAGCTCAAATTATCTTTAGTGAATAAATTCATAAACAATGAACAAAGAGAAGGCTCAGAGACTGGTTTAATGGAACAGTATAAGAAAAAAATATGAAATTCCACAGTATATAAAGTTAAAGGCCTACCCCCAGAGGATCACAGCCATAGGGCTAAAATTGAGAGCAAACCCCAGAGCCTGCTTCTCCCACCTCAGCCCCGCACCCCAGCTTGTGCTTTGGGGGGTCAGGGAGGTGGCCTGGAATGCAGTTAGTTTCTCTGAACAGGTGTCCTTACATAGTCTTTAAGGTTTGGTTTTCATGAGTAAGGAACTGGCAGAAACCTGTAACACTTTTTCCAAAGTACTTCTCAGAAATCCCATTAAGGAAAACTTCAAACTGAGAAGTAAGGACATCTGAGGAATAGAGTTGGGGCGGAGAAGCCGGAGATGCCTTCGCTGTTGGGTAACCAAGGTGAAGGCAGAAACACAACATGGGCTCAGTTCAAACAGCACACGTGACTTGGTCCCCATCAGCATTCCCTGTCTCTTCCAATGGAGAGGCTATCAGGAGCTAGTAACTGCTGGCTTTTCATTTGAAAGTGTTTCCTCCTAAGCGTTCTCCTGCAGATGGGTTGACTTGGCAGCAAGAGTGGAATCTTCAAAAGTGGGGGTGGAGAATAGGGGGTGTTCGTTGACCCAGACAGGGAAAATGGCTCCCCACCTATTTTACTTTGGCAGCTTTGAGGTAGAGGGAAAAAATTAGGCAGCTGTAAATAATATTTGGAAGAATCCGAGGTTTAATTTCAGCACAAAGAGCAGAAAGAAACTTGTCACAAAGCTGAGACAGGATATGCTTGCTGGAAGTGGTGGAAGAGACTTGGTCATGTGATTCCCCCCAGCCGGGAGAGGGGTCTGACCCAGGGCAGTGCTGAGACTCTGCAGTCTGGGTGGGCTGAGTGTGCCTCAGTGGATGGGGGGCTGGGGCGGAGAGCAGTGGCGTTTCTGTCACGTAGCCTGGTTCCCATGGCCCATCTTTTTCTCTGCCTTTGCTGCTTTCTCTGCTGTCTCCCCAACCTTTTTCCTTTGGGTACTTTCATCTCTGGTTGCCTAAAGTTTAATAAGACTGGCCCCCATAGTCAGTCACACTGGAATTGAAAGAGATTCTTAGCTTAAAAAGAAATATTCTGCTGTTGTAGTTTGAATTGTGGTCGCCTGCTTCTCTGCCCCCACTTCTCAAGCTCAAGCCCTGACTCCTCAGTATCTCAGAATTTGAAAAAAGGTGTGGCTGGGCATCCATTTGAAGAGATTAGGCATTCAACTTCTGGATCAATCGACCATTTCTGCAGATGCCGGGAAAGATCTGTGGTGGACCCTTTTTTCTGATGATTTGAAACCCCCATGAACTGCATGGGACAACTATGATTTTTGAGAATTTTATACAAGCAGAAAAACACTGCCAGCCTGGATGGAAAGAGACAGAGACAGGATGAAATTAAGAAAGAATGACTGGGATCAAGAAGATGTGGTACATATATACCATGGAATATTACTCAGCATTCAAAAAAGATAAACACATGCAATTTGCAGCAACATGGATGGCACTGGAAGGGATCATGCTCAGCGAAATAAGCCAAAAAGAAAAAGAAAAATACCGGATGGTCTCACTCATAGCAGGAATCTAGAAAACTTAAATAAGGGACCAGGAAAATGAATATAAGAAAGTGAAAATCAAAATCAACAAAAAACTATGAACTAGAGACACTTTTTGGGGGGTGGGGGGGGCGGGAGGGGAAGGATTGGGGTCAGAATGGGGTGTTTGCAATTGTATGGGGGAATATAAAAATAAAATTTATTATTAAAAAAAAAAAAAAAAGAAAGAATGACTGAAGGCTGTTCTGAACCTGATCCTCCTTGGTTCCACAGGGAAGGACTGCCACTCAGGGCAGAGGAGGTGGGTCACACCCCCTGGTGAGGCTTGAGGAAAGTGCCTCCAGCCAGGGAGGCTTATTCTCAAGCTTTAAAAACAAGTGGAATCTTCCCTGCTTGCTCTCAGACTGGGCTGGGAACTGTTGCCCTTTTTCCCTTGTGACTTGTCTCTCTTGGAAAGAGGATGCATAGTCTATGCCTGTCCCACATTGTGTTTTGAAAGCAGATAACTTTCTGTCTGGTTTCACAGGTTCACAACTGGGGAGCAGTTTTGCTTCAGGATGAATCATAACCCCAGTCTTACCCGCCACTAATTTAGATAACATTTAAGATGAGATATTGGACTTAGGTGTTAATGCTGGAAAGACTTTGGGGACTACTGGGGATATATTTTGTATGCATGAAAGGCACAAAATTTGGGGAGCAGAAGGCAGAGTGATATGGGCTGAATTGTGTCTCCCTAAAATCCATATGTTGAAGTCCTAACACCCAGAATTTCAGAATAAACTGTGTGAAGAGAGAGTCTTTCACAAATGAAAATGAAGTCTTCAGGGTGGGTCTTAATCAAATATGACTTGTGTCTTTATAAAAAAGGGGAATTTGGAAACAGCCTCACATGCAGGGTGAACACCAGGTGAGCATAAAAACAGGCATCAGCAAGGCAAGCAGAGAATATCTGCCTCTCTCATAGCCCTTGGAAGGAACCAGTCAACCAATCTTATGAATTTCTGGTTCCCAGAATTGTGAGCCAGCACATTTCTATTGTCCTGTTTGTGTACCTTGTTCCAGCTCTACCAAACTAATACAAGCCCACAAAGCCTACTTGAGTTACTGTCTCAAAAAATCCAAAAATAATAAACCTCAATTAATATAATTTTAAAATAAAGAACAAATGATTCACTAAAGACTTTATGGTCTCTGTGGTCATAGTTCATATCAGGCTGGTTCTATTTTGTCACTTTATAAGTGAGGTCCATGTTTCTGATGGAAATTCCTGAGCCTTCCAGTGTCTGCTTTCTAAATGCGATGTTCTAATGATTCACTAGACATGGCACTGGGCAGAACCTCACTCAGAAGACATTGGCCCTTCAACCACATAGTCTGGTTGGTCACTTAAGATTTCTGGACCTCAGCTGCCTCTTAGTAAAAGGAAAGGGTCAGGTTAGATTATGTCTAACAAATGTTTCAGTGATACAAGTCTATAGTAATGTGATTTTTCCTTGAAGTTGAAGCCAAAATAACATAACCAAGTAGAAGTGGGGCCATTAACAATCATCATGGATACAAGGAAGGGGACTCAAGTGGGGTATTCCTGCTTCTTGGGGGATTTTGTCTGGGGTACACTAATGAACTCAGGACAGTACTACTCTACATAATTGTACTCAATTCTAACATACGCCCTCCCACCTCCATGCTTTTTATCAGAAGTTTCAAACTCAAATACCACATACCTAGGCAGTAAATATAACTCAGCAAAGTGGCCAGGTGGGATCTAGGTGAAATTAGGGAGCCATCTAAATAGAAAACCAATGCTTAGTTCCAACTCATCATTTCCAGAAGTGAACAGTGGCTCAGTGTTGCTAGATCTTAAAATATTTGACAAGCTGGAAGATCAGATTATGTAAAATCTCACAATTTAAAAATGTTGGTTCAATAACAATAATCCCAGTAAGTAGGCTTAACAAAACTTTTTTTGGCAAGTAAAATTTAGAAGAAGCCATCAGTTTTTGATCCCTCTAGTAAATGAAAAGAGGCTCACTTGATATAAAACATCTGCTGCTGTGGAGCTAACTAGGTCTTCCCATGTGAGCCAATAATTAATAATTTCTAATACCTGAACTAGGCTACACAATGTTGATCTATCTTAACTCATTAAGAGAATGGCCAAATTAAATTGAGCAGATCATTCAAAAAACCCTTAGTTTCACAATTCATTTTTAATTTTCCAATCAAAGCTACTGAAAAGTAGTATTTTATTAATCTAGATTGGATTGTATCTCTCTTGGTTTTCAGGCCATTCTTGTAGAAGTAGTGGAACAATGACAAAATCAAGCAAATGAAGGGAAACGGTCACAAATACTGCCTGAGTAACACATACTGGACACAATAGCTTACATTTAAATATGGCTTTTCTCCCAAGAAGTTGAGACAAGTTTACATTTTGTTCTGAAAATATTTTTGCAAGTTAGTTAAGCACTTTTATAAGTTAACTAATCAAGAAAGATGACTATTATACAAAAGAGGAAAATTGTTCAGAGATAAATTTCTGGCTCCTCCAAGCTATGGCCTGAGCCAAATAAAAATGTTGACCTTTTTTAATAGGTCACTTGTTAAAATCAAGCCATGTGCTGAAAGAAGATACCCTCAAATTCCTCTGGGCCATCTAATATTGGTCAATATCTTGACGCATATGGTCTTAGAAGACCCACGCACAGAAAGTCTGAATCAATAACCAAGCAGTAACTGTTTTATTCGTCTGGTTAGATTCTGAAATAGGCTGCACAATGTTGATTAACTCATTAAGAGAATGGCATAGATTCTGGCACAAAGTAAGTGCTCACATTTTGTGGATCAGAAAGCATTTGCGGATGATGTATATCAAGCTGTGATGGTGAGGGTGGAGGTGCCCAGGGCTCTGAGATCACCCAGCCATCTTCCCCTGTGTTTTCATGCAGGACTCAAACCACTATGTATCTGCGCTGTGGCTGTTTCCACTTTCCCATCTTTATGTAATCTTACAAAAACACCTTCGACAGGTTTTACACAGCTTGGATAAGATTATGTGTCTTGTAAAGATGGTGGCTCTGCCATAAATAGAAAGAAAAGAGAAATCAAATCATAGATTAAAAGAGTTTTTGCAGTAATGAAATGTTACCCTTTTACTACCTGCACCTCTTAGTCACCTTCCACCCTTGAACATGACAGACAGTAGTGAAGGAACAGGTGTTCCAGGTGCCTTAGGATTTGAGCAGAATGGGGACAAGATCTTACTAAGGTGACTATTCTCACACAAAGGTTGACACGAAAGTGGAGATCTGGGTGACTATTAATGAGACTGGTTACAGTTAATCATTTATTTCATTTAACTCTGTCCGCATTTTGTTAATCAGAGTGAACTTTCTAAATTTTTTTCTGTATTTCTACATTTTTCCCTTTAAGACTTTAGACATGTTTCTTTTCTCTTAGATTTGGATAATGTTTTACTGGTTAATAAGATAAAGTGAGTGATAAATGTTTCAAGTAACTGCCTGCTGCTCTTAAATTAAAATCATGGTTATAAAAATGAAACTCTTTATAATGGTCCTGTGCTACAGTGGAATTTTCCTTCAGTCTCTGCACTCACTCTTTTAGGAAGCAATTCTCTTGCTTTATGCTCCCCTCACCAATACTTACTTATCTGTGTATCCCAGATATAGTTGTTCAGAACTTCTCCCAGCAAGTACAAAAAGTTCATTAAGATGGTTGTAAATACAAAGAAGATGATTCTGGCTCCCGAGCCAATGTGTTCCAGGAAAGGGTACACCCACATCCCCGTTACGTGATGCACCCAACACACCCTGAAACAGAATGGAAAAGGAAAAAGGTAGGAGTTACTCTCATGTCAGATTTCAAAGCTGCTGCTGTTTCAGTTAGAGATCCCCCAACCCAACCAATCTTCGGCAATTCCAAGCACCAGTTTGCTTTTGTTGCTTTGGAGCTACCAGAAACTTTGTTGTTTGATTTCTTTGTTTGTCATTCTGAAATAATTTCATTTATTTTTTTGAGTCATTTGTTCAATTTATTTGTTAACAATCAAATTCACAATTTTCAATCTGAATGGTAAGCAAGGTATTAATAAAATCAACAAAATATGCTTTCCTTAATGAGTTGTAGTTAATAAAAATGGTTGGTTACATTGGAGTATTTACTATAAATATGTGCAGCTTCATTATTTTTAGCTATCTATATTCTTACAATTTACCATATTATTGTATTTTTGTCTAAAACCCTAAAGATATTTTCTAAAATCAATTCTCAAAGGATAATTGTGTAAGAAAGTGGCAGTTAAGACTCACAGAAGAATTGCAAGTATGGTACAAGGCTCCAGTGTGCTCTTCACTTAACTTTCCTCCATGTTAACATCTGGCACAGCTGTGCATAGTTACTACAATGACATTAACTTTGGTATAGTACTAATAACCAAACTACAGACTTTATTAAAATGTCTCCAGTTTCCCACTCATGGATCCAATTCAAGAGCCCAAGTTGAATTTAATGGTGATGTCTCCTTAGACACTTCACATTCAGTTCCTCAGTCTCTGTCTTCTTGACACTTCAAGGGTTGTTGTCAGGTATTGGAAACTGTTTTTTTCCCAAATACTATTTGTTACATAATCTTCTTAATCTCTTCTTTATATAATGAAATCCTATAGCATTAGGCAACTACACTACAATCAAACTTAGGTGTGCATCTGCCAGGAATCTTGCCCTACTGCCTACTGACTAGATACCAATGTGTATTCCAAACACTGGCAGAGACATCCTGTGACCTTGCTGATTCCTGGCTTCCCACATCCTAATCTTTGGATCTCATATTTTTCTTTGATTTTATATACATACTTACTCATAATTATTTTATTTGTGTTCTGGAGATATTTTAGTTTCACTGAGAATAGTAGTACCATTAAGTTTCACTGTCTTCAAAAGTTTAGCTTAGAATATTTGTTCCATTGGTTTGGTCCTGACATAGCTGCTAAGAGCTTTTTTCCAAAGCATGCTTGGATTGCTTCATTTACTGTTGTTAAGTTTGAAGACTAAATAAAATATGAATCATTTTACTACATTTGGAATAAAGACTTTTTTACAGTTGATGTTTGGGGGTAATTTTCTTATCATCTAGGGGTTCACTCCTCTTTAAGAAGTTTATGTAAGTATATGTTTCTTACATATATATTCTTCATCTGAGATAAGCAATCTGAGGATCTTTACCATAGGGTCTGCAAACTCAGTGAAAGCAATATCATTCCCCCTCACAGAAGTAAAAACTAGTTCTGGTAGGCCGGTAAGGAAATCTTATCATTTGATGTATAAAGCACAAATAGATATATATGTATTTGTAAAAATGTAACATAAACAGATGTGTAACTGTGATATTAAAATTTTATGGACCAAATAATTCCATGCCTGGGAACATATTCAAAAGAATTGAAAGCAGGCACATGAACAGATATTTGTGCAACAATGTTCATGGCAACCTTATTCACAACTGCCAAAAGGTAGGAAAAACCCAAGTGCCTGTCAGGAGATGATGGATGAACAAATGTTTTACATACAATGAAATATTTTTCAGTCATAAAGGGGAATGAAATTTGATATATGCTACAACACAGAGAGACCTTGAAAACATTATGCTAAATGAAATAAACCAAACACAGACGATCAAATACTACATAATTCCACTTATATGAAATATTAGAATAGGCAAATTTATAGAGACAGAAATATATTAGAAGTTATCTGGGGCTTGAGGAGAGGGGATAGGGTATTTATATCATAATAGGTACAGGGTTTATGTTGAGCATGATGAAATGTTTTGGATATATTTAGTAGTGATATAACATTGATATATATTTAGTAGTTTGGATATAACACTGTGAATGTATTTAATGATACTTAAAAATGGTTATAGTGATAAATCATTTCATGTATAAATTTTACTACAATAAAATAATTTATGGAGTGGTGATTAGTGTAAAAAAAAACCACCTGAAAAGTTCTGAGATAGTGGTCTGGTTTCCTTTCTTTCTCATATGGCTGTCCAACACCATTGATGCATAGACTTTCCCTTTTAATTGTTCATTTTCAGCTCTTTTGTTATAAATTAAATGTCCAGACAAGTGTGGGTTTATCTTTGAGGTCTCAATTCTATTCCATTGGTCTGTGTATGTATTTTTATTCCAATACCATACTGTTCTGATTTCTATAGCTTCATAGTCATACCACATACATAAAGATTCACTCAAAATGGATTATAGATTTGTTAAGACCTGAAGCCATAAAATACATAGAAGATAGCACAGGCAAAACATTTCGAGACACTGACTTCAGAGATGTCTTTGGGGACTTGATTCCAACAGCAAGGCAAACAAAAGCAAAACTAAACAAATGGAAGGGCATCAACTAAACAGGCTTTTGTACAGTGAAAAATCTTATCATTAAAGCACCATACCAAATGAAGAAGATATTTGCACACTATACATCTGACAAGGGAATAATATCTAAGATATACAAAGAACTCATACAATGAATGACATCAACACATAACACAAACAATATGCAGAAGAACTAAACAGACACTTCTCCAAAGAAGACATACAGATGGCCAACAGGCACATGAAAAAATGCTTGTCATTACTTATCCTCAGGGAAATGCAAATCAAACAACAATGACATACCACCTCACACCTGTGAGAATGGCCCATCTATAAAAACCAAAATAAGTGTTAGTTTGAGTGTGGGAAACAGGAAAACTTGTACACTGCTGGTGGGAATTTAGACTGATTCAGCCTCTATGGATAACAGTATGGAAGTTTCTCAAAATACTAAAAAAATAGATCTACCATACAATCCAGCACATCTACTATTAGGAATCTACTTGAAGAAGGCAAAACACTAATTTGAAATATACACTCCAATGTTCATTGCAGCACTATTTTTTAAAAAAATTATATATTTTTTACATCATGCTTCATTTTTGTACAATGCATGCTTTCTCCCCTCAGGTGTAGTCCCTGTAAAATTCCCACCACCAATTTACCCAGGCACCATCTCCATAGTCCCCTGTGCTCTTCCCTCCCCTGTTTTGATCCCTCTTCCTCCCCCTCCCCTGCAGAATATATCTGATTTATAGTTGCCTGTTAATTGTGTTTTATTATTATTATTATTTTCCTGATCCCTTATTTGATTCCCTTATATTCTTTCTATATGTGAAACCATTTTATATTTTTCTTTTTCCTTCTGACTTATTTCACTAAGCATAATCCCTTCCAGCTCCATCCAAGATGCTGCAAATGGCCTGAGTTTAAATATTTTGGTTGCTGAATAGTATTCCATTGTGTGTGTGTGTGTGTGTGTATATATATATATATATATATATATATATATATCACATCTTCTTGATCCAGTCATCTATTTTTGGGCATTGGTTTGTTTCTACAGCTTACCTATTGTAAGTAGTGTCATTGCAGCACTATTGACAAAAGCTAAGTTAGGGGAAAAAAATCTAAGTGCCAAATTTCACATGATGGGATTAAGATGTGAAATATATACACAATGGAATATTACTCAGCTATACAAGGAGATGGATTCTTGCCATTTGCAGCAACATGGATGTAACTAGATGGGATTATGTTAAGTGGAAATAAGTCAGAAGGAGAAAGATAAATACTACATGATTTCACTTATATGTGGAATATAAAGAAATGAAGCAAAGGAACAGGTTATATTGAACCAATACTAATCCTGGAAATCTGACTGTAGGATTGAGGCTACAAGAGAGAAAGGGTATGAGGCTACCAGAGGAAGGGGATGAGAGCAATGGGGGTGGGGTGGGAACCCAATAGGCCCTGTGGATGATTATTGGGGCTTTAGTGGTAGGTGTGGTAACCTACTTCTGAAGAGGTGTGAACCTCTAAATCAATTACAGTGTTGTAAACCAACATTACCTCAATAAAAATAACACAATTATAAAAAAATCTAAAAAGGTTTCTTGGTGAGAGGGAGGCAATAATGAAAAATCGAGAAACACTGCCTCAGCTGGAAGAGGCTATCATTAGATCTATCAAGGTCAGCTTGAGTAACGTCCAAACAAAAATATTTTTACTAAAAGATGCCAAGATAGTCAAGATTTAAAAACAAAAAAGACTAAAGCATTTGTGAGAAAAAGCTGAAATCAAATTGATGAAACTGCCTTATGAGATTCTGATACATCATATTCTGTTTGTCCATAAATTAGAGGCAGTTTTATCTTCTTAATCTTGTCTTAACTAGCCGAAGTGTGCTCATCCAGGGCTTATTAATTTCCATTGAGATAATATATAATATCCCCAAAATGTAATACCATAAAGTTGTAATTGATTTTGCAAATCAACTTATAAAATTATAATCTGACTCACCATAAAGCTGTTTCCTTAATCAGGCAAATTAGGAGCAATTCAAATTATGAATGCTAATGAGGTTTTTATACCTGTTCCTGGCATTCTATTTGCTCCTGGCAGAACACAAGTTTCATTTGCAGCTTTTGGTAATGTCTCTGATGCCAGATCTCTACTCCTCAGATGTTGTTTGCAAAGTACTTTTGGGTTATACAGAATCATCTTATAATACTGAAGGGATATAACAACCATAACCATATTCCGTATATTTACAATGACTCTTAAATTTCTATCTCTAGCCTTGACCTCTCCCTGAAATCTAGAATTTCGTATCCAATTGGTTACTGCACATTGTCCCATGGAAGTGCAATGTTAGGAAAACCTAACATTCTACTATGGCCCATGTATGTAAGAGATGATACTATTCCTTCAGCATAGTATTATGCAATGGACTAGCTCACTCCCTAATGGAATGAGTTTCTTGTTACTTAGGATATGGAAGCAGATGCTTAAATCAGCACCCTCCAAGAAGATCACAGGAGGTAGTCCTACAATTCACATAAGATGCTTATGATTGCTAGGATGCACTCTAGTACTTAGAATCTTTGAAAACTCTCTGATCACTAAAAGAAACTATGTTAAGCAAATTATAGATGAGAAGTCTTTGTAAGCATTTTATTAAAAATAAAAATATAGGGAAATATATGTATATATGAAGATATATATATTTATTTATGTACATTTGTGAATTAAAAAGTACACCTATTTTTCAGGTATTGATTTGAAAATTAGACTAAAATGCATATAAAATGGAGTCATCAGTTAATACTTATTTCAATTTGTAAGAAAAAAAAATTTTGTGATGTCATCATTATCTCTGGCCCTTATACTTGCACATTTCTTTAGTCTCCACCATAACCCCATAATAGTAAAAATATATCTCCCACATTTGTTTACTTCTCAATCAGTAACTACAACAACACTCCAGAAGAAGCTTGGGGCATTCTTCATCATCCATCCTATCGACTCTATGTTCCAGATATATCCAAAATATCTACTACTCACCATTGCCACCTCTATCGATTGGGTTAGCCATCATCACCTCTTATCAGAACCCCAATAGCTGCCTGTTTCTTTGCTTCATGCTTCTGTAGTCTGTTCTATAGCTTATTCTCACTGCAGCAACCAGACCGATCTGGATTAAATGCAGGTTGGGTCATGGTACTATTCTCAAAATGTTTGCTTTCCCTCTTAGAGTAAAAGCCAGAATCATTAGGTGGTTCTTCAAGGCCTTACTCAAGCTTTCCAGGCATTCTCTCTACCTCATCTACTTCTGCCCCAAGCTCACTCCACTATTTGGTGGTCCTTGAGCACAATAAGCATTTTTTATTTGCTCCTGTACCTGGGACATTATTCATTTCCCCCTAATCCCCCCAAATCTCTAGGGATCCCTGTGTCCTTCTGGTTTTCATGTAAATGTTACCTTCTACTCAAGTCTTCCCAGGCCACTGTTTCTACCAATTGCATCCCCTATCCTGAAACTCTCTTAATTTTTCTCCCCAGTCAATTAATATACTCATTTTTACTTTTCTCTGTTCAATGAGCATTAGAACTTCTGTCTGTTATATTCATTACTGTATCTGTGGCATAGAGTATGCACTAAATAATTATTCGTTGGATTAATAACTGAATGAAGGACTATCAAAACATCATCTGATTATTGATCTTTTACAATACTTTCCCAATATTTACAAAAGTAATAAAAAAAATCTCAACACCCTGGCCTCCAATCTCTGTGAATACCCTTTTCTGTGTTGGTACGACTGTGTTAGGCCACACAGTCCCTGTGACAACTCTGAATTCTGCCTTTGTAGTTACAAAGTAGTTATAGACAATATGTTGATGCTCTAAAAAACTTCTAATTCATAAACTTTTAATTTTATATAATTTTCACAGGTCATGAAATATTCATATTCTTTTTATTTTTTCAATTATTTTAAAATATAAAAACCATTATAATCTTGCGGACCATAAAAACAAACAAACAAACACAAATGGTGAGCTGGATCTGACCCAGGGTCACCGTTTGCTAACCCCACTTTAAGGAATTCTTTGTATTTCCAAAGCCCCTTCATGCATAGCGTGGCATCTAGTGTTCTCAGTCATCCCAGATACAGCATGTCATTCTCATTTCACTGATGCAAAAATAAGAGTTCATAGAGTATAAATAAGAATTTGTCAGAACTGAAAAGGAATTATAAACTTTTTAAGTCAAGGGGATAGCTATTCAGAGAACGGTGCTTTAATATAATATATAATCTCGCTTACCTGTGCAACTACCCTAAGAGGTACAATCATTCCCATTTCACAAATGAATAAATTGAGACTAAACTAAGTTACTTGTTTAAAAATTGGGCAAAATCAAATAAGAAATGCACATCTTTATCTGCATAGACTTGCTCCCCTCAACGAGGCATTTAATATTGGCTCCAAAAATGAAGTGAGGGCTTCCTTGTTTTTAAGTTTTCTTGACTTTGTAGGTCACAAAAGCATCTCAGATGTAACAACTGTGATGTGGGGTTTAACCTGGACTGGTGTGAATGATGCCTGTACTTGTCCTAACAGGTTGTGTTTTCACCATTTGTTTCCTTGATATAATCAGCGCTCAATTTTCTGCACAAAAATGACTCATGGTCTTGCTCATCTATTTGTGGAGAGTTCTCTGTTCTTGGTTGACTTTCAATTTCTCTCTCATTTCAAGGCCTTCCTGTCTTAGTGCCCAAATAGCTTAAGCTAAAGGTAATGGCATCAATTTAATTTTAACCTAGAAAATTGATAGCTACTGTATGTATGTGTGTGTATGTGTGTGTACGTGCATGTGTGTACAGACGCATGCCCATATAGATATATATTAGTATCATGACATTTATGGGATTGCCTACCTTAATAAATGCACCTCCAATTTCATTCACTTTAATGTACAATTAAAAAATAACATTGATTAATGCCTCCTGCCTGAGCACTGTGCTAAACGTGAGGAACAGAGCCTATGAGACAAAGGGGTTTCCTGTTCTTATGAAGTCCAGTCTAATGAGGGCCGCAGATACTAAAGGAATAATTACAAGTGTAGTCAGAATTAGGGAAAGGTAGGAAGAGGGTACACAGGGGTCATTCCCTACTTTTTTGAGCCTTACACTTTCCATTAGTCTTTCTCGTGTGTATTTAAGTTGCCTTTTAACTTATGTTTTCATCATGATAAATAAGTTCAAATACCTTTCATTAGAACACAACCATGCACATTTCACCAGCTTCACAAATAATGCTTTATGTCTCTTTCTCTTCAAAGGCAAACTTCTCCAAAAAGAGTTCTATAGTCACTGACTTCATGTCTACACTTTGTACTTGTTCCTTGGCACAAATAGTCTGGCTTCTTTTCTCTGACACCCTAACAAGATGCACTGGTTCTTCTAACAGCAATTTCTCCTGGTTTTCCTCCTGCCTTTTTGACTGCTTTTTTGTTTTCATCTCTAAGGGCATCTTTCACAGCACAACTGCTACTTGTTGATTTTTTAAGGCTGGGTTTTTAAACCCTCCTCTTAAATTAGGCATCTTCAATTAATCACCCCATTCATGACCACTGTTTCATGTCCATTATGTAGACAGATATTTCTCAATTTCAGGTCCTCATCAGGATCTCTTCTTTATTTTAGAGTAGTTTATCCAACAGTCCTTTGAAAATCTCATTTTGCCCATCTTTTTACAAATTAATTAATTTTTAATTTTTTTACATCATTGTTCATTTTTAAACAATATTTGCTTCTCCCTACCCCCTCAGGACCTCAGTTTGCACACCTTAAAGATAGTTCAAACTCAATATATCTGCAGCCAAGTCATTTCCTTTTCCTTCAAACCTGGTTTTCCTCTGATATTCCTTATCTCTGCAAATGGTTCCTCCATTCATTCATTTTGCAATGCGCACTTAGGAGGCATCTTGGCCACTTCCTTTCTTTCACTACACATATTCAATCTATTACCTTGTCTTCTCAAAGTTACCTCGAATATCTCTCCAATGTTTTTTTTCACCAACTCCATTACTACATCTTAATTTGTGTTACAATCATCTCCATCTGGAGTACATAACAGTTCTAATTTATTTCCACATCTACTTTTGTCCCTTTCCAATTCATCCTCACAGCTGCCAGAGTGATCTTTCCAAACCAGAATTTAGACTTATTATATCCTTACTTCAAACATGTCAGTGGTCTCTCATATTCTTTTGTTTTGTTGAAGACCCAAAATTTTAATGAAGTCCAGAATGTCCTTCCTAGAGTGGCTTCTGCCTGCCTCATACCCCCATTTCATATCTTGCTCCTGTTATAACACTGGTTTTCATTGGTTCTTTGATTTCACATATTTCTTCCTGCCATGTGGATTTTCATATGCTCAATTTTCTGCCTATGCTGTTAGTTACCTACCCCTCATCATGTTATATTTATCTTTTATATCTTGGCTCAACTAATATAACTAACAGTCATCACTTAGAAAAGCTTTCCTGATCTATGAGATTAGGTCAGATTTTATAAGCAATTTGAGAACTGTGAATACTTGTGGGGTTTTTTTTAGCTCTTCTTTTATTAGAACTTAAATTGGGATGATATATTTATTTGAATAAGCTTTCTTCCCCTCCAGAGTATCTAAGTTCTGTAACGTATGTTACTGTGTTTACTTAAGTTCCTTATTGTATCTTTAGCACTTACACATTGCCTGTCACATAGTAGGAGAAGGAATAAACGAATAAGGTAGCATTTAAGCTGTAATAGGAAGGATGAATAAGAGTCAGTTGAACAAAGATGGTAAGCAAGAACTTTCTAGCCAAACAGGGTAATATGTCCAAAAACCTGAAAATAAGGGAGAGTTCACAGATGTTTCAAAAGAGATCATTTTTATTTTTATCGGGGGCGGGGGTATGAGGAGCAGGCAGGTACCCAACACTGGGTTTCTACTGAAGCCAAGTAAGAATTGGAGACTCTCTCCTAGTATGGAAAACAGGAAGCCTTGAAGAAAATGAAATAAATGTGAAACAAATCAGCTTGACTTAGATGTTCATCAGAAATGGTGGTGGCCATAACTGGGATGGTAGCACTGGGAATGAAAATTTGGTTAGATTTGGAGATATTTAGGCCAGTAGCTATCAAGCTGTAGGTGATAAAGCAGTACAGCATTAGAGCGAGTCAAGAGAATCGGTTCTAATTTTAGGAATTTTGGTGTGTTGTTTGCTAAGTTCAACCATGATGGGAGTACTTACATCAAAGATTCTCAAATGCTACACATCACTCAGATCTAGAGCTGGTTGTTAACCATTTGCCAGCAACTCACTCGTTAGCAGCATTTTACAAAGCAACAATAGAAAATATCAGAAGGATTTGCATAGAATGATGATAAAAATTGTTTTTGAGATTTCAGTTTCACTTGTGTGTGTGGTGTGTACATGCATGCTGACTGGGTAATGATGCAAAAGAAATTTCTTTTATTCACTGTAGGATAAAATTGAAAGGCACAGATTTAGGAAATAGACTTAAGAGAACTTGGTGATTGATTTGAATTAGGCAGTGAGGGAACTAAGATGAGTTAAGGATTAATCATAGATTTTTGGCTTGATTAACTGGGTGGAGAGCACTGCCATTTCCTGAGATAGGGAATGCCGTAAGGGAGCTAATTTGAGGGGATGATGTGCTCAGTTTGGACATGTTAAGTTTGAGGTATCTGTAAGATATCCAAATGGAGATACCCTGAAGTCAGTCAGTTACATGGGCTTGAATTGCAGAGACTGGACTGATGTGGCAATACAGATATTGGGTTCACTGGCATAAAGATCGTGGGTAAAACAATCAGAACAGGTTGAGATCACCCAGGTAGATCATAAAATGGAAAGGATGTGGGTTCATGAAGGATCTCTGAAAAAGATAAAGATTTAAGGGATAGATCGAGGAGAGTGACACTATAAAGGAGAAAAAAAAAGTTGGGTTAATGACATGAAAGGAAGACAAAAGTTTAGCATCGTGAAGCCAATGGACAAGACACCCATTGGTATAGACAGCATCAATTAGCATCTTTTTTGAGAACTAAGAATAATTAGAAAACTTGCTTTGCACTTACAAAGTGGAAGCAGGAAGATTTCAGATTCTAAGTGGCACGTGTACCATTCAAATCTACTTTGGATGTTGACAGGGATAAAAGATAAGCAGTAAAGAAAAATGGATCTTGTTGAGCTCAGTAGCTATCTATGTCACATGGGCAGTTTCATCTAATCATAACTCATGAGTTGTGGTTACTGGAGCTCTTGGGAGCTATATTGAGGAGACACATCGTTCTTCTCTGCCTGTCAGCCTTATTTATCCCGGAGAGACTCACATGCCTGCCTTACCATGGATGATCTTTCAGTTTTTAAGATTAGCTTATTTTAAAGAGGATTTAAAAATTACTTTATTATTCATCTTTAGATAAGAGGCTAATATATTTGACAGCTGGGCTGTTAGATCAGAAGGCACAGGACACAGACTTAAACTCAGTAACAGCTGATGGCTAATGATATTGACTTCATAGTGATAGGCACTGTGATAAAGGCTTTATATGAGCTACCCTTTGGGAAGGTATTATATTAAATAATAGCATTATTTTAAAGACAAGGACAGTGAGGTCCCAAGACTAAAATATGATGGATGGTAACAGGGTTCTGGGAAGCTGTTAATATGCTCAGATGTAAAACATGGTCTAAATATGAAATCTCTCTGCATTTCTCTCTTTTCCCCAAACTGACTATACAAATAATTCAGGCTCATGATGGAAAGTGTGAGATATAGAAATGCTGCAAGATGCAAGATAAATCAGTTTTGGTGAAGTTTTAGCACAAGTTTGAGTCTCTTATTAAGTGCAGGGCTCAGATTTTACAGCTTCCCCTGAAGGGAGGAAAAGAAAGGCCTGGATAAAGTGATAAACAATTCCTTCAGAGAAATAGTCATATCATATGTGCATTTGAGCCTCCTAGAATTTACTACAGTGCGCGGCTGGCAATGGACATGTTCTCTAGAGTGGGATGAGTTAAGTGACGTCCATCAGCCTCTTTCCCCTGCTGGTCGTAACCTTCAACCTGATGCTTCTGAAGGACTGTTTGAGGGCAGTTGACTTGTAGCTCAAATGCTGATATTAGACCTGGGCCTCTCTTTAATCTAACCATCTTAATTTAGGGCCATTCTAAAGGCTCCTCTGATTATCACCCAGGTATTGAGTCCATGGAGACTAGTTCTTGGTACATTTTTTTTTAAAGATTTATTTATGCATACAAGAACTGGGGTGTGAGCCAGAGGTGTGGGTGTGTGTGTGAGAGGATTCACTAGAGAGAGGGGAGCAGAAAAGGCAGATCTACTGAAATACACTGCTGAGGGGAGCAGCGGGCAAGACAGGAGAGGTCTGCTGCGCCATGTGGGTCACCTCCCTGGCTGGGGATCGAAATTGTGCTGCAGTGGCTGGCAATAGCTTGACAGCACTGTTACATTTTTAAGGATCCAAAATTCTGCTGGAGTTTTCTGGAGTTCATGTCCATAGTCACTTAGTCAACAATTATTTGAGTTCCTACTGTGTGTCAGGTGGGGTGAGCTATGGTGGGGATGCAAAAGTGTGTTCTTATGGATATAATAGGCCAAGGTTTCCCAAGGTTCCCACTGAATATGCTGTGGGTCTTGGGGAATATGACAGGAGACATCTTCCTAGATGGGAATGGGGCTCAGGAAATAAGGTTCCAAAGTGACCCTTATGGATGCTGTGGTGGTGGCTGTGCTATGGTAACTGCACCTGAACTTCCAAAATATTAACAACAATGCAAACCCTGCACCAGTGAAAAATTTATTGAACAAAACCAGAAAGTTCTCCTTGGTGATGTGTATCATGTTAGAGAAATAATGCATCAAATTGCAGGTAAATACCAAATAGAGACATCTTAACTGAAGCAGTGTTGAGATATTCTCTTGCCCAGTTGCAGATATAATTTTAGAAGTTACAAATTACTTTTTAAGGCATAATCATAATTTAAGATTCATCAGTCTTTCCAATTTTCTAATTGGCTCTAATCAAGATTAACTGATCCTGGGAGGTACCTATAATTGGGGTCAGCCTTTGGGGTATACGTTCTGTGAAATCACATGGGGTCCTGTTCTCAGAAGGGCTCTATACCTGGCTAATGCTCTGTTGTCTCTATCTTGAAATTCTTAATAATCTTTGAGCAAGGAGCTCTGCATTTCAAATTTGCACTCGTTCTCACAAATTATGGAGCTAGATTAAATAACGTATCATCCACATAGTATTGAGGTCACCTTGGATATCATTTAACTTCTCAGTTTCCCCTTTGATAAAAGGTATAAATAATACTGTCTACTTCAGAGATAGCATCATCAGATAAGGTAAAGCTCTTCCTATAACATACATAAGGTTAAAAAAAAAAAAAAGGCAAAAAATGGCCCTCCAAAAACCAACAAAAAACGAATCCACAAACTTTCAACTGCTTCTCCTTATGCAGAAATATATTTTTTCTGTACTTCTCATGCACAAGGATGTTTTCAAGGTTATAAGTCACTCCACCCATCCCCAGGGGAAAGAGGCAAATCGTGCATGCCTCCCAGAATGAATTCCTGTAATGAGGGAATGAGGGAATGTATTTTCTCCCTGATTCTAAATCACAAATATCAGAGTAATTTATCCACAAAGTCAGGCCACAATATTTTCTCCTAACACATGTCCTGGCACAGGTCTAAACTAGTTTCAAATGTTGGCTTCCTTGGAATCCTACTCTCTACAGTCTACCTGGTCTTGTGGTGATGTTTCCCTGGGGAGTATTCAACTTGAATTTCCATTAATAAAATTCATGACTGTTTTCGCTTAACTTTAATCATTTGGACCTTCTCAAAGAATATAGGTGCCAGACATTAAGTTGACACATTGCACATTGTAGGGAACATGTGTTCTTTCTGGGGGGAGGAGAGGAGATGCTGTCAGCGAGGGACTGTTGTGACCCAACAGCAATCATCAGAGTTGGCTGCAGTAGTTAGAAGCTGCTGCCTTTAGACTGCTAGCTCTGGAAGGGGAGGAGGAACATCCCAAGTCCCACAACAGAAAATCATCATTTTCCATATTTTGCAGAAATAACCTCCAGTGTTTCTCCAGCACATTTTGTGCTTCTCCTACCAGAGTCTTATTTTGAGGATTATACACAATGTTCTGGTTATCCCTGCCATGATTACATCTTCCTTGATCCTGTGACCTCCTGGGACTACCAACCTCCCTCCTCTACTTCATTTACTAAATAGCAAATCACTACTAAAACTAGGTTTCTAGTTCTAAGTTTAAGAGGAAGCGGGAAGGAGGGAGAAAGAGAGAAAGGGGTAGAGGGAATGGTGGTTTGAAAAAAATGGTGAAGTTACCTTTCTTGGTGGCAATACCATTTTGCATTCCACCAGCAATGAATGAGCACTCGGCTCTTCACTCTACATCCTCACCAGTGCTTGGTGTGGTCAGCGTCATCATAGGTCATTTATTCTGGCTCCCTCATCTTATACATAAGGAAAATATGACCTGCTCAGGGTCAATGCATCAGTAAATGGTAAATTTTCCATTTTCCAGACACTTTTTGAGCTCCTGCTTTGTGCCAGTGTAGCCACGTCTGTGTTATTTGTTCATCAGTTTTCCATGTGCTGTTTCTACAATCGTTAAATGCATCTTTTATTTTTTCATTCAACAAACATGCACATATTTGTCCACATCTTGCTAGGATTTTGATCTACCTACTAAGAACTGACCTCTTGGCAACACTGAATCTTCCCAGTCACGAACATCGACTACCTCTTCATATATTTACATCTTATTTCTTTCATCAGAGATTTATAGCTTTTATAGATTTTGTATATACTATGATTTTTATCCAAGCATTTAACTTTTTGATGCTATTATAAATGGTATTGTTTTCAATATCAAATTCTAATTGCTCATTACTAATATATAGGATATCAATTGATTTTTGCATATTAAACATGTATCATGTAACTAGTCTATTTTTGTTAATTCTTTGGGATTGTCTAATAGATAATCATGAACAAAGACAATTTTATTCTTTCTTCTCGATCTATATATACATTTTTTCTCCCTTTTTCATTGCATGCCCTTTTCTTGATCAGTAAGTCCCCCAGTTTCTAGTTTGGAAGACACTGACTTGTCCCAGATGCTTCCTGACAACTTTGAGCTGGAAATCTTTAACCCCTGATTCATTTTAGACTTTTTCTATCTCAATCCTGGATTCTTTCCATTTCTGCCTCACTGGAAAAATTCATGTAACATTCCTTATTAGTTCCTGTTCTTGATCTCAATGAAGTTTTCTTTTTAATGTCTCTTTAAATGCACTTAATATACAGAAGATATTTTATACATCTTCATGAGTGTTACACATATTCAGGCCATTTATAATGAAGACTAAAACTACAAGGGAAAGCCATGAAATGCCTTTTTGGGATTTCTACCTAAAACTGAAGCTCTAAAATCCTACCAGTTCAGAAACATTGTCAGCCTGTGGGCAGGAGAAAAATAAATTAAATTAGATTATGTTAGCTTTCACTCTCTCCTGAGTAAGTGGCAGAAAGGTTATTTTGACAGAATTGCATAGAAGAATGATGTTAATCCTTAGTAAATAAATTCTTTTCTTTATTTGAATGGCTGAGTACCAGCTGATTTCTCTGTTGGATCTCTGTTAGAACAAGACAGGCTGCATAATTCTAGATGCTGCTACCCGCTCAAAAATCCACTCACAACTATAGGGAGTGACACCAAATGCATTTATTTTTCACAACAAAAACAATAAGGAAATTCAGGTACTGAGTCACTAGGAAAAATAAATGCACACATAAAAACAACAAAATTCCAAAGTTACTTTCATTCCTCAATACTAACCTTATATTTTAGAAAGTGGATTCTTTTCTTCCATAGTTTTATACTGCACCATATTAGTGTACAATCACAAACTTATCTTTCATAAGATTCAGTACTGATGAAACTATCCTATTCATCATTTAGTTCTAAATCTCCCTTGAACAATAATATGAGACCAGAAATAAGACACAACGTATTAAGATCAAAAAGACCTTAGTCCTGCTTAGAAGACAGCTGCTTAAAACAAAACCCAAATAGATAGCATGTCCTTCCTTGTGTTATACCCAATGAGCAGCTTGCTGCTGGTATCTCCAATATTCTTTTTTTTTTTCATTAAGCAGTGACACAAAAGAAGTACTGCTGCCATGGAAACCTACCTGATGGCCTTTGTGATGTGCTCTTTGACACTTGAATACAAGCAAACTCCACACAATAAAGGGGCGATCAGTGTTCACATAAACTTTCTATGCAAGAGCACTGATTATTAACTTTAATGAATGCCTTGAACATTGCAATCCGAGGCTGCATTATTCTTGTCCAACCTCATTATTAGATAAGCACAGGGGAAGTTGTGTTAAGATATACCTTGGATTGCAAAGCAAGAGTCAATTTAAGAGAATTTCACACTATTTGTCTTTTGTATAATCAAGCTACATAGTTCAGAGATTCATGCACTTAGACATAAACTATTAAAAGCAAGCTAAGAAGCGGAATTATTGCCAGGTGCATTTCAATAGACCAACCACACTTAATTTGTGTGTCAGATATTTCTTCCTCTACACAATATTTTCTTCAAAGGAAAATCATTCAAAGATTTAAATGTACAGTGTTTTAGATGGCTGTGTTTTATATGGCTGTGTTTTATATGTGTATTTTAAAGGAGGTTTTATTTGGTTAAATTCAGGTGATATCCCTTATAACTCAATATATTATTAAAATAAAATTATTCCATAATTTAATAATTTTGGGGAATTGTACATTGTAGTTTTTTTCCTTTTTAAAACATGGGTTTTTTTTTTGAGTTAACATTGGTTTTCAACACTGTGTATGATTTAGGGGTATAGTTCATACCTCTTTAGATATATGTTACCACATCACACTTACTACCAAGGCACCCCTGAATGCTTCTGGTCACACTCTGCTGGGTAGTATACCTGGGTGATGGAGTCACCTACACAATTCCTACCTGTTCCATGTCATCCTATCTTTGGACCCAGCAGAGTCCAGAGTAGCTGACGATGGATTTTCCTAAAGAAAAATATATTATACCTTCACAATGATATCAAGGAAGAAAATTGTAGGTGACATCAAGAGAGGTGGTGCTGCCCTACTGAGGGTGTCCAGTAGATACTTTGCTTACTATCTTCCTGGGAAAAGAGTACTGAGCTCCCTGATTTCAGCTGAGGATCTCTGGCAAAAAAAGGGTCTTAGATCCAGAAGCTCTTTCTAGCTATCCTTCTTAGGTATGGAGAGCACTTTCAATCCAACCATATGAGATGATGATCTATTGGAAAGGACTTATATGCCAATATAACATGTACCATCTGGTCTGGTGGTACCACCAGATAGCCTGGAACTACTGACTTTACAACACAAATAGATGTCACAGTCCTTGGACCCAACCACAATGAAAATTAAAATATTGTTCCTTCAAGTTATTCTCTTGACTTTCCAGCAAATGCGGATTAACAAGCAGGATTCTGATGAGTTTGGCTTGTCTGTTGCCCACTATGAATACTTTAATGGGCCACTGGCAGATATACTGCACTTTCTCACTGAGTTAGTTCACAAGTGCAAGTTTGCCCTGGCAGAGAGAGACATTTCTGTTAGATACATCTACCCGGAATATGCTTTCTAAAAATTATGAGTTTTTATCTAATAGGCAGGCAAAAAGCACCATTTACAATTCTTCATAATACGTTTTCTGAAACTCTGTATATAAATTTGGTTTAAAGTTTTGAACATTTGTTTGGGACTTGGATTGATGTGATGGCTCTTTTGACACTTTCTTGTGGTTGTTTACTCCTCTAGGGTCTGATTAGATTTGAACAGAATACTAATGATAATTCCTAGGTTCCTTTAGAGGCTGTTAAGAATTTATGAATGAATTGTCACTTCTTTCTTGCAGTGTTCCAGCAGAGCTAGAAACATAGTTAGTCCAAGCCTTTGAACTCCATTTTCTTTCTTATCCAATGTTTTCCCAGCAGAATATCATGGGGTTAAATTACTCAGTATAGTCACAAAATGATTTGAATTTGTACCTGTAAATTTATGCATTGTTTTAATTTACGTAATGTTTTTGTACGTAATTCTCAGTTTTTAAGGATGACTTACACATCTTGTTTTCCTACTGTCATGTGAGAATATCACAGCCCAAGGATACGTCATGGTACAAGGAAAAATAAAAGTGCTACCAAAGAAGGAAAAAAAAAAACTGGGAAAAACAAACTATTGAAGAGTTTTGAAAAAAAAGGATTGACACAACCAGATTTGCATTTTAACACACACTCTCTGGGCAAGTAGTGGGAAGTGGATGGGAGGCTGTGTAAGAGAGCTTGCTAAGAGGATCTGAGCATTAGGGAGTGAGCAGAGGAATGGGGACCACCAAGAAGGCTGAGGAGGAGCAGCCAGACAGAACTTGGCATCACAGGAAATGCCAAACCAATCAAATCAAGCAAGCAGTGGACCAAACAACCAAATAAACAAACAGCCAAACAAATAGGGCATGCACACACACACACACACAACCACATACATGTTCAAAGAAGGAAATTGTCCAGAGGTAAAATAAAAACAATTTTGGTGGGGAGAGGAGAGATAGAATTTAGATGGTAGTGACTTTAAGAGAGCAAAGGTCAATGGTTCTGGTGATGAACTTCTTTGACTGATTATGATTCGCTTTCTCTTGCCTCTAGGCCCTCTCCTTTCTCTGCCTTGGAAACTCAGCCTGAACCTTCATGTGACTAACTCTTATTCACCTTCAAAGGGCCAGCTTATATGTCACTCCCCCTAGGAAGCCTTCCATGATCTTCTAAGTCTGAGCTAGGAAACATTCTCTTAACTGTATAAATGGAAGTAGAGACTGTGCAGACAACTCATTGGAGGAACCTGGTTGTCAGTGGGGAGGCAGGGTGGATATAAAAGACAATGCTTTTTTTTTTTTGAAAGATTTATTTATTTTTTATACAAGAACCAGGGTACAGGCCAGTGTGCCGGAGGGTGAGAGGATTCACCAGAGACAGAGCGGGGAACAGAACAGGCACACTGACGAAATACACTGCTGAGGGGAGCAGCGGGAGAGACAGGAGAGGTCTGCCACACTGTGTGGGACCCTTGCTGGCCGGCTGGGATCGAACCCACACTGCAGAGACTGCAGACAGCTCCACAGTGTGGTGCTCAGCTGCCTGCACCACCAGGGAGGCCCAAAGGACAATGCTTTTTAAAGGTGGAGACTAGGGACTGGATTGTATTCAAATATTGACTGAAGGATCTGGTAATGAGACTGCAGGCACAGGAGAATGAAGTAATAATTGATGAATGCAGCCTCTGCAGCGCTGGTTCGATCCCCGGCCACCGGCAAGGGTCCCACATGGCGCGCAGACCTCTCCTGCCGCCCGCTGCTCCCCTCAGCAGTGTACTTCGGTCCTTCTGCCTGTTCTGCTCCCCGCTCTGGCTCTGGTGAATTCTCTCACCCTTCCGCACTTCTGACTGTACCCAGTGCTTGTATAAATAAATAAACAAATAAATAAATAAATAAATCTTTAAAAATAAAAAAACAGAACAGATTTATTCAATGACCAAGTGGACACTCTGTGGGGCCTAAAACAAACTACTCTCTCCATCAGCAAGCCCACAGTTGCCAAGTAGATTGTCCTCACTAGATGATGTGAAAACAGTAACTCAGTCTCAACAAAGTATTTGTAAAAATAAGCAGGTTAGAGTAGTGGCAAAGCAATGACTTTCTCAGGGGAATTTAATATATGAACCACAGAAGTTTTCAGAAAACTCTTTAGTATTCTTAACAGGTTGCCAAGAGACAAACGCTATGATGAAGCAGGACCAAAACCCGTAAGAAGAGCAAGGAAATATATGAACAGGGTGGAAGTGGGGAAGAGAGCAAGAAAGCTAAAGACACGGGTCTTTCTCAGAGACACTCCTCAGATAGCCAGGATTTTTGCTGTCTAGGAAGAAGAGCTTATTTGCTGAGCTGATTTGCCCCATGCAAGCATTAAACCTCAGACAATGCTGTGGAGAGGCATTAGCTCCTATTTTGCAGGATGTAAAAAGGAGGCTAAGACATGACAACTTGCTCGAAGCCTCAAAAAAAAGGGAACTGAACAAGGACTTCAAGCATTATCACCTCCACCTGCTGGAGTGGGCATTATGGGTTCCAGAGTGAAATGACATGCAGAAAGGGGCTGAGGTTAGGTTCCACCAGGACCGAGTGTTCCTGGTACATACATAGAACAACAATGGTGACTGCCTGTGTCCTTTGTGGTAGATATTTAATACCTTTTTTTTTTTCCTGATTCTTAAACAATCTTGCCTAAAGTATCACCATCCCTTTTCCTTTTTTAAATTGGGAAAGTGAGGCCCATAGAGATTGAGTGATTTGCCCAAGTGCACTGATTTTCTACTGTTGCTAAAACATGTTACTACCAACTTTGTGGCTTTAATTAAAACACACTTACCTTATAATTGTGTTGGCTAGAAGTCCAGCATTGGTCTCATTGGGCTAAAAGTAAGATGTTAGCAGGGCTGTGTTCCTTTCTGGAGCTCTAGGAGATCATCTGACTTTTCTAGCTGATAGAGGCTGTCCTATTTCTTGGTCCATGGCCTCTTTCCTCTACCTTCTAAGCCAGCAATGTTTGCTGGAGTATTTTTCATAGCACATGTCTCTGAGAAGTTCTCCCAGTCTTATCTCTCTCTGAGAACAGCTGGGAAAGGGTCTCCCTGCTTAAAAATTGATGATTTGATTGGGCCCACGTGGACACTGCATGCTAATCCCTCTCCCCCCAATCCCAAAGTCTTTAATGAAATCATATTTGCAAAGTTCCCTTGGTTAGGTGAGATGACATATCACAGGACATGGGCATCTTTGGGGACCATTGTTCTGCCTTCCACACCAAGGCTGAAAGGCATTGAAGGGGCTATGCCTTGCATTTAAGTTAGATTTGGTCTAAGTTAAACAGAAAACGCTGTTGACTCTGTCATCAAAATATTTCCAGAATCCTATTATTTCTCACACTGCCATTTTTACCACCTCGGTGCAAGCAGCAGCGTCTCCCAACTGGCCCCAAATCCATTTGCAATGCAGTAGCCAAAGTGACCCTCTGAAAACATCTCAATTCATGTCAATTATCTGCTTAAAACCTTCTAGAGACTCTCAATATCATTCTGAATTAAGGACACAGTTCATAAAATATCCTCCCTCCACCCCAGGTGTCTGGCTCACGCACCCCTTCTCTCTGCTCCAGCACACTAGCCTTCTGCTCTCCCTGCACACACTGGGAGTATTGCTGGGGCCTTGAGTGGGAGGGGGCTCTGCATTTTTATTCTGCCTTCCACTCTAGTAGTTTGAAGTAGAAGGGAAGGCAAAATCTGATTTGGGGTTGTCTATTCCCTGTCTAGGGGTAAAGAAGGGGTAGTAGGAGGATGACATCTGTCTTTATTGTCCATGTTGTATAAATGGTTGCCCTGGTTTCTCTGGCTAATTCCAACTTCCCGCTGATAAATGTCATGAGGCTGGTGTTCAGCGCTCACTTTCACGTGCGGCATCTATGCATGAGGTTTGAAGGGGTCTCTGAGGGACTTTACCGCAGAGGCTCCACGTATGGGACATTGGACTGGCTATAGCTCTACCTTTTCAACATCCCTGAGAGTTCATGCCACAGTTGCTTGTTGCTGGAAGGATCTTTCCCAGGGATTGACCTCTTAGGTAGGCCACCGTCAAGGCAGCTCAAGGCCAGCAACTTCCCTCACTGTCAAACCAGATCCACTGGTCTTTGCCACCCACAATGATGGCATCATAGGCTGCTCCACAGCTCCTCCTGCCTGTGCCCTGCCATGTCCTTGTGCTGCTCTTTCCCTTGCTTAGGTGGGAGGTGTGGGAAGGTTAAAAAGTCTGCTTCTTAAGTTACACCCCTGTCTCATCCCTGCTATTTACCCGGGATTCTGTTGGAGCATCTTCTTCTTGGCTTTGTTGAGACTACAAACTCCTGTCCCTCTTTTTCCATCAGGCTGAAGAAGAAGGATGGGGAAGGTGGACATGACAAAGGGTGTGGGTAGCTTTGGGGAAGTGGGGTTACCCTTATAAGGGGGTACCCTTATAAGTGGGGTTACCCCTTATAAGTGGGGTTACCCTTATAAGCTCCAGAAAGGTACAGCTCTTCTGTATGTGAGGTGCTCAGGACTTTCCCCTTTTAGCTTGATTGCTCTCCTCCAATGCCAGGCATTCAGGAGAATTTTTGCATATTTGTTTAGATAAAAAAAGTTAAGAGGGTAGGTAGTTATGGTGGAGTGAAAAGCTCAAGTCTGACAGAGGAAATGTCATCTCTGGGGAAGAAGATGCTGGGGAAGAAGCATCCAATTAAACAGGGATATTTTAATGTGGTCTGAAATGCAATTTTCTTAGTGAAGTGGGTGCAAATTTTATGCTAAAAATTCATGGCTAAAAATTCTTTCCAAGATTTTTTGAGCACACTCATTTATATTTTTGAGAATTTTTTCTCAGAAAATAATGTATGTTTATTAAAAATAATAATGCATGCTTTTGGCAGAAAAACTAAACTTGAAAAGATGCAGAAAAGTTTTCTATAAGAACACAAAAAATGGTCTGCAATTGCATGACTGAGGGATAATCAGGTTTGGTGGGAGACAGAATTCTGATTTAGTACCACTTAGGTTTACATCATGAAAGAAAGATCATACTTCATCTTGATTTTACTTTCATTTTTTCTGGGTTGGAAAGTTGTACAGAGGACACAGGGGGTAACGAGACTTGGAATATGGAATTTATCAAAAATCATTAGGGCTCTGAGAAAACAGAAAGCCTTATTTTGCTTTAAATAAGCTCACTGTAGTGATAAGAAATATTTATCTATAAGAAGAAACTCTCAAGGCCCATTTTCTCTCCTTCACTGATGCTCCCCGCTGCTGATTGATCGATGCGCTTAGTGGTCAGCATGTTTTATGCATGGCCCCTGAGATTTCAGGGGGGCTCGGACTGACTGAGAAACCACCTTGGGAGGGGCCATGCATAGGGCCAGAAGAAGCAGCCTCAGGACAGAAGAGACAATGATCAACCTTCTGGAATGTAAACTTCCCAGGACCTGAGGATCTCAGGATGTAAAATTCCTAGCATCTCCTCTTTCTGAGATGGAAAAGCAGACCCCCGAAGAGCAGCAATATTTTGGGGAGACAGGATTTGAGGTGCTGGGGGCTGGGGTGCAGTCAAGGAACAGAGAGGCCCCAGGAGGCCTTCCCCAGGTAAAGGGAGGACATCTCATTTTTTCTAATTCGTCAACGAGAGGACGACAGCGTCGGCAACTTGTGGTCTTACAGCTTCTTGTCTTCCCCAGTGTTCCCTCAAGATTTCCTGATGGGGGCCTCCCTGGTGGCGCAGCGGTTGAGCGCTGGGTTGCAAAGCTGCCCGCAGACTCTGCAGTGCCGGTTCGATCCCCGGCTGCTCCCCGGCCACCGGAGGAGGGTCCCGCGTGGCGCGCAGACCTCTCCTGCCGCCTGCTGCTCCCCTCAGCAGTGTACTTCGGTCCTTCTGCCTGCTCTGCTCCCTGCTCTGGCTCTGGTGAATTCTCTCACCCTCCCGTGCTTCTGACTGTACCCAGTGCTTGTATAAATAAATAAAAATAAATCTTAAAAAAAAAAAATTGCTTAAGTGAAAAAAAAAAGTTTAAAAAAAAGAAAAAATATTCCCTGATGGTTCTTTTAAACTTAAACAAGCAAAAGAGATATTTTTATATTCTTAAGGGTAGTTTTCGATTTTTAGAATGAAGAGTTTGAGTTGTGGAAAATGAGTAAAAGGAGGAGAAAGGACTTAAGGCATCATAATTAAAATTTTCAAACTCATGATGACGAAACATGATATGCTCGTGCTACTAGTGTTGAGGGGCTTCTCAGAACTGAGAACAGATATACAGACAGGCTTTCCTGTGTGCCAGGCACTGTTTTATGGACACTACCCCTCTTCAAAACCAAACCACAAGCAAAAACTTGCTCTGAGTTCCTCCTCACAGTCAAAGCAATGGTGAGAAGGGTTCATATGCACCCTGCAGTCACACATCTGGGCTTGCCCTATGATCTGGTAACAACATAGTGACTTTTCCTTGGGCAAGTCACATACTCTTTAGTTTCTTTATCTGTAAAATGGGCAAGAAAATGTTTATCTCAAAAGTTGTTTAGGAAACAAAATAAGATATTTGAAAAGTACTTGGCACATGCTCAGCAGAATGTTATTCATTAGGATTCCTCTTAAAAATTGTTCCTTTGGAAATCAAGGGAATCTCTGTGTTGTTTCCTCCATGAGATAATAAGAATCATCTCAGTCATTACAGGAAATCCCACAAATAGGATCTGGGTGGTGACGGGGTCGGGAAAGTTGAGTCTACCATACAAGGACAGAGAGATGCTCTTGATCTGGCTATCTGGGGTGGATGGGAAGAAAGTATGGTGGGCATGGAAGGACCCAGGATATCATGCTTGAGGAGGACTCGAGATAATAGGTCGGTAAATGGAATCACTGACGGTGATTGGGGGAAAATTTGGTATCCCTTGGTTTTTCATTTCTCTCTCCAAATCTAGAAAGAGAATAAATTGAGATCAAGAGGGAGATGTATGCAAATACAGAACAAGCTGTAGTCAGAAGGAGGCAGACAGCCTGGCCAGCTGCCTCTGAGGTATAGATAGATTCAGCTCAACTCTACTGAGGATTGCAAAGGAGATCCTATTTATTTTATAATTAACACATGGTAAGAGGAATGCATTCTTCCACTTTGGCATGAGGTTCTGGAATGTCCAGTGACAACCCTGGTATGCTCTCAAAAGATTTCATATCCCAAATCTTTTGCTGCTGTGTCACTGGTACTCTGGAAGGGAGCAAAAGCCAGACCCTTTTTGATAACAATGAAAATCCTTGGATTTAAATATGGAACACAAGTGAGGAGCACTGTTTAACTCTTGGCAGAGCTATGAATGCCTGAGGCAGAACCCCAAAGGAAACACTACTTTCAAACTTTCTCAGAACATATCTTAGAGAATTCATTGGATAATGCAAATACATGTCCAAACAAGTCCTGGTTTGCTCAGTGAGTGTGCAGAACTGGCAAGCATCACTTGGCATGAAGATAGTGGAGCAATACTTCAGTTTAATGAGTGACCTTGGGGGTCTATCATGAGCACTATGTGGTATTTCCTACATGTCTCCTTGGAACATGGACAGATTGCACCCACAGTGGAAGAAAAGACCTCCGGAAAGAATGGCCACAGTTCCTGAAATCTTTGGGAGTTTATTGAGACAACTTAATGACATATAAATGAATTCTTTGAAACACTCCCAGAGTTCCCAGGGTAAAACATTTCCCTTCCCACAGGTAAGCAAATAAGAGTGCAAAGTAAGGAGACTGAATTTTTAGAGCGGAGGGAAGGATGAGGTTTGATTTTGAAACTATTGTATATATAGTTTCAGGTATGTTGTAATGCTGCAGTATCCTTGGAACAACTGAGCGGCTTTGACTCTTCGGAAAGACAAGAGTCATGTGTACTAAGCACACACATTTATTTTAAAGACATAATTTCATGGTCACATCTCACCTGTGAGCCCTGATGATTTCAACTTTTTCTGTCAGAGAAAGTTAATAGTAACATCTTAGATGGTGGGGGATGAGAGCCAGAACATAGAACGTGACGAGGAAAACACACACCCCCTGTCCTGTGAACAGTGTTTCGCTGAGATGGAGAGACAGAGGGAATGAACCTGACTGCACGATCACACGCTCAGGCCTTAGATCCAGTCACGGGGTGTGACTTCCTAAATGCAAATTCTCTTCTTCCCAGATCTGGGGCACTATGTGATCCATCATGCAAAGTATGTGCAGTGCTGTACTGACCTTTATTTTTATATTTCTGGGCTGGCTCAAGCAAAATGCTCCGTAGAGACTAGGCCTCCCCAGCATGCTGGGATTTTGGCAGAATTGAGTACAGTTCTGGGGTGTTTGGAAGAAAGTTATCCAGTCCTTCAGGCTGAAAGGAGGGGATGGTGGCCCAGAAGCCGGGTCAGGAGCGTTGAAAGAGATAGATGTTCTGCAGGGAGGGACCTCTTCTGTGTGTGCTAATGTATCACAGGGCTTGGTATAATCAGTGAAATAAGAAATCCTCTATCTTAAGATAAATAATTCTGAAGTGTGAAAACATGGTAAGAACTGAAATTAATGTGAAATAAACTTATCAGGCAAACTCTTTTTATCAGATAAATCTGGCATCTCATACATGGGACTTATTTGTGCCCAACAGACCAAGAGGAGATTTCTTGTGATTTATTTACTCCAGTTTTAAAAAACAAAATCATTAAATGCATTTTAGACACAAGAGCTAATTCTGGAATAGGTCCTAGTCTGAATCAGGAAAATGCACATTTTCATTTGTTTCCTAAGGTTTAAAGACATACTCCTAGGAGAGGTCATTTCTTCTGTCCTCATTTGCATTTGCTGTGACTCCCCCACTCCCCAACAAAAGCAACAACAACAACAAAAAAATCCCAAGCAAAAAGCCCTTAAGCTATAAAATTTATGTCCAAGAAAAACATTTAGTTTGAAAAAGAGTTGAAAAATGTAGCCTTGGAAGAACCACTGCTTACATGGGATTGTTCAACAAATTCCTGTTGTGTGAGGTTTGGCATATACTTTCTAAAAATATAAGCATCTGGGGAAATGAGACAAAGCCCAGGTCTTGGACCAAATGAGGCACGCAGTGTGAATCTGTTAGTGATTATATCCATAATGAAATATGTGCCCAAATTTAGCAGTGCAAAACTTAATACAATACGAAAGCCTGGAGGCAGCGTCCTTACCATAATATATAGCCCACGGAGAAGGTACATGTGGCAGCGAGTCCGCTGCTCCTGCTGGGATATGCATGGTGGGATGTCCTCATCTCGATTAATATAAAGGGCAGAACTGTCGTGTGCTGAAAAAGAACACAGAGCAGGTGACACAGATTCTCATCGTCATCCCTTGACAGTTGTTTTTGCTCCAATAGAAGGATGGATGGAGTCAATTCCTAGGAAATGAACCACAGCAGAAAACAGCACAGCATATGTCTTGCCAAGAAGGTAGACTGGACATTAAAAATATGCAGCACATTTGTGGCTCCATTGGTAGTTTCCTTCTGTATCTTAATTTTTGAAATTTTATTTTATACATGCTGGTTACAAGAAATTTTGGTAATACAGAAAGACACCTAGCAAAAGTAATTGGAACATAAGAAAGGAATAAAAATAACCATGGTTAACATTTTGTGATACATCCTTCCACCTGTTTTCTTTATGCACATTATTTATATATAGTTAAGTTCATCTTGTGCATAAAGTTTTGCTTTGGATTGCAGTAAGAGACTTTTTTTTTAATAAATCTGCTTTTTTTTTTTTTTAATGAAGTGCCATTATTTTACATCCTTGTTGATTTTTTTTTTTTCACAATATAGGATTTCTCTTCTCAGGAGTAAGAGAGTTTTGATATGTCATTTTAGAAATCCTTCTAGAATATCAATCCAAGACCATTGCTGCTTAAAAGTCCATTTTTAGAGGTACCAAAATTTATTTAAGTGGTTCCTGTTCTTGAACCTTAATTAGTAAAAATTTTTTAATTTTTCATTAATTAAAAATGTCATGTCTTTTGTAGAAGTCTTTGTCTGAATGTCTGAATGTAAAATTATTTTTTTATTCTCAAAGGTTATGCAAGATTTTTATGACTATTGATACATAATGCTAAATTAAATGTGTACTAGCACAAGTTAGGGAAAAAAGGCCAAATTAACTTCCAGAAAAGTTCTGGCAGTTTGTAGTAGCAATGCATGAATTTAGATATGATGTTTGCAGCTGGACTCTAAGAAGCTAGGGTATTTTGGTATTTTGGACACCGTGGTAATTCTGGGTACTCACATCAATGGCCAAGGATCAGGATGAAGTTTATCTCACCATATGGTAAGAAGAGAGGAATGTCAAGTACTCTTGGTGTGAAATTTGCTGGACTGATTATAAGGGACAAAGAGCTTCTCATGTAAAACTGGGTCAGGATATAGATTGCTTTCCAATGTTGGAGAGTTTCCCGAGAATAAGAAGATGGTAGAAATGAAAAGTGATCCAGCCAGTTTGAATCCTATTTAATACCTCCTCAGTGGCCATGAAGGAATCTTGGGTTCTGTACTTGCTGTATTGTTACATATTCAAGGGAAAGGCAGGGAATTTAATGTTATGATTTCAAACTTGAATGTGTTGTATCAAAATGGAACCAGGTAGAAAGTAGGCCTTGGCAGGAAAACACATGGGGGTGGAGGGTGGTAGTTATCAAGGTGAACATTGTGGAGTAGCTCATTACTTTTGTAAGAAATATTAGGACAGTGGAAATTCTTTGCCATAAATGTTCTCTTCTGGGTAAGAAGACCTTGCTCTATCAATATATTAGTAATTAGAGTAGTCCCAGAATGTCAGGTGGATGATTCTATATTGGGGTAGCTTTATATTTCCTTCTTTTGCTTCTGTTTGGTTTTAAAACAGTTTAATTAGCTCTGAAGGGAACCATATAAAATGTACACAAGTGCCAATACAAAGACAGTATGTATTTTAAAGATATATTTCAGTGTCTTTTTTCCCACTAAAATCTAGTCACCTCAGGAGATACTGGCTTGGGATTTCACCAACAATTTGGGATGCCAACAAAAGCTTTACAATGGGGTCTCCCCGGTGGCGCAGCGGTTGAGCGCTGGGTTGCAAAGCTGCCCGCAGCCTCTGCAGCACCGGTTCGATCACCGGCTGCTCCCTGGCCACCGGAGGAGGGTCCCACATGGCGCACAGACCTCTCCTGCTGCCCGCTGCTCCCCTCAGCAGTGTACTTCGGTCCTTCTGCCTGTTCTGCTCCCCGCTCTGGCTCTGGTGAATTCTCTCACCCTCCCGTGCTTCTGACTGTACCCAGTGCTTGTATAAATAAATAAATAAATAAATATTAAAAAAAAAAAAAAAAGACTGACAGGCTGCCTGTGACGGCTCTTCAGGCTTGCCTGTATTTAAAAAAAAAAAAAAAAAAAGCTTTACAATGATGCATTCACGCAAAATTCAAATACATAGCTAGCAATGAGGCGAAATCATTAAATCTTACACAGAAGAAAAATCCCTGTTCATCAAACTTTCACACATAAGATAATGAACTCTGCTGGCCTGTGTGAGCTACAAAATGATGTCAACATAATTTTTGACTTGTCAATATTTAAAAATGTCTGAAATCTACCCCTTCACAGAGTAGACAATCATCTTTTTTTTATAAAGTTATATAAGTCCAACTAATTAATCTGAATGCTCTTAGTCATTCAGTTATCATTATTTCACTTAGCTTACTTGCTGATTATCACATGTGATATCTGGAAGAGTTAGGATGTAATTTGCTGATGCCAGGCAGAAAATCTCTTTGAAAAATGATCTCTCTAGATCACTTCATCATTGGCATCACCACCATTAAAAAGAAGCAACTTGTTCCTTCAGGGACATAACCACTGACAAAAGATTTTTTTTTTTTGTCTCTAGCTGTGCCTATGTTAGTTGGGCCAGTGACAAATCTCAGAAGGGTACCAGCTTACTGTTCAGAATTTTCAGGCACGAAAGAATGTGTATCTCCCTCTGTAAAAATTTATAATATAAATTATGTTTACTGATAAACAGTACATATTATCAACCATAAAATCGTGTGGAATCTTTATAACAGATAATAAATGTTGCCCGGCAGGTGGCTCAAGTTTCATAAACTAAAAAATTGGCAAAAATCTGTGAATGGTCCTGCTGAATCTCTAAGTAATCATTAACTTTTAATTGTTGTAACTCAAAATCTGTGGCAGTGAGAAGAACCATCATTTTAGAGCTTCAGGTATAAGAAAGCCAGTTCTTATCCACACCCCCAGGCAACACCGCTTCACTGACTTAAGAACCAGGAAGGACACATTCAACTCCATTCAATGCCATTAGCTGAGAAAGAACAGTCATCTTACGTTTTGTTCACTGTGGTATTTGAAGTACTTAGAAAAGAGCCTGGCACATAGGAGGTGCCCAATAAGTATTTGTGGAGAGAATTTAATCTTCAAAACAACATCTTAAGGGGGAATTATCAATTCACTCTGCAGATGCAATAGCACAGACTCAGAAAAGGTAATTATCTTGCCCCTGATGACAGAGTTTGTAAGTCTGGAGACAGAATTCAAGACCAGTTCTGCCAGTCTCCGAATCCTATGCTCTATTTTCTATATTCATATTTTATCTTTAAAAGATATCTAAGGTCAATAAACCCATGGGAATGCATGACTGAAGATTACTTACATTGTCCCTTAGTAGACCTGAACTATGTATTTGGTTGAGCCTTTATTAAATAAACAAATACATCTCCTCTGTTAAAAAACTGCATTTTTGGGGCCTCCCTGGTGGTGCAGGAGTTAAAGTCTCAGCACTATCAAGCAATCTACAGCCACTGCGGCATGAGTTCAATTCCTGGCCAGGGAGCTGACGGTGCAGCAGACCTCTCCAGTCTCTCCTGCTGCTCCCCTCAGCCATATATTTCATTAGATCTGCCTGTTCTGCTCCCCACTGTCTCTGGCGAATCCTCTCACCCTCACCTCCACACCTCTAGTCTACACCCCAGATCTCGTATGCATAAATAAATAAAAATAAATCTTTAAAAAATGCATTTTGTGCAGTGTGTTCTTTCCCATGGCATAGAATCAGGATGAATAACAATAAACAATACAATTAGCTGGCATGAAATCAGAACCTTTCAATGGGGCAATGATAGTGGAAGATGGAAGGCAGCTCTTTTGGGTGTCAGTTCAAGAGACCAATGTGGACTTTCTTGGTTGTTCATCTGGCAGTCACAAGTTACTACTTCCCTGTCTCCTAAGTTATAACCCAATGCTGTAAACCTGAGGTGCGTGAGAGGGGAGTCAGTGCCCCATTTGCCCTGGTCCCTAAGATTGGGCCTCTGATCTGTCTCCAAAAAAGGTTGGTGACTCAGAGGGTCTGAGGATTACAGAGAAAGTGACCATTCAGAACAGAGAGATCCACATTGACTGGTATCTTCTGTCTCTGCTGCATCGTGTAAATAGCTTTGTATAAACAAAGGAGATCAAGCCTGGTCAGCAGAGGGGCCCTTAAGAATTGTCTTGGACTGTTTTCTGCAGAGCATTGTCAATAGATGGATTGTCCTGAAGCTGAGTTGCTGAGATTTGACTTGTTTTCTAAGTGCTAGGTAGGATGATGGGCTGACAACTCAAGGAGTAAATCCTTGACCATTGCTGTAAAGCACCTTAGAAAGAATTTGTCTGAGCTGTAAGTAGTTATCTTATTTCAACCTCAATTTTCCACTGTTGCTAATTTTAATGAGATTTTATTTGGAAGACTGTGTTCAAAAAGGGAGGATCAAATCCATTCTGGACTTTTTGCCTCCTGGGTTTTTCTTAATGGGGTGTATGTGTGTGTTGGGGGAGGGTTCCCATATGGAGCAGTGATTATAGTGAAGAATTGACCAGCATCCCAGAGCAAAGGTCTCCCTGCAGGGGGTCTACCAGGTTGTATGGCTTCTGCACAGAACCTCTCAGAGTAGAGCAGAAGGCTGAATTTGAGGGGGACCCATGATTTGATTGTGATATGAAGGCTCTGAAGCAAATGGGATAAGAAAAAGGCTTTTGGAGAAAAGGCTGAATGGAAGAAAGTGGTGTAGTTAAGGGAAAGACTAGGAAACAACAACTGGGGTGTAGTTCTGACTGTGCCCCTCTGCACCGCAAGACTCTAGGCAGATTCTTGCACTTTGGTGAACTCAGCATTATTTTTTGTAAAATGAGGGACTTGCATCTCCAGCTCTGCCATGAAGAAATGGTGATGTAGTTTTTCTGTATCACATACCAGGTGCCACCGATGCATTAGGCATAGTAGACACAAGGTTTAGGGTCCAACATACTTTTAGGGGTCCACGAGCACATTTTAATTTCTTTTAAAATCAAAGGGAAAAATTGAAATTTTAGAGTTAAAGATTACATTAACCTTTATACCAACACAGTCATGAAACAATATAGACTAAAAATACATATTACATAGTTTTATTCTTTATATATAATTTATATATACAGTGTATAGTGCACATATATAGTACATATGCTTGTTTATGACTATTTGGTATATATATATGTTGGTATATATACACAGTGTATACTATACATGAATATATAGACTCTAAAATACATATACAGTGTATATATACATACATGGTACTATATATAACCTATGTACATAACACACATACACTATATACTATATAATATACATTATATATATCAATACAGTTATAAAATAAAAATATAAATTATATATAGTATCAAACTATATATAATTTGTATTTAAATATCATGTAAATTATTTGTATTATGTAATATTTTACGACAGCATTGTCGTAAAATATTGAGATATATATAGCATTGAGATATATAGAATATGTACATGTATATACCACTGCATGAATATATGTCGTGTGTGTGTGTGGGTGTATGTGTGTATATATATATATATGTATATGTGTATATATATATATATATATATATATATATATATATATATATAGTAGGGACCCACAAATGCAAAATGCCTTAGGACTTACAAAAGTCATAATGCACTGTTGTCACAGGCTCCCTGATCTTTAAAATATATATGTATTTTTTTTACTCAGTACAGTTTTTTTCTTAAAGAAATGTATTTGAAAGAAAACTGTATGAAAACTCTCATAAAATGGAATATTCTTGTCATAAAATGTTTGCTGCATATGTTTGCCTGTTAAAGGCTTTGAGTCGGAGGCTACTCTATATGGGTTAAATAGGGACAACAGTATGTATTAGAGGGGCATTAAAGATACACTAGAATGAAACAGAGATTCTCCTAATGGAATCAGCAGGATTGAAAGATAATTGAGATGGAATTACCTTTCCACTAGGTGATTCAATATTATTTAATGCTAGGTCCCCATGCCACATAAATCATCTGGCACACCCCCAGAGAAACACAGCACGTGTACCGGAACAGATCCCCTATAAGTTGTAGCTCTACCTTCTAACTGCTAAATTATTTGCTTTATGAACAGATGTTTTGCCAGAAAAATGCAGAAATGGATGAGTAGGAAGTTTAGGTATTGAGGGAGGGATTTAATAGGAATTTAATACAGCAGTATTAAAGACATGGGTTTATACTATCCAAGAAGGATTTGGACTTGCTACTGGGAAAACCATTTGGATGATCTGTGGTGCAAGTCAGGAGGCTATGAACTAACAGGAAGTTTTAGAATAATCTTTGCTGTGGAAGGACTAGCAGGATAAAAACTATGCTATGTGACAGTATGAATTCAGACAAGTGGGATGGATGAATCAGGGGACTGCTCAAGATTATTTCAGAGTTCCAGAATTGATATTTGTAATCAGAGTGTATAGTACAAGAAATTACAAACAACACTGGAAGATAGTGTTCCACTGCCATCTCTCTGGTCTTTCTTCTCTCCAAAATGTTTTTAATATGAGAGCACTACTCCCATATCATATGAACCCCAGATAAAAAAATGTTCTTTCCTGGGAAATAAACTCCATTTTTGAATATGTGCCAGAACAACCACTGCCTCACTGGGTAATAAGAGAGCAGCCAACCCGGTGCTCATTCATTTGCATCTGGAGGGCACAGGCAGACTTAGGGGAGTGTTCTCAAAATAATGTGTGTATCAACTCGCCAGGCGAGCTTGTTAAAGATGAGATTGCTGGGCCTAGCTCCTGGGGTGTCTGGTTTCTTGCATGTGGAAGGGCACCCAGGGGGTAGATCACAGTTCTTGCCTTCATTTTTGTCAGGATACCTAGGTTTTCTCATACTCCTATTACAACTTTTCATCATAAACAGAAAGCTGAATGATGGCTTTGCATGAGAGAGAGAGAGAGAGAGAGAGAGAGAGAGAGAGAGAGAGAGAGAGATTGAGAGTGTGTGTGTGTGTGGGGGGGCATCTTGTCTCTGAGTATCTGCATTTTGTGGGCACCCAGGCTGCAGGCAGGACTAAAGATGGAGCAGGCTTGCCTGGAGAATGAGGTGAGTGAGTGTCCCTATGAGATCCCAACAAATTCACAGGTATATCCCCAATAAAAAGAATACGGACACAAAAGGTTGTACATTCCAAATTGTAACTTGAATATTTTGTTTGCTTGTTTCCATCCTCTCACTCCCTGTGCCATCACTTCTAGAGTAAGAGAAGATTTTAAAAAAGAAATTTTTATTCTGTAATAAAGCAGGAAGAAATTTCCAAGTTTGAAGATAAAGCTTATTGTATCAGTAAAATGAGATCTTTCTCTTTACCAATTTTCTGCAGACCACTTATCTGTAATCTCCCTCTTTTCTACTCTTTTTTTCTCTTTTATTTTACTAAGTATCATTAACACTGAAAGCAGCATAGGGAAAAGAACACAAAAATAAAGCGTTAACTTTGGCAAGTAGATATTTGACAGGCAAACCCATTTATGCGACTACTTTTATCTACCTGTGTTTCTGCTTTCTCTCACAATCAATTTATGTGCATACATGCTGGATACTAATAAAAATAGCTACAATTTACTGAGCTTCTAGTACATGCTCAGTTTTGCACTAGACATTTTCCACTAGTATCATATTTATTTATCACAACAATCTTAATGAATTATTTTCACTGGTTTATAACTGAGGAAATGGAGAAATGGAGGGATGGACTTATCAGAGGTGACAGAAAATGAGCAAAAGGTTCAGCCTGTCTTGGACCTCAGATGCACGTGACTCTAAAACTTGTGCCTTTGCTAAGTTAGAACCCTGCTTCCCAAGCTCGCTGACTTGTTCATTCATTCATTAAATACTGATTGTGCTCCTGCTGTGTGTTTTATAGGTATGTTTCCAGATAGTCTACATCCAAGAACAGAGCAGACAAACCAAAGATCCTTGCCCCCAAAGGTTGCTCTTCTTGGGAATGCACTTCAATAAAGCTAATACAAACTTGGAATCTCTTCCCTCAGAAAGGACAAAATTCATTAGGGTTGCCTGAGGATTATACAAGATCCTATAATAAAGCCTACAGTACTTGCAAAGAATAATTGAAGCTATTTTGCACTCCCTTCCTCTCTTTGCATAGGCCTACTATTCTCCTTAAAAGTATTATGATGTGTCTGTGGGTCATCTGTATGTCTTATTTGGAAAACTGCCTATTTAGCTCTTCTGCCCATTTTTTTTAATTGAATTTTTAAAAAAGATTTATTTATTTATACAAGAACCAGGGCACAGGTCAGATGTGTGGGAGGGTGAGAGGATTCACCAGAGACAGAGTGGGGAACAGAACAGGCAGATAGACCAAAGTACACTGCTGAGGGGAGCAGCGGGCAAGACAGGAGAGATCTGCTGCACCATGTGGGTATCTCCCTGGCTGGCCAGGATCGAACCCGCACCGCTGAGGCTATGGACAGCTTCACAGCACTGCGCTCAATCACCAGCGCCACCATGGAGGCCCTGGATTGTTTGTTTTTGTTGAGTTGTTTGATCTTTTTAGATCTTCCATATCATACAGATGTCCAAATAGCACATGAAAAATGTTCATCATCATTTGTCATCAGGAAAATGCAAATAAAAACCACAAGGAGATGCTACCTCACACCTGTGAGAATGGCCCATATCAAAAAGTCCAGACACAGCAAGTGTTGGTAAGGATGTGGAGAAAAAGGAGCCCTTTTACACTGTTGCTGGGGATGTAGACTGGTCGGACCCCTATGGAAAACAGTGTGGAGGTTCCTCAAAGGTCTTAAAATTGATCTTCCATAAGTTCCAACAATTGAACTCCTATCTACCCAAAGAACACAAAGATACTAACTCAAAAGGAAATATGCACTCCTATATTTATTGCAGTGCAATTTGTGAAAGTCAAGATATGGAAACAACCTAAATGTCCAAAACAGATGAATGGATCCAGAAGATGTGGTATATAGATACACATTGCAATACTACTCAGTGACCAAAAAAGATAAACTCATGTAATTTGTGGCAACATTTGTGGCTGGAGCTGCAAGAGAATATAAATTGAAATAAATCAGAAAGAGAAAGAAAAATACCAGGTGGTGTCATTTATATGTGGTTATAGAGAAACCAAACAACACAAACAGAGACAAACTTTAAAACCAACCCCTGAGAACTGACCATAGATCTGAGGTATCCAAGAGAGGAAGGGGGTGGTGAGGTAGAGGGGAACAGAGGAGAACACACGTGGGTGGGTGGGGAGCACAATGAGCTATGGTGGAGGACTATGGGTGCTCTGGTAGAAGGAGAGCTACGGAGATCCCATCTGAGGCGAGAAGTCCTATAATATCAAAATATAAACAATGATATAAAACAATGGAACTTCATTAATAAAAATTAAAAATTGAAGTATTTTGAAAGCATTTAGGGGGTGGGGTGAAGAGTAGCAGGAAGGAGAGCAATGGGAGATATGGTAGAGGATACAGGCAGGGGAAAGGGAATTTAATCCAGTGTTCCTGTAGTCAGAACAATTGAAAGTACTCAGAGATCATGACACATGGGCAATTTAGGAAACAAGTAGAAAAAGAAAAAAAAACTAAAGTTAAAAAGAAACTTAAAAATCAAGAAATTAGCATTTTAACGCTATTCACATGCTTTTCAAAAACCATTTGAGCTCCATAGACTCTACTCATTGACATCTATCAGCAATCTTCAGTGTAAAGCTATTCCTCTACACATGCAATTCTGACCACTGGGTTCAGTTCTCTAAAAATCTCACTGTCTTCAAAACAAAGACTAAGTTTCTTAGCATGGCCTTTAAAGGCTCAAACTATTGAAATCAACTGACTTTTTTAGATGAATCTTATAGCACTCTGTATTGGCAACTCCCTGTTCCATGAAAAGGTCTCACCTGTTCATGTCTTTGCTCACGACTGGAATATTCTGAAATTTGGGCCCTTCTCTCTGATATACAATTATGAAAGGTCATATTCTGCTCATAACCTTCTGCACCTTAGCAGTTAGGCAGATTCATTAGGACTAGTTCTGACTAATGGCCTATTACTCACAGAAGGTCTGTGGACATCTTTAGGTAAGTGCATTTAAAAGCTGTTGTGAAATCACCAGATAAACCAATGTTACCTCAATAAATAAAATGAAAATAAATGATTCTAGAAAAAACAAAAACAAAAACAAACAAAAAACATTTGTCAATTCACTTCCCTTGCCAGAGGGACCTGGGAGGTCTGTATTGAAATGATGAAGCTACAAGATGAAAGCCGCCTGGATCCCTAAGCCACCACCTGGAAGGGAGCTGCTCTAGAGAATGAACTGGACTAAAGCATATGTTGTGGATTGAGAAAAATCTTTGTGGGATTAATTCGCTGAGATTTCAGGGTTAATTTTTCCCTTAGGATAAGCTAACTTATTCTGACTAGTATGCCATTCCATATTGTTAGCTTCATCCCAGAAAAATGAATTCCTCTTTTTGTGTCCCCAATATATATCTAAACTAGGGCACTATATCTATATCTATATCTATATCTATATCTATATATACACACACACACATACATACATATATATGTATATAGATACATATGCACAAACACATGTAGAATACATATGCACACACATAGAACCATAGTATAGGTAAGCAGCAGCTCCCATTATACATATATGTGCATATATTATGTACACATATACATACATACATATATGTTATATTAATATGCCATATAATGTTATAGCTAACATGTGGGAAGGTGACTATGATGTGTGGGGACACTTCTTTAGGGAGAAGAACTAAAACCTTACTGACACTGCGTGCTCAGCTCCTTATATAGTTCAGGGAAATGAATAGCCTCTCAATAAACTTTCATTCAAGGTCCATTATAGTATTATTTTCCCTTAAATAAACCCAATTTCTCCATTACTTTTATTATAAACCTGTAATGTAATAGGAATAAAAGATAAGTTTCTGGGTGAATATGTAAATATATATACATTCATCTCAATGAGACAAAAATTGTGTAATATTCTACTACACAAAGGCATTGGGGCTTCTTTGTCCCAAATCATATTCATATGGGACTAAATTACTGAACTAAAACTGCATATTCACAAGATATAGAGAGGCATTAATTCTTTGAAGTGAGAAAATAGCAACACATAAACATCGACTCTATCCTTTCATCACAGTCCTCTATCACAGCGTACAAGCAGATTTCAATGATCTCAAAGTCTTCAAATACAATGGATTCAAATGTTTTTAATTTACCATTGTTTATGATAAAATAAACATTATTCTGATTGATTGGCAAATGTCTACCAACAGCAATATGAGCAATTATGTTTGACATGGAGACATTATAAAATCTATAACCCAAACCTTTAAAGCCTGATTTGAAATGTCAAATTTGACTTATGAGAACCAGTTATAATCCTGCTTCATGCAAAAAGCATTAGGTTAATGCTGGAGCAAAGTACTGTTGCCAAGCATACACTGGCATAATTAATCAGGGATATTTCAGAAAAGAATCGTTTCCAAGAGGTTATTGATTTACTGTCACGACACGTTTTTCTTATGGCTGCGATGGTGCTCTGGAGCTGGGATGCACTGGCATGCATTTTTCAGTGACTAAGCCTTGATCTGTCCTCCTGGATCCCTGCCATCCTGCATTGACATCTGCAAACACTCACATTTGACAGCCTCATGGCTGAGCATGGTGGCTTCCAGGTTGATTAGGATTAGTGCAGAGGGCTTTTGGACTAGTCTGGCTGTAATCGAAAGCAGAGAGCCACGAGTCTCCAGAGAGTGACAAGCACCCTGCAAATGACATCATATTAATAGAGAATGTGCACATGCACACACACATATGCACACACCCATGTAAACACACACTAAAATACATCTATGCATACACACACACTTGTGCATACATACACAAATGTACACACACACACACTAACATACTTAAAGAAGAGGAAAAATTTCAGTTTCAGTTTCAATCTTGAGGTGCATCTCCATTATCTTTCAAAGTAAAGTCAATGTTTTACAAAAGCACTATTCTAAATATCCATAAAGCAACTACAACTCTGCTCTTTGTCAGTGACTCCCTGACATAAGGTAATAGTATCAGAAGCAACCTTAGATCAAGAAGTAGTCAAACATTCTCCTTAAGACTGCAGAGAAAAGTCCAGGAACAATGGAAATTACACTCATGGTTCAAACATTTTTTTTTCCCCCTGAGCCTCTTAATTTGGATTTGCACACTTTCACCAAAAGGCAATATTGATGGCTGTAGAAGTGTGAGTGGGCAGATAGTAGGTAGTGGGTGTAGAGAGGCCTCCAAGAAATGGAGGACATCTGTTACCCTGGGCACAACACATCAGATTCAGTTCCCCTTCTAGGTCTTTGCTCAAGGCACATTCCCCTGCAATTCTGTTTCGCTTCAGCTGCACTAATGACTGTGGGACAACTCTGAATCCATCAGATCGGGACTCTGGTGACTGCTTAAGCTCTGCTTGCTTCACTAAGGCAGAGAGGAGACAGGGCCAGGGAGCTGTTCACCATTGCCTGGCTACATAGTTTCCAGCCAACTGGAGAACTTCTGGACCTCTGGCTCCACAGGAATCCTTTTCAAGTCCTGGAAAATTGTGTCTACATCCTCGATGCTACATTTCTAAATGCAGTGTTTATGTCTGCCCTTCCTTCCTCTCTTGCTGTGAAAAATTTCAGTGTTAAGTATAACATATACAGAAAAGTACACAAATAAAAAGTGCCCAGAAGATGAATGTACAAAGCGATCAGATCACAGGAAACCGTGTGTGACATGTCCCGTAGCGGGTCCCCTTACATCCCTCCTTGTCACACGAATCCCTCTGCAATGACCACTGCTCTGATTTTTGATATCTCATATTAGTTTTGTCTGACTGAAATTTATATAAGTGGAATTATACAGCCTGTGTTTTTTTTTCTGTCTGTGCATCTAGCTGTTTTTGCTCAATATTATGTTGGTGAGATTCATGCACATTGAGGAGTTGTAGGTTTCCATTTGACTGTTGATGGCTCCATGGCTCTTGCCAGCTAGTCTGTTTATGAAACATGCTGCTATAAACATTCTTGTGCATTCTTCTTCGGTGCACCCAAACCATTTATACTCTTCTTGGGTATATATGGAGGAGAGGAATTGCAGGGTGTGATAACTGGCCATAGAGTTTTAGTAGATAATGTCAAGGAATTTTCCAAAGTGTATAGACAAATTACATTCCTATCATCAGGGTTCCATCTAATCCAACTCCATGTCAACCTTTGTCTGGTTTCTTCATTTCTGTCATTCTCATGCTTACCCTTTAAATTGCAGTGCTATGTTCCTGACTCATATCACCTTTGGACCCAAGTTACCTACACTGCCATGGTATCGCAGGTTCCCTGGGGAGCAGATTCTGAGATGGAAATCTGTATAAGGAAGGTTAATTAGGGAGTTTCTGAGGATCACACGTATATCAGGGGAAAAGAAGGAAGTATGAGATGGCAGAGGGAGAAGTAGCCTGTGATTTGATCTCAACAAGGGCCTTTGGAGCTGGGCTGGCCCTTCAGAGTTGTCCCTCAGTGGGATGAGAGGGCTGGGTGGGTCTTGCTACTTACTGTGGACCAGCTATGGCGTGTGGGCTGCTCTACAGAAGGGGACTTGACCAGGTCAGTTCTCTTCAGATGAAGGTTCTTGGAGGAGACTCAGAGCCAAGGGCTGGGGAAGTAAGTCCTTCAGTCCCCAAAGCGGACCTCATGGTGCTTCACAGCCTCTGCTGAGCATGAATGGTCTTTGTTCAGGTTGCACTTCCCTGTAGGTTCATGTCTTGGCTATATAGTCAGCAGTGCAGCCAAATGGAGACTCTTTAATGCACTGAGGGATACCTACAAGGATGAGGTTTGATCATGTGCAATCACACTGCCAGGCTGTGACTGCATGGACATTGGCCTTTACAGGGCCTCCCCTGGTGGCGCAGGGGGTTAAGCACCTCACTCTGAAGCAATCTGCAGCCTCTGTAGAATGAGTTCGATCCCCCAGACAGTCAGAGAGAAATCCACATGGCGAAGCAGACCTCTCCTGTTTCACCTGCTGCTCCCCTCAGCAGTGTATTTTAGTCAGTCTGCCTGCTCTGTTCCCCACTCTGTCTCTGGTAGATCTGTGTACCCCCTGCATCTCTGGCCTGTACCCCATTTGTGTATGCACAAATAATAAATAAATCTTAAAAAAAAAAAAAGGACATTGGCCTTTACAGGGACTTAGTGTTTGTCCTTTGTCACAGTTGGTATATAGTAAAATTCCTCATTACTGCCTAATTTGGGAGTTGTAAAGTCAACTACTATAATTTTATGTAGGGTCATGCATGACTAACAAGCCTCCTTGACAAGTAACTGGGTTTCTTATAAAACTAGGGCATAGTTGACATTAAATGCTCTTTAAAACTCGTTCTTAATTTGTAGCCACTCAGCACTTTAGGCAGATGAATAAGGCACATGCTAGACCATCTAGTTTGGGTCACTGTGGATTTGGGGCTCTAGGAAACACTGACAATCACACAAATGATGTCAAATTCCCTTCTGAGACTGCATCTGGGAGGTGTGGTTGGAAGGAGAAATCGCTTCAGGCTTTCTATCTAGATCACACAAATGACCTCTGGTTTTATTTTTCTTTTTGGCCTTATGTTTTGTTATTTTCAACCATAGAATGATATTCTAAATGACTTTATTTCCCACACTGTACATATTAAGTCATAATCCTCCCCATTTTAATATAGTGAATCAAAGACATATTTTGGCCAGTTTCAGATCAGTATGAGAACAACAACATTACTACCCTACGCTCATGGTATTCAGCCAAATCAAAGAAACCCAACATTTTCATTAGCCCCTGCAGCCTAATCCTGGGTACAGATATATTTTTGTAAGCTTCAACACAGCCTGTGGACTCTTCCCTACAGTTACTTTGCTGACTTCTAAGAGTCAGTTCCCCATTCTGCAAATATCTTAGGTAAACAGAAAAATCCCCAGTGAATACAGTAATGAATGGAATTTATGTGTCTTCACCAGGAGACTTCCTCTCTAGAGGAGATTGGACCTTTGAGGGTTGTTGATCAGCTCTTCTATTTAGGTTGACCCCTTTCTCCAGCCAACTTATCTCCTGACCCAACATTCTTAGTAGTCATGAACCCCAGCTTTCTGTGAGTCCCCAAGAATGAAACAAGATGAGATCAGAACTCATTTGAAGCTTTGAGAATCTTTTCTGTTTCAAGAATCAGAGAAGATGAAAGTAGAAAATATGGGAGAAAAGACTATTCAAAGGGTAGAAAATGAGGATGGTTATGGATTGCATGAGCAGATCCTGGAATACCTGTGCATTATGAAAACGCTGTGTGCTGTGCTATCCAAAGTAGCCATCCGAGGATGGCTTGCAGAAGTGGAACAGCCTAGAAGCATAAATCAGTTCATGTTTTTAATAATTTGTGAATGTGATCAAAGAATGAAGGATTGGTAGGAAAAGTAGGAGGAAAAACTAAGGTTATCAGGTGTCCTCGTAGTTAAGACCTGGCCCCGGAGGGCCCTTTGGGGGTTGTCAAGGAGAAGCAACACAACTTCCAGCATTTGAATAAAGATGTTGGATCCTTCAGATCGTTGAGCAGGAGGTGTTTTACAAATGTAAAGAGGAACAGGAAAGGGAAGGAGTAGCAGGACACTGGCAAGGGCCCAAGTTGCTTTTCTGAGTCATATGTCTAGTCTTTCAGGTTGAGTTCTTTAGCTTTGCTTAAGATGGTTCTCGATTATTTTATAGTATTGAGTCAGTTCTGGACAGATCATTGCAGTTGATTTTTGTGTAATACCTGCAGTGAATGGACAGGAACAATCTAATTCCCATTTCCTTTTAATTCATTGTCTATAAAGCCTACAGCTAAGCAGGATTCTAAGCCAGAGTAATCAAGAGAAATGTCACTGAACAATATCTGGACGTCCCTGGGTGGGACAACCTAGCGGTTCAGCCAGTGAAATGCAGTCTGTGAGAAGCCCCTGACTCTCTATTGGGAGAACTGGGAAGAACAGGTACACTGAGTTTGCAGAGAGTAGGTGCTTAGTCCATTTTTGTGGGAGGAGGGTATGGGTGGGAATTCTGAAGAAACCATGTGGCTGCTGAAAGCATGGCTGGGTTACTTTTTGTCATTTTGAGTTCACAGAGAGCATGGGGTGCTGGTGCTGAGGTCTCACTATAAGGGTCTTTCTCAGAAAAGTTTCTCTTCTGAGTGAGGTATATTGTGTTGGTGCTTGCCAAACTTAAATTGCATCCATGTTAAAGAGGAAAAAGGGCTTTAGCACATTCCTTTGGGGAATGGAAACAATTTATTTTGTTTGTTTCTAATGGAGAGGGTTAGCTCCAAAATCTCACTGTGAGGTCTGAGAATCTGGGTTGAGGACTGCCAGGCAGCCAAAGAGGGAGAGAGGGATGGAGGGAGAGTTTGAGGGTCACTGAGACCTTATCAAGTGATTGAGACAGCGGGGACAGCCAATGACAAAGTAATGCGTGAATTTAGGTCAGGGAGAAATATTTATTTAAATAATAGATGGGCAGTTGTGTCTCATCATTCTTTCATTTGTTTCCCCTTAAAATTGCTGGGTTTTGTTTTAAAATTAAAGTCTTCCTCTGCTGCTCAACACAACCAACTACAATAACTTTTGGAGATGTGGGGGCAGGTAGAGTGGCTTCTGGGCCTGGTTTTATTTTTTTTTTTTCTCTGTGATAGAAGATGAAACTTCCAGGCTTACAGTTCATCTGTCTTCAGAGGAAGGAAGTAGAGACATAACTGCAAATGACCAGGATCACTGTTACCAAGACTCTGATTCCCCACCAAGAACTGGATGATGAGAAACATAAGCACGATTTCCCATCCGCTGGTGTTCCCTGGAAGCTTATTTTATGGTGTAATTGAAGACCGTCTGAAGGGTGGGCTTCATATCCTAGCAAGAGTGAGCGTTGTTACTGCAAAGCTGCAAGTCAGCTCGAGGTTAACATGGGTGGCACAAATAACAAGGAAAATGCATCATTCTGAGTTCCCAAACCTGCAATAAGATTGCTGGTGTGTTCAGTGATTATACTGTCTCTTTTTATTTTCAGCAGAGAGCAGTATGCTTTGGGTCTTCGAGATATTGTTTGATTGCTTTACAGAAACTAATCAATAACATGTAGGTAAAGGCTTCTGCAGGGTGCATGAATCCTAGCATGGGGAGGCCAGCTGTTGTGAGCTTCTGGATTGATGCCAGGTTCCAACTGGGGAGTCTCAAGGAAATGATCCTGAATCTGGGGCTTTGTTTAGATTTCAATGGAACATAATCGGGCGACATCTGGTCCCCCACCTTGTGCTGGCTGGGCCACACTTCCTCTGCCGTGGCTCTGGGCACCTCCTGCAGGGCTTTCTGTGAGTGCCAAGTGCCAGCGCCCTGCCTGTCACCAGCTGCCAATCAGTTTTTCACAATGGGGGACAAAAAAAAAAAAAAAAGAACATGGGGGCTTGAAGAAGCCTGCTGAGCACGACTCATAAAAATGATCTTAAAATACAATTTGGGTCTCAGCACCCCACTAGTTACTGGACATGAGACAAAAGAGAATTACAAAAATAACTTGGGGGGAGGAAAAGCTAGCAGAAGGGAATGAGGACAAGCATTGGAAATTAGCAGTGTGGGGCACAGGTAATGGAAGGTAAAGAAAGGGTGAAAGAATTAATGAATACAGACTCACAATAAAATGGTAATATGTGCACTCTTACTAATAAGCAGTAACATTCAAGTGAAAAACCATTTTCATATATTAAATTAGCAAATCTTTCTTTTAAGGTAAGAATACTTAATGCTGCTATAGTCAAGTGAAAAGCACACAGTCCTGAACAATGGACAAAGAGTACATTAAAACCACTAGTTTGGTAACAAATTGACCTTATTATGAAGGGTCCCTAAACCCTTTCTCAGGGACTATACTCAAATTTCTATAACCCATGTTTTTTTTTTTTTTTTTTCTATAACCCATGTTAAAGAAATAAAAATCAGCCTAAAAAACCCAAAACAGGGCCTCCCCTGGTGGCGCAGCAGTTGAGTGCTGGGCTGCAAAGCTGCCCACGGCCTCTGCAGTGCCGGTTTGATCCCAGGCCACCAGCAAGGGTCCCACATGGCGCGCAGACCTCTCCTGCTGTGCCCGCTGCTTCCCTCACCAGTGTACTTTGTCAGTCTGCCTGTTCTGTTCCCCACTCTGGCTCTGGTGAATTCTCTCACCCTCCCGCACTGTACCCAGCAGTGCTTGCATAAATAAATAAATAAATAAATCTAAATAAAATAAAATAAAAAACCCAAAACATATGTAAGATAAAAATACACCCTTTCTCAGCTTAGTAAAGAATGATATATTCCCCAACACAATTTATAATAGCAAAATAAGAGAAATTATCACAATGATCTACAATGAGGGAATTTTTAAACTAAGATATATCCATTTAGTGGACTATTATATAGTCATTGAAGGACATGAAGAAAAATACAAAAATATTGAGATGTAAAAGAACTAAGGTATCAAACTATACTTTGTATCAAAAAGATTAATATTTCATATTTAGTTATAAAATTTCATCTGTATAACAGTCTAAAAGGAACATATGATAACAGTGATTTCCTTCGAAGGACCATGAAGGATTATCTGTTCATTTTTCTATATTTTTGAACATTCTTTATTTTGTATTACTTTTTATTAAAGTTAAATTGATAAAATGTTTTAAAATACATTAAACAAAATATGTACAGGAAAAATATCAGAATATAGTGTTTTCAAGAAAACGCATAATATGATGAAACAGGGCATAACTTATAGTATAAATTGAAAAGAGGAATAGGAGAAAGATCAAATAAAAAAGTTCAAATTATCAGAAATAAAATGGAACGAAGAGGACAGGGAGAAGCTTGAGTAAGTAATAAGAATGGAAAAAAACCCAGGAAAGTACTAGGACATGGCATGTAAAAAGGAAAAGTATCAGATATGAGAGGTATAGCTGAATGTTAGATCACTTTTGCTCTGTTCAAGAATCATTTAAAATTTTATGTTTCGTCACCATAAGCAATACTGGGGTAACAACTGTGGTTGTGACTTTGCAAACAGAAAAGACAAAAACAATTGGACTGAGTTAAGGTGATGTACTAATCCTATTTCCTGGTACATGGTCATGGCTAAGAACCATGAGTATTTTAGGTTACAAGTTTTCAAGTCTGTCCTCTGGGACTTAAGTGCCCTAACAAATACTCCTTTCCCTTTGCCAACTGGATTTCATTCTCCTGTTATCGCTGGTGTTAATTTTATGGATAATATTTCAGGTTTGCTAAGCATATTTGAGGAAGAATGTAAGAAGAGAAAATTAGAAAAGATTGCAATAATAATGCATAATGAACTTTTGAGAAACTGATCACAATGTTTAGTGTAAGCTGTATAATCCTCACCTGTGGTCCCTCTAATGATTTCTTATTCTAGTAGTGGCCCTCTGGGAAAGTCTACTGGAGATCATAATTGCTATGTGTCTTTCTAAGATCTTCTACTTGCTAGAATGCAAACCTCTCTTTAAAAAAAAATCTTAATTTTTTGGTTCTGTTTAATGTATACTGGCTCCCTTTACCTTTTTCTAATCCTGCATAAAATCCTTTCATTCATTCTAGAGATCCTTAAGAATCTCAATTTCTTGAAACCCATATATGGTGAACACGTTTCTTGGCAGCAGTTTTCATTTGAAGGCTATGGCTTCCTAGAATTTCCTTATTTCCCTCCTTGGCTTCCCCTTTTCACTTTGCAACTTGAGAAAAATAATGAAATAAAATAGGGCAGTTCTAATTTTCCACTGGCAACATAAACACAAGGCAATGATGTGAAGATGTTAAGAATTTTTCTCATAGTAAATAACTCTTCCTACCTCTTACTTGTGGATGGAACATTTTTCTAGAGAAAATGTACCTTGGAAATTATGTCATGCTGTTATAACAACATGAAGCATTTAGTATTTCCTATACTACTTGGATTACGTAAACGCATTTACTTTCCCTTGGTAGTGTTTAAATTTACAAGAGGACTCGATATAGATGCTTTTGCTAAGCAATATTATAAAAACACCTCCTCTTGCAAAATCTTAGATGAACTTCTCTTATTTATTAATTTATTTTGTATGTGATCTAGATTTTTTGTTCAAAGAAAATGTTCCTAAGGCTATATAGCCTTCGGATAAAATAACAGGAGATAAGAGTGAATTATTCTCCTTATTTTCCATTTTACTATCACGTATTTCCAAATAGTATACCATCTCATATGATCTTTCTTTGAAAAGATCTTTTTTTAAAATTGTACTTTTTAATATATGAATAAAAATGTTACTGACTTGTGACAGTTGATTGTCAAGTCCCAGTGTCTCATGTTTAGCGACAATACTAGATGAAAATGTGAATCTCAATCTGCCCACCACAATTTTGGAGCATTTCCCATGAGAGGGTCCTCTGTGAGCCACAAGGGCTGTCTACAAATGTATTTTCAAATAACAAGACTTGTTTGGTGGCATAAGATCATGCTCAGCGAAATAAGCCAAAAACAAAAAGAAAAATACCGGTTGGTCTCACTCATAGCAGGAATTTAGAAAACCTAAATAAGGGACCAGGAAAAAGACTAATTATAATAACTAAAAAATCAAAATCAACAAGTAACTATAAACCAGAGACATACTACGGGGTGGGGGGTGGAGAGGAGGGATTAGGGCCAAAATAAGGGGAGGTGAGAATTGTATGGGGAATATAACCAAAATGAAAAATGATGTAAGAATTATATAAAATAAAAAAAAGTACTGTAAAGCATCTACTTGTGAACTTCTCTTATTTATTTCATTGAAATGTCCATGGTGATTGCAGCAATTGCTAGAAGCCTCTTAGGAGCAGCATGTTGAATGCTGCTATTCTATTCTAGAATCATCTGATTCTATTTCCCAACATTAAAGTAGATTAGATACCACCTCTCTTAACTCATATGCTTTCTGAAAGATAATCATTAAAGAAATTGACCATAAACCAACTTTTGGTTTCCCAAAGTCCAAAGATTACCAGCCAAATTAAATTTAATGTGCCAACATCAAAGAGGGAAAAGAATTTCAAGAAGTTTCTTATATCATTGCAAAGTTAGAGTTAGCTTGTTGCTCTTTAGAGTGTCCTTAACTAGATTTCTTTTCTACTCATGAGGCAATGATAACTCTAAATTAGTGGGACCTCCTCTAACTCTCTATTTTTGTGAACTCACATGCCACTCCCAAATCAAGCCTTGCGGAGATTATAAATGCCAACACAGAGGAACAGTCAATGTTTTCCTTCTTTCTTTCCTACTCTTCAGAATACCAGTCATATGTGGGTTAGAGTGAAGTTCTCAGGTCCTATACAGGCTGTTTGCTTGTGTGTTTGAAATTCCTGGGGCTCTTACTTTTTTTTTTCTCCCACTATCTTCTATTAAAGAGCTGAAGCCAAAAAGAGAGAAAGTCAGGCTTTTTCATTTGCTTGGTAGCTTTAAAGATTTATTTATTTATTTATACAAGCACTGGGTATAGTCAGAAGTGCAGGAGGGTGAGTGAATTCACCAGAGCCAAAGCAGGGAATAGAACAGGCAGACTGAGGAAATACACTGCTGAGGGGAGCAGCGGGCGCAGCAGGAGAGGTCTGTGCACCATGCAGGACCCTCGCCGGTGGCCAGGGATCGAAGCTGGGGATCGAACCAGTGCTGCAGAGGCTGCAGGCAGCTTCGCAGCCCAGCGCTCAACCGCTGCACCATCGGGGAGGCCCTACTTGTTAATTTTAATGAGCAAAAGAAGAATGGAACCAACTACAGGATTCAAGTAAAACACACAGGTCAATGAGTTGAAGGTTGTTGCAGGTACATGAGTTGAGAAACATTGTTATTAAAGGAAGGCTCTGAAGTTAGATCTGGGTGGAATTCTGGCTTTGGACTTACTAGCTTGGGGCAGATAGTTAATTTATTTAAACCTTAGTTCACATATCTATAAAATGAGGTTAAAAAGAATAAATACCCAAATGATGTTCTGCAAACATACCAAACAATGTAAGTAAAGCATCCATCATAGTAGCTGGCATACAGTAAGTGCTCAGTAATTGTTTGGATTATCATGGTTATATTACTCTGTCATCTTCCCTTGCTTTTCCCTGCTGTTCACAGTACCCCCAAAAGTCTTTGAGAAAACTTGGAATAAGGTGCTTCTAACTGGTCCATATAGGAGATCTATATATGATTCTGGGTGAATGAATCAATGAATTAAGGAGGGAATAAATAAAATGTACTTGTTCCCAAAGAAAAATGGGACAGAAGTAAATTCCAACTCTTCAATTAACACTGAACACAACTATGTATATTAAACTCAAGTAGTGGAGTAGGGAGAGTCTTTAAGAAACAGAAGACCCTCACTATCTCCATTTACCTCCTTTCACAACACAACTGTGGCCCACATAATCTACAAAAATTGTTCAGTTTGCATCTAGATCACTGAATCTGAATCTTATGTTACTGAAAATTTTAAGGAAGTCAAATGTTAAATGTCCAAAATTAAATTAACCATCAGGTATTCTCATATCCTATCTATTATCCAAACAATGGCTCAAATAAGATATTGAGAGTTATTCCTGATGTCTCTTTGGGTTTCTGTTTGGTGAAACACTGAGAGTAGACCAGGTGTGGATGGGGTTCATTACCAACTCTATTGATGAATATGTCAGACACGAGGAACTTTTAGATGTTCAAGGTCATGTAGCCTAGAGTTTGGAAAAGCATTTTTTACTAGGTGGAAAAGGAAGCCATGGAAAAAAGCCACTTTGGAAAAAGGTATATATTAAGACCAGAAGAGGGTCTAAGAACAAGACTTGGAAATGTCATGTTCAATAGTTGGATGGCAGAAGGTGAGCCTGCAATGCATAAAAGACGAAGTAGCCAGAGAGACAAAAGGAAATTTAGAAAATGTAGTGTTAGGGAAATAAAGGGAATGAAGATAGAAGCAGTCAATAACATTTAATGCCACTGAGAAGGTAAAATAAAGTTTGAAAAATGTGTATTGATGTTCTGGCAATGGAAGTCGACAGAGAGCTTTGTAAAACTCAGTAGATGATGAGGATGGAAGACAGAAGTGGAATGAGATCCTGCTAACCCATTTTACACAATCTTAAGTCTTGAATCTAGAAGTTAAGACCTTTCCACAGTGTTGCTCAAACTGTTTTCAACTGAATTAAGCTTTTGTTCATAATCTCATTTTTCTTTGCCTCAGCAATGCCACTCCCTGTTGGTTTCTTTCTCCATTCTATTTACATGTCTTTCTTTGATTATCTGTCCATCAAATACCTTCACTAGCTAGCAGAGGCAGGCTGCAGGGTAAGAAACATTTGAGAAAAGAAAATCTTGAAGCAAGTTTTATGGATTTTGCAAAAGGGTGTAGGTGCAAATGGAAGATACTGCTTTCTTTAATATTAACAATGGTTAAGATGAAATCATTGCACTTCAATGGCATGTAACTCGATATTGCTAAGTCAGTGAAAACATTAATTCTACTGATGACTTGAGTCATAATTTGCTGCTGGTTACTCACAATTCATGGATAAACATAGCTCGTTTGAATTTGCTCAGCTATATTCAATATTCTCCTGTTTCATGATGGATTAAACAAAGTGGAAGATATTTGTCTTTGTTTTATGGATGAGGAAATTGAGGGTTGACTTTCTCTAGCATTTGTATAGAAGTGATCAGTCTAGTGGCCTTTGTTTTTGGAGGAACCCAAATTCAAACATTGCTCATGTCACAATTTGGACATGGTTTGGACACAATTTGGAGTACTTTGGGCATCTACTTGGCTTTTCTGAGTCTCAATTACCTTATCTGTTAAATGGGCATAGTAATCTATGGGATTATAATGTGCATTAAATTATGTAAACCCACAGCTTGCTATAAAGAGGCATAAAATAGCTATTAATTTCTTTTCCTTCCCTCTCTCTGTTTTAACTTTCAAAACCCCAATAGAAAAAGCATCATCAGCTACATAATGTATATCTTTTAAAAATTAATTAATTTTATTCTTCTTATTTATTATTATTTGTTAATTTTTAGATAGTATTTGATTTTGCCCCTCCAGTGAAGCCCCTGCAGTTCTCCCACCACCAAAGCACCCATGATCCACATGTGGATATTCTTTTTTTTTTGCGGTATTGCTTATTTTGTTTTTTTAAAAAATAATTTATTTGTTTATATATATTTTCATCATTGTTCTTTTTTTAATGATGTTTGCTTTCTTTTCTCAGGTGTAGTACCCATAGAATTAGCACCATCGATTCACCTGTGCACCATCACCATAGTCCCTTATGCTCTTCCCACCCTCTTTTTGATCCCTCTCCCTCCCCCTATTAAAATGGAGCTACCATATGACCCAGCTATTCCATTCCTAGGGATATACCCAAAGGACACAAAAACATTAATTCAAAAGAATAGCTGCACCCCTATGTTTATTGCAGCACTATTTATAATAGGTAAGAGTTGGAATCAACCCAAATGCCCAAAAACAGATGACTAGATCAAGAAGATGTGAGATACATGCACGCACACACACACAAACACACACCATGGAATACTATTCAGCCATCAAAAAGATAAACTCATGCCATTCCAGCAACATGGATGGAGCTAGAAGGGCTAGAAGGGATTATGCTGAGTGAAATAAGTCAGAAGGAAAAAGAAAAATATTGGGTGGTTTCACTTACAGGAGGAATATAGGGGAACCAAAAAAAGGATCAGGAAAAAAAGTAATAACAACAATAAAAAGCACATATGGATATTCTTGACATGGAGGGCTAGAAGGAAGTGACTAACCTAAGCCTCACTGAGGCCCAGAATTTTAGAACTAAGTCTCTTTCTTCCTCAGATATCTCTGTGCATGAGTAGGAATCAGAACTCAAGAGGAGGTCATCCTGGCCTAGTGGGCTGCCTGAGCCTTGGTTCCATGGAGGAGTGTGCATGTCCCAAGACATGGCCTTGACTTGCATCTCTATGTCCCCCTAGGCCTAGTACGGAATCTGGAATTGACCAAATCGTCCATGAAACAAGGGATGGTGTGTTGGCTTGTTAAAACAGCAGATTGGCTGAAAAAAAATCTCATCTTGGCTAAGACACAAGCTCTGCATGACCTGGGGCAGACTGCATAAAACATCATGACAATTTTATTACTTTACTGAGACATTTAGAAGGAAAATGTGAGAATCCAACCAAACCAAAACAAAACAAAAACTCAACCCAAACCAAACCAAACCAAATGAAACCAAAACAAAACAAAATAAACAAAAGACAAAAAAGGGGGCCTGAAACTTTTTGTAAAACTAGAAATGCTTAACTATGAGTTTAACATATTCATACACATCGGAATTCCAAAATTTCGTAAGTGTTGCATTTGTACTAATTTCAGAGGTTTAACTTTTTGTTTTTAAAGGTCCTTGCAATTCTTTGTGGACATCAGTGAAATAAACTTCTTTTTTTTTTTTTTTAAAGATTTATTTATTTATACATATAAGAACTGGGGTACAGGCCAGATATGCGGGAGGGTGAGAGGATACACCAGAGACAGAGTGGGGAACAGAACAGGCAGACTGACTGAAATACACTGCTGAGGGGAGCAGAAGGCGAGACAGGAGTGGTCTGCCATGACATGTGGGTATCTCCCGGCCAGCCGGGATCAAACCTGTGCTGCAGAGGCTGCAGACAGCTCCACAGCACTGCGCTCAACCACCTGCACCACCAGGGAAGCCCTGAAATAAACTTCTTTGCTAACTTTTTGTAAAAACAAGTTATGTTACCTGGGAATATCGAAACTCTCTAAATTGTAAACAACATATTTCAAAATTCATTCTATTCTAGTGATTCAGGTGCTACCTACTCTGGGACTAGAGGGATGGGAGCCCCCAGTCTTGCAGTTCACCCTGGAATCCATCAGCCACAGACCGTGGCCATGGGTGCCACCAGCTGTCTTTGAAATTGACTCAGTGATTTCAGCAACAATGGCATTGGTGACTTTGAAATGATTCTTTCTAAAATAGCCATTCACCAGAAAGTAACAAGATTGGTTAAATATTTAGGTTCTGTGGCTCGACTTCATGCTTTAGGGGTAAAGAAGACCAAAAGCTGAAAATGTTTCTAAGACCAATTATATGGTTCAAGGTTTTCAGTTCTCTCCTGTCATCATTGTCCTAAAATGAGGAAAGAGACGGAACATTGTTTTAATTTTCTCATCCACTATTGGTATTTTCATAAGAGGTTGTTTTTGAAGGAAATAAAAATTCTCCAGCTATTTCACTCTCAAAAAAAAGGGGCACATATTTTTCCTTTTTTTTTCCCTGTTATTTCAATTTATAGAAAGTTCTAAACAAAGAAAGGAATAATCTACTGTGGACTGTTGACAGATTGGGAAGTTCTACATAGAGTATACTTTGGATAAGGGATTTTTGATAGCACATTTTTATTTCAGCAGGACCCCTTTCCCACACTATTTCAGTTACTAGTTCCAATTTACTCCCTGGGCATCCACAGACAACTTTGTTTGGATGTAATGGTTCCATAATTAAAGAAAAATTTGAAGGCCTCCCTGGTGGCGCAGCGGTTGAGCGCTGGGTTGCGAAGCTGCCCGCAGCCTCTGCAGCGCCGGTTTGATCCCCGGCTGCTCCTGGCCACCGGAGGAGGGTCCCACATGGTGCGCAGACCTCTCCTGCCGCCCGCTGCTCCCCTCAGCAGTGTACTTCGGTCCCTCTGCCTGCTCTGCTCCCTGCTCTGGCTCTGGTGAATTCTCTCACCCTCCCGCGCTTCTGACTGTACCCAGGGCTTGTATAAACAAATAAATAAATCTTTAAAAAAAAAAAAAAAGTCAGTACTTTCTAAAAAAAAAAAAAGAAAAAGAAAAATTTGAAAAATCAGTGAACAAGAAAAATATCTACATCAATTAAAATGAAATTTGTTGATGGCAAATGAAAATCTAGAGTTCAGATTTAAAAATTCAGCAGCATAAATATGTAATAAAAATGGTAACCCTCAGACATCAGACTATATTAGGATCCAAACAAAGGTGTGTACCTACTTATACTAGAGGATGAGAAAACACTAGATGAGAGTAATTTTGAAGTATCAGCCAGTCTCTATTTTCCATTAAAAAACTCTATTTCTTTTTAGGTTTTTCTTATAGTGCCCATTATCCAGCCACTTGTTTTCACTGCTTTCCTCCACCCATTACGTACACATACAAACACTGTCTATATTAGGAAGTTTCTCCCTTCTTTCCCTCTGCCCCTCCCTCTCCCCTCTCTTCTTTATTTTTGTGACACTATCACTATATCTGAAATTCACAATTTTTTTTCAACTGTTAGTCTCTGTCGACTTTAGTTATTTGATTTATAAAAATACATACTTTCTTGAGCACCTACACCACCATTTGCAGAGAAAGAAACTCTAAATCTATACAGTAATAAGAATAATAACACCATTTAGTCCTCTCTGCATTATAAAAAAATGTTCTCCAACTATTCCTTAATCTTTGGAAAAATTAATGATTTGTAGTTACACAGAGTGTCTTAAATTTACACAGGATATTGCAACAGAGTCAAGAGAACCACAGAAACCTTGTGAAGGATAATCATATACCATCACACCTAAAAAGATAAATTGTTATATAGCAGCGTGTCTTTTCAGAATTCTTTGCAATTTCCATGAAAGCTATGAACTCTATCCAAAAAAATCCACATATGTATACACTCACACACATTTTCACAAACTATGACCTCCAATCCACCCACAAATATGTGGGTAACTCCATGCTAGGGACTGAATTATGTTCCCACCAAAGCCTTGTTGAAGCTCTAACATTCATGTGACACATGTGAAGATAAAGATGGGGGCTTTAAAAATGTTACTGAGGTCAAATGAGATCTTAAAGATGGGCCCTAATTCAACAGACCTGGTGTCTTTAGAAGAAAAGAGACATTTGAGGTATGTTGGAATCGAAAATGTGCAGCAAGAAGTTTGTCATTTGCAACCCACATTGAGAGATTTCAGGAGAAACCAGAACTATTAACACCTTGATCTTAGATCCTCGGTCCCCAAAGCTTCGAGGAGACAATTTCTCTTGTTTAAGCCTCCCAGTCTGTGGCATTTTGTTATGGCAACCCCAGCAAATTAATACACCCCATGAGTGAATGAACCATTAATTTATATGGAAGAAAATGGAATATGGTGGGTTGCTGATTGCAGATGACTGCTGCTCTATACACAAACTACTCTGTCTCATGCATTAATTTAAGAGGTTATTCTATATCACACTGACTGATGCTTGTACCTGATAGCTTACCTATGATCGCAAAACCAGACATGTTAGAGTAGGAAGGATCTACTTTTAAGTGTCTTACGATTCATCACACACACACAAATACTTCATTAGAACAAAAGTTGTACATATCTAAATTAGCCACTTCATCTGAAAAAAAAAAAGGACAATAAAAATCAACTATAACTCATCTACAAGCCCATGAATCAAAATTTATTTAAAAAAAAAAGTAAAGGGAACATTTTCAAGAATTTTCAGTTTCAGGTTGTGTTTCCAGATGAAACAAAGCAGGCACATCCCTAGGTCCTGCAGGATTTTGCTTTCTGGTCTAACTGTTGGGTACCCAGGGGACACCCCCAGGTAAATAAAGTTGTTTAAAACTTAGACTTTCCCATATATAATGTCCCTGGGAGGTCCACCTGTGCTACTTCAGATGCCAGTCCCTGCTTCGTGAAAATGCCAGAGCTCAGCACAACTGAGAGTCAAGCACGTTAATACCCTTGTCTCCAAGGAAGGTTGCAAAAGTGGCTTCCCTTTGATTTCCACATTTTCTCCAGCTCTCTCTGTAATTACCAAGACCTGCTACTGCTGCTTATTATTATTTTTGTTTATTGCTGCTTATCCCAACGGACCCACGTAAGGCAGGAACCCACCACTTTCAAAGGCATTTTCTCTCTGCACGGAAGGGAAGAAGCCTTTGAAGAGGACACAGGGTCAGCGCACTGAGTTCAAAGCACTCCCCGATGGCGAAGAAGACTTCAAAAAGGGAAGGGCCAGTCTTTGATGAATTGAAATATTCAAAAGAATTTCTTCTGCCTGCTGAACAGGGAGATTCTTCCACACCAGTGGTAGGGAGAGGCGGTGGCGTGGTTACTGACTCAGGAGATGGACCAGGCGCTTCAGCAAAGGGGGTTCAATATTGTTGCAGTACAAGTTTCTGTTTAGCCTTAAGCATTTTAAAACTATTTGGAATGATTCCTTGAATTACACATTCTGAAAGACTTTCAAAATGATTTACTCTCCCTGTTGAAACCTTTAGATTTTCAGTGCAAATATTGAGGACTTCATAGAATGAATATACAGCAACTGCATCACTGATAAACATCAGCTTATGGATAAATATTTTGCTTGGGAAGAATTTGTTCACATACAGAGTGCAAGCTAGTTAATGAGTTCCCGATGTTGAGGTATAGGACTCCTAACTTCCCTACGTGGCTATCTGAAGATCTGTTAACTAGAGAATTTGTCCCAGTATGCCCTGTTGAAATTTGGAAAGTATATTCTCATAGACTAATGATGGAAGCAAGAAATGTTGCTTAGTTTGGCTGGCATGATATTCGATATATTGTAGGTACAAATGACCTTTACCTTAGCATAAGTTCAGAAATCTAACTCCATTGTTTCTATAAGAAAATCTGAGTTTTTCATTTCAACTAAGCAAGAAATACATTTCTAAAACACGGTCCATTCAAAATACTTAAGGAATGCCTATGGAAATTTCCAGATATGGCAGACAAATTCTAGGATGTGTTTTCAATGAACCTAGCTTCCTGGCATTCATGCCCTTGTTTCAGGGCAAGCTGGCTCACTGACTTGCCTCAAATCTACAGCTTAGGGTAAAGCTGATGGAGCTTCTACAATGAGCAGATAAGACTGACTTCTGTTTTGCTAGCAGATTACTCCCCTTCCTAGTTTGATAAGGCAAACAGCTCTGCCTGGAGGGCCCTGTGGCAGGAGCTAAGTAGGTGTCTATTCTCTGACCTATAGTTACCAGAAACCGAGGTCCTCAGTCCAAACATCCTTCAAGACTGAATCCTGCTGATAGGTAAGTGTGCTTGTAAGAGATCCTTTCCTACTTGGTGTTTCAAATAAGAGCCAACTTTGGCTGACACTTTGATTATACCTGTGGAGATGCTGAAACAAATGACCCAGGTAAGCCGTGTTTAGATTTCTGATCTACGTGTTACTTGAGATGGTAGATGTGCATTATTTTATTTATTTATTTATTTATCTATCTATCTATTTATTTATTTATTTATACAAACACTGGGTACAGTCAGAACCGCAGGAGGGTGAGAGAATTCACCAGAGCCAGAGTGGGGAGCAGAACAGGCAGAAGGACCGAAGTACACTGCTGAGCAGAGCAGCGGGCGGCAGGAGAGGTCTGCGCGCCATGTGGGACCCTCACCCAGTGGCCGGGGATCGAACTAGCACTGCAGAGGCTGCAGGCAGCTTTGCAACCCAGCGCTCAACCCCTGCACCACCGGGGAGGCCCAAATGTGCATTATTTTAAACAACTAAGTTTATTGCAATCTGCTATGGGGCAATAGTAAAAAGTAATAAGCTTGTGCGCAATAGTAAAAAGATGAGCTTGTGCGCAAGCACAAGCTCATCTAACCATTCTGATCTTACCTACGAGTTTGGACTAGGCTACCACCATTTCAACTAAGTTCTTAATATTATCTTTTTTTTAAAAGATTTCATTTATTTATTTTTGCATAGAAGAACTGAGGTGTAAGCCAGAGGTACAGGGGTAGGTGTGGGTATAAGGATTCTCCAGAGACAGAGTGGGGAGCATAACAGGCGGATCTACTGAAATACACCACTGAAGAGAGTAGCGGGTAAGACAGGAGAGGTCTGCTACACCATGTGGGTCAACTCCCTGGCTGGGGATCAAACTTGTGTTGCAGTGGCTGGTGATAGCTCGATAGCACTGACACTTTAACCCGTGCTGGGAGGACCCTCAAATTTCATTTCTAAGGGGCAGCCTCTGCATGGCTTGCCTTGTTGAATATCTTATAAGTTCTCTCTGGTTGAAGCCAGCTGGTCACAGGAGCAGTGCTTGATCCATGACAGCCTCCCCTAGGCAGGCAGCGACCGCCATGATGAGCTGGTTGTTGCAATGCGTTCCTGATGGAGATGCATAATGTGGGACCCTGATTGGTAATTCGGTCTTTCTTCCATAGGCTTTATATGGAAGACACACAAAAGGCAGCCAGCAATAGGGTGGGCTGAAGCAAGAGACACAAGAGAAAGGCAGGAAGCAGGTGCCAAGGAACAGCAGAAGCTCTGAGTAAACAGAACTACGATGTGTAACAGCAGTGGACACCATGAGTGAAGAGTGGATGGAAGTACAACCTGGTAGAGAGAGGGGCAGATGAAAGAGTGGAGTATTGAACCTTAGAGCTGCTATTGGGTTTCCCAAATCCTGTTAAATGAATGGAGCTACTCTCCAGCCCCAGGTTACTGGTGCAGCATTTGCTTCAGTAACTGTGAGGCTTCCTTACTGGTTTCATACCTTCCCTCATTTCCCCCTGGATCCACAGACACATGAACTTCAGTAACCCACACTAGTTTCTTTCTCACAACCTGAAAGAACTTGAAACCCAGCCTATGTATTCCAGTGGTGTCAATAAATACTTAATCACTGATTATTCCATCAATATGATACTGACAGTGTCCTGAGGAAATAGTTTCAAAACAACCTTTTGTCCCCATGGAAGAAACATGAGTCAAGTCCACCTTCCTATCTGGAAGTGGCTTTAGGGTTTCCTTCAGTGGCGGCCCTTAACATTCAGGGTGAAACACTTTAAAAGCGGGCAATGCATTCACAAGTGACAATTAAATTACTTTGCGGTAAATCTGTCCTAATTTTTAATATATTCATACTATATAATTACGTGCTTAACTTTCAATTAACACTAACAGCCCCTCTAACAAACCAAAATTAAATGTAAGTGGGGGTTGGTCATTTCATTTCCCTTTAATGAAGGAACCTGCCTTCGATGCTGGAAAGAGCATGAATGATCGGTTTTCCTGTTTTACATAGTTTGCAAATTTAAGTTTTTAAATGGTGACATAATTTCAAAGTGTGCTCCTGACATTTGCTGTGCCCCTGAAGTTCTGTGGAACTTTAAAAACATTTGCTTCTACCTTAATCAGGGAGATTCTGATGAACAAAAAATTAAACCAACTGATGGGAGCTAAGGAAGTGGAGGGAAAAGCCCTATTTTTTGCTGCCTGGATTCAAGTTCCGCTGACTGAACTCACATAGCCTGACTCCTGGCTTGGTGATGAGCCGGCCGTGTGTGCCACAGAGGCTGATTTCTGGGTGGGAGGTGCCTGCCTTGAGTTTTCCTCAATGGTCCCTCTCTGTTTGCAGTGGTTACCCTGAAAGCCTGTTCTCTAAGGAGGGTGGTGGGGCGTGTGGATCTCCTCCCACTCTCCCCTCAAACCCTTGCTGGCCTGACAAGTCACTGAGATAGGATTTTTTAAAAGAACAAGAAAATAGCCTGGTATCTATAATTATAACCTAAATTTCAGGGTACTGGAGCCAGCC